>NC_081417.1:153338002-153638002 GCF_949786415.1 Peromyscus eremicus
AGTCACAGTCTATCTGAGGGACCTGGGGGGCCCTTTAATATAACAAGAAGTGGGAGTTGTGGAGGCCCACAAAGGTTCCTAGTGAGATCTGACCTTGCTTTACCCGGCAGGGATACATTAGAGGATTGCTTGACCATATGTATGCATGGTTACTAGGTGATTTGAAGGGTCTGCTCTTGGCTGAGCTAGGGAGAGGTCTTTTGCTCCACCCCTTGGCATTCCTATAAATAGCCCTTTAGAAGAGACAGAAATAGCCAGTGGATAATGATCCAGGCCCTCCCAAGGCTATCCTGAGTTTCTATCTGTTTCTCTCCCCTCTATCTGTCTATCTAATATCTCTTAGCCCTCAAGCATATCTAATATCTCCTCAAGAGTACTCTGTTGTAAAATGTGGGAGCCAGTCACCCAGCTGGGCTCCCGCAGGCCTTCCAACTTCCCACCCTCCCTTCCCCCATCCCACCCCTCTGCTTTACAGAGAATGAAGTCTCCAGCTGAGAGTAAAGACCAAGACACAGAGCTTGGGGGAGGCAGAACCAGCAGCCTCTCCTAGCCTGTTGCTGGCCCATGCTCCAGACACCTGTGGCCACTTGTTTTGTGTTCTCTACAGTGGGACTGCATATCTCATAGCATAGCAAGGCAGCCTTATCTCCCCAGGTGCCTGGTAGAACTCCAGAACTGGAAAACAACGTCAGAGTGGGGCAGGGGCCCAGCTGGCTGCCTGCCCCTCCTCAGCCAGAAGGATCCAGCAGGCCCTAGGAGGCCTGTGCAGCCCAGCTCACCTTGAAGCAGGGAGCTGGCTTATTTTGTCCCCTTTCCTGAGTCAGAGGGGATTGGAGAAGAGATAATGGGTGACATTGCTCCCTGCTGGGATTCTTATGTGGTCAGTGAGATTGCTCCCTATGTCTCCTCTCCCCTTCCTCCATGGTAAGAAAACTGACACTCAGCTCCTCAGGGCTTCCCAGAACACAGACAGCATTACTCAGCCTCCTAGGAAGGGGGTGCTTCATATGACTGAGTTTTGGCCAATGAGATCCAAGCAGCAGTGGGCTGGGCAGGGTGTGGGGAGTGTAGGGGGTACTCGTGAAGCATTCTTCAATGAAAAAGATACATTTCCTCTTTCCTCCTGGTTGTAATGTGGAAGTGATGGCTGGAGCTCAGGCAGCCATGCTGGGTGGTAAAGGGTGGCAGAGGTAATGAATGACAGAGAAAAAAGATAGAAGGAACCTGGGTCCCCGATGACCAGAGAGCTGTCATTTCAACCCTAGACACCTGCCCTGTGGAGTCTATTTACGTGAAGGAAACGGAAATCACTTTTTAAAACTCTTGATTTTTTTTCCTTGTCATGAGTTGCTTAGTCTGCCTCCACCCGAGAAATGATAATATGGTATTATCATCATTTATGAGGGTACAGTTAAGTCAAAGATTTACCCACACGAGTTTATTTGATCATCATTAAGAGCCATGTGGAATTGTCCCACTTCGTAGGGTCTTTCTCCAAACAGACTCTAAAGTGGGTCCAATACCCCTGCCACCTAGCATTCATGTGGGCTTTTCATTTTTTATTTTGTTATTTCATGTGTATGGGTGTTTTGCCTGCAGGCATATCTGTGTACCACATGTGAGCCTGGTGCCTGAGGGAGCCAGAAGAGGGCATTGAATCTTCTAGAACTGGAGTTACAGGCAGCTGTAAACCATGATGTGGTATTGCGAATGAAACCCAGGTCTTCTGCAAGAGTAGCAAGTGCTCTTAACCTCTGAGCCCTCTCCCCAGCCCTGGTGTTCTTGCTTTTGTTCCTGGGTGTAGGCAGGTCATACAGCTTTCTTCTGACCATTTATGATACGGCCAAGGGGATGAGATAAAGGAGGTTGTGTGGGTGGCATCATGACCAAAGGAACTGTCTGCTGCTCTGTGCCTTTGCTTTGATGAAGCAAGTGTCTATCTGGAGAGGAAATTCACTTAGCAAGGGATCAGAGGAAGAAAGCCCCGAAGACCACAGCCTTCTTCCCACACCCGTGTCTAGTTCCAGCAACCAGGTATGCATGGAAGTGGACTTCTTCCCAAGATGCCCTGTCAGATGAACATAAAACCTTGGTCCACAAGGCCCTAATCACAGCCCAACAGAGGATAGGCCTAACCAAGCCAGACCTTAAGCCCCTCAGACTGTGATAAAATGTAAATGTTGGCTAATCAGCCTGAGGCATGTGGCCGCCTGCAGAAGCGCTGAAGGGCCCCTTACGGACTGGGCAATGACTTGTCTGTGGGCTGGGTAAAGGCCGAGGAGGTCAGCAAACTGGGGTGAGGTAGGCCAAGGAGCTTGATAACGTGGGAGCAGAGGCTGGTGGTGGCTGGGGACAGATGCCAGAGGGGAAGATATGTGGTTTTATAGCCCTACAGGTGGTGGCCTCAGGGGCGTGAACATCCGGAAAAGAGAGGACCAAAGCAGTTACTGCCACGGACTCTGGACGAAGCTTGGGTTTTTTTTCACCTCACCATCACGTGTTTTCTGTGCCTCTTTTTTTATTTTATTTTTTTATTTTTTTTTATTTTTGGTTTTCTGAGACAGGGTTTCTCTGTGTAGCTCTGGCTGTCTTTGAATTCACTCCGTAGACCAGGCTGGCCTGGAACTCAGAGATTCACCTGCCTCTGCCTTCCAAGTGCTGGGATTAAAGGCGTCCAGCACCACCGCCCGGCCTCTCTGTGCCTCTTAAAGCTTCAGCTTTCTCATCTTTAAAATGATAGTAATGATGCTTCCCAGGGCTGGAGAGACGGTTCAACAGTTAAGATGCATACCCCTCTACCGGAAGACCTCAGTTTGGATCCTAGCACCCACATCAGGAAGCTCACAAACACCTGTAGCTCGACCTCCAGGAGATCTGAACGCACGCAGGGCAGGCACAACTTTCCAGAAGCAAGGATACAGGCAGCCCTCGGGAGCCTCCCTTCCAAATCTGGGGATTCAGTCAACCATAAGTGGAGAGCGTTGCAGGCTGTGGGGACAGGACTGTCTGAGCAGGGCCTGGTGACACAGGCTTGTAATCAGAGCTACTGGGTGAGGCTGAGGCAGGCAAGTTCAAGGACAACCTTGGCTACAGAGTGTTCAAGGCCAACCTGGGCAACTTACTGAGTCTCAAAATAAAAAATAAAAGGAGTCCAGGTGGTGATGGTGTACATCTTTAATCCCAGCACTTGGGAGGATCTTTGAGTCTGAGGCCAGCCTGGTCCACAAAGTAAGTTTCAGGACAGCTAGGACTAGGGTTATATATATAACCCTGTCTTAAAAAAACAAAACAAAACAAAAAGTAAAAGAGGGCTGATGGTGTAGCACATTGGTAGAGCACTTGCCTAGTATGCACAAGGCTCCAAGTTCAATCCCCAGGATTGCAGAGTTGGGGGTAGATTTGTCCTGCACCTGTCCAGTGGGCTTCTCCTTGTCATCGTTCCCTGAACGAGGCTCAGCACTATTTACAGTCTTTACAGTGGGTCAGGCATCCCGAGTCATCCCGAGGGGATAGAATGTGTGTGGGAGGATGTATCAGGCTCAGAGCAAACAAGACAGGAGGGATGTGAGTGAGCATCTTACAGGAGGGATGTGAGTGAGTATCCTTACAGGAGGGATGTGAGTGAGCATCCCTACAGGAGGGATGTGAGTGAGCATCCCCTACAGGAGGGATGTGAGTGAGCACCCCTACAGGAGGGATGTGAGTGAGCTTCTCTACAGGAGGGATGTGAGTGAGCATCCCTACAGGAGGGATGTGAGTGAGCTTCCCTACAGGAGGGATGTGAGTGAGCATCCTACAGGAGGGATGTGAGTGAGCATCCTACAGGAGGGATGTGAGTGAGCATCCTACAGGAGGGATGTGAGTGAGCATCCTACAGGAGGGATGTGAGTGAGCATCCCTACAGGAGGGATGTGAGTGAGCATCCCTACAGGAGGGATGTGAGTGAGCATCCTTACAGGAGGGATGTGAGTGAGCATCTTACAGGAGGGATGTGAGTGAGCATCCTTGGTTTTGGATCTGATACCAGTACCCTGTGGTTACCATGGATGGTGGTATACAGAAAGTGTGTCCTCTGACTTCCCCTCCAAGTCTCACCATGGCCGCCACGGTAGCCTTGGCCAATGACTATGGTGAAAACCTTCCCATCACAGCCAGCTTGAGCTATCACAAGGTTTCTGTGTCAGGGTAGAAAGGAATACACACGGTGGCTCTCTGAGAACCGTAACACTGCTGTTCTGTCCCTGCTTCATATTTAAGTGGACAGAGTCCTGTGTCTCTTAGCCACCATGTACAAGGCCCCGAGGTTCCCTCCAGAATTAACAGTCAGCATCTCTTAGAAAGAAATGTATGTTAGCGGTGTCCAGGGTTTCTCCTGCAAGCCACACCTCCGAGAAGGCCCAGGGAACAGGGATGAGGCACAACATAGTGGTGGCCTCTAGCTGGGGACCAGGAGAGGGGAGGCACTGTGGTGACACTCAGCAGGGTCTCCAGAGGCCAGGTGGGATGTTCTGTGCCAGGGACAGACTGTCCCCACAGCGAAAACAGGACAACCATAGGATTCTCCCAACTCCCTGCCACTGAGAAGGTCTGCTGTGTCCTGTGGCTGCCAGGACAGACATCTAGTAATGTAGCAGCTTAAAGTGACACTAATCTATTTTCCTTGAGTTCCAGAAGCCTATACTCAGGGGAGGGCCACCTTCCCAGTGAAACCCACAATCTAGCTTTTCACAGCCTCCTGATGTTGCCAGCGTCCTCTGGTTTCTGCCCTTTCCCCCATCTTCCAAGTGTACTCTGGGCACCCTGGCTCTCCCTGCTTGACTCTCTCTTCTATGAAGACTCTGGGACTGCCAGAGCTGACTAGATGAGCCAGGGGTACCTCCTCCCTTCAAGATCTACGACACAGTCACAGTGTAAAGGCCCCATCACCACACAGGCATGTCTAGCCCATGGCCTGCAAGCTGCATTTGGTCCAACATAAAATTATAAACTTACTTTAAATATTATAAGATGCTTTTAACTCAACTGCATGGTTCTCAAGAGTGAACTCTGTAGATGACACACTGTGTCACCAACTTGAAGGCTAACAGAGATGTGGTTCTTGGATGAGGATGTAGCCTTCTGGGGAGAGTCAGGGGATGTTATTTAGGCAGCCCAAATGGCCCTAGGTACACCTTGATATATTATCCTTCAGCTAAGCATCATGAAGCTATAGTTCTGGGGGCCCCTGGTATCCTGCATATAGTGTACTTCAGAATACAAATAAAGGGTCACACACTCTATGGGAGTGGGGACTTTTGTTCCCAAGGCAAGCATCTTCAAAGTCCTCATAATGGCTAGCATGTACTGATGCTGTCACCAGCCCGGACGACCACCCTCACCCTCAGGATTAAATGAAGGCATTGTGGCTGTCACCCCCATGCTACTGAAGTGGATTCTGAGGCCCAGAACCCCCGTAGTCTGCTCAGAGAACCTTGTTAATAAGTAGCCAAGCTCAGCTGCCAACCAGAGTCGAAGTTCAGAGTCCACTCTCCACCTCGCTGCCCCACCTCTCACGTGTTCCGCGTTCATGCCCTACACAGTTCCCCCAAACCTTCTATCCTCAGCTCCCATGAACAACGAACTGCACTGGTCAACGTCAGAAGCAGAAGTTTGTCAGTGACAGAGACAGAGAGCAATAAGGGCTTGATACACAACATACAACAATAAAAATGAATGCCAGTGTCTGAGATCAGCGGCCTCGAGCCGGGGGTCCAAGCTGGATGCTGACTGGGTTCGCCATCATGCTCAGGATCCCCTGACTGGGGGCTCGTGCTCACGGGGCTGCTGACCCAGGACTCTGCCCTCACTGAGCTACACCGGCACAGGGCCAGGGGTTGAAGTTAACCACAGGCCCAGGGCTCCCGCCTGCTCTGGACACTGCGTGCAGCCTTTGGTCCTCTGTTCTCATTCTTTTGGGTTGGGAACACCACCAACATCACCTCACCCCTTCAAGGTGTTTAGATCCCAATCCAAGGAAACAGAAGTCTAAATGTTCTGGCAGAAAATGGAAATCCTGAAAGGTGGAGTGTGGGAATCAGCAAGGAGCAGGACTGCTCCAGAACCCAGAGGAAACATCCAGGCTGAGTGACCATAGCCAGAGTGATAAAAGGCTGTTGTTTCCTGACTTCCCCTGTACATTGGGCGGGTGTGGGGCTGTCTGGTGAGGTGGGTCCTGGGGGTCATAAAGCTAGACTGCCGCCATCTGCCTCCTGGCTCCCCCCTCCCGCCCCCATCACACACTCAACAGACACCTACAGAACACCCATAAACTCAGGAATCCAGGTGCTGGGGACCCAGCGATGAGTATCTCAGAGCAGCCCAGGGCCCAGCACCACATGAAACTTCAAACAGGAAAACCTCAGACTGGCAAACAGAGCTGACATCTGTTATCAGAAAATAAGGCACTGTAGGGACACTTTAAATACGCCTCTTCTCTCCAGAGAATGTGGAGCTGTCCAAGCTTGTCATACAAATGATGCCCTCAGGCCGGGCGGTGGTGGCGCACGCCTTTAATCCCAGCACTCGGGAGGCAGAGCCAGGCGGATCTCTGTGAGTTCGAGGCCAGCCTGGGCTACCAAGTGAGTCCTAGGAAAGGCGCAAAGCTACACAGAGAAACCCTGTCTCGAAAAACCAAAAAAAAACCAAAAACACAAAAAAAAACAAAAACAAAAACAAAAAAACAAATGATGCCCTCGGTGGGTCTCTGAAGTCTAGGGGACTGCCACACCAGGCTGGGGGAGCAAGCTGCTCAGTGCTGTCCCCTGATCCTGTGAGCATCCACTATCCTTGTCTACTCCGGGTTCTAAAAGTAGGCACAGCAAGCCTGGCCAATCAATTTCTCTAGTTCCCCTGAGGGTGTGGCCTTTGCTGGGTCAGAGCCCAGGAGACCCAACTGATTCTCTGTTCTGGAGACCTTCCGGGTTCACAGAAAGAGTGGGGTCTGGAGACACTGGGGACCAGCATGCCATCCCGAGGGGACAGACTGCCACTCCTACAGGGATGCCCAGTGGACACAATGACAGCTGAGGCCATGTAGGGATGAGCCAGAGAGGACACCACCCGGACACAGAATCCCTCGAGACCTGCAGCGGATTCCACTCTGTGACCCAAATAAGGACAACAAAGCAAAGCCAACATAATCCAGCTGCTTGGAGCTTGGACTCTCCCGGCAGCTGTCCCCACTGTCCCTACAATGTCCTTTCTGCTTGCACAAATGACTGTTAATTAAGGTCACTGTGACGATGAGCAGGGAGGGCCACCACTCGGGGCTGGAAGCAGGCATTCAGTCAGGCCCCAGCCCGACTGCACAGCCAGCCCATAGGCCTTGCTGTAAGTCACCCAGATGTGAGGCCTGGAGGTTGCCAGCTGGAAACAGAGAGGCAGGCCTGTCCGTCAAACAGCATTGCCGAGGCTAGCGATACACCTAGAGGCAGAGACACACAGGAGAGAGGAAAGGAGGTAAACTCAGGCTGCGGGTGTAGCTCAGCATGATTACTGAGCATATGAAGACCTGGGTTCAATCCCCAGAACCACATGAACTCAGTACGGCTGTGCCTGCCTGAAATCTAGGCAGGAAGTGAAAGTAAGGATGATCAGGAATTCAAGGTCATTCTCAGTCACACAGCCAGTTTGGGGTCAGCCTGGGCTACACCAGACTGTCTAAAAATAAATGAATGGATGAATGGACAAGTACATAAGGTAATTTGAAGAGGACATGGGAGTATGGCATGGAGGGGTGCTGGGGGGTGACAAATGGAGGTGCTGAGGACATCCTGAGCCTATGGTACGTAGCCTGCCTTTCCAGAGCTAGACGTGTGCATCTTGGGACTGTGAGGAACCGCTCTACCCTTGCAGCACATTGTCGTGGCTCCCTCTAACCTGTCACTTAAATGTCACTCCTGGGGTTGGATAAATGACTCAGTGAGTAGCACACTTGCTGCTCCTTCAAAGGACCCGGGTTCAGGTCCAACACCCACACTGGGCGGCTCACAACCACCTGTAACACTCCCTCCAGGGGATCCTATGCCCTCTTCTGGTCTCTACGGGTACACACACACACACACACACACACACACACACACACACACACACACAGAGACAGAGATAAACCTTTAAATGTCACCCCTTTACATCGGGTTTCCAAGCTAAACATCTGCAGTTGTTATTGTTATTATTATTGCATAATTCCTTTTCAGTGCTGGACATGAAACTCGGGGCCTTCTGCATTCCTGACAAGCACTTCCTTCCCCTGAGCCCCGCCTCCAGCCTCCATGCTGTGTCATCCTCTAAGATTTTCTGACACTCATTTATTTGTGAGTAGGTACGTGTATGGATGCATGTGTATGGAGGTGAGAGGACAACCTGTGGAAATCAGTTTTCTCCCACCGTGTAGGTCTCTGGGTTTGAACTTAGGATGTCAGGTTTGGTGGGAAGCACCTTCATCCGCTGAGCTGTCTCACTGGCCCATGCCACGTCACTCCAGCCCTTAGCCTCCTCAGTGTTTACTTTGTCTGCCTTCCGTCTCTCTCCACCTCCACCAGGCCAGCTCTAGGCAGGAAGGTATAAGACCATGCGGCAGACACTCAGGAGGCACTAGGCACACAGTGTCACAGTGAAAGCCCAGCACATCTGCTGCAACTGCTGGGCGGCAGCCAGGGATCTGTGCAGGGTCACGCTCACCGGCTTCGCAGCTCTGAGCCGAGACAGGAATTGAGTTTAAGGATCTCCGTTTTGCAGATGAGGTAACAAAGGAGTGGTCAGGACCCAGGGATGGTGAGAAGCAGAGGAGGTGTGCTACCAGGGGTGGGGCGGGTAGGCAAAGTGTGCCATTGTTGGGGGCTAGGCAAAGTGTGCCGTTGCTGTGGCTATACTTCTGCCCCACACTGCATTGCACAGTTAATCCAAACAGCACGTTACACACTTGAGGGGCGCTCAGCCCTGAAATGAGCTCATGCTAAGAGCTTCTGAAATAGAGATTTACTTTTATTTTTTATTTAGTGTGTGTGTGTGTGTATGTGTGTGTGTGTGTGTGTGCACACTCATGGGTGTGCCACAGCATACACAGGGAAGTCAGAGGACAACTTTCAGGAGCTGGTGTGCTCCTTCTATCATGTGGATACTGGGAATTGAACTCAGGTCCTCAGGCTTGGCAGCAAGCCTCTTTACCCAGTGAACATCTCTCTCTCTAACCACAAAAGAAGAATTTTTCTGAGAGATTAACTAGCCCTTTGTGTGTGTCTAGGGCAACGACATCTTTGTTTTCTGCATGTGTCTAAACAAGATCTGTTTACCCATATGCTCCCCAAGACTACTGACAAAAATGACTTCACCTCCAAACTCAGGACAAATCTAACATGGGAGCTGCTGATGTCCACAGACAGTGGGTAGTTCTGTGTCCCTGGGCAGTGGGGGGCATCACACCTCACCCCTCTCCAGCCACACAGCTGGTCAGCAAGGTACCCAGAGCTTGAACTACTCAATGCGAAGTCCAGGAATGCTGATGACCAGAGGGCCTGGACAGTGTCACCTCTCAACAGCTTATGAAGTGGGTGCCAATACTGTGCCCATTTGACCAAGGCTGCATCCCAGAGGTCACCCCAGCCAAGGCTCAGCAAGGAACTTACTCCAGAAGGGACGCTCTGCAGTGTGTTCCAATCTGCCTCCAGCAAGTGGTGGCATGTTTTTAATTAGTGAAGCCAACCTTGTATAGGGGTTTCATGCAGGCAGCATGGTGATGGGCCATCTTGGACTTTTGCTTCCAACCCAGAGGGACCAGAACAGTTTGGGGAACTCACTACAAAGGGGGTTGGGGGAGGTGGGGAGAAAAAAATGGAAGGAAAGAAGAAGGCTGGACAGGAGGAAGGAGGAGAAGAAGGAGGGAAGGAGGGATGAGGAGGGAGAGGAGAGAAAGCATATCCCATAATGGAAAGCGTATCTTCATTGACAACTTGACAAGTGTTCAAACACACTTTTCTGGTCCCAAGCATTTTGCTGGCTATAGTAATTATAAGAAGAACATCTTGCCTTTACAAAATGTTTCCTAGGCAAAGGTTCTCTCTCTCTCTCTCTCTCTCTCTCTCTCTCTCTCTCTCTCTCTCTCTCTCTCTTTCTCTCTCTCTCTCTCTCTCTCTCTGTGTGTGTGTGTGTGTGTGTGTGTGTGTACGGCAGGGTGGTGGTGGTATTGTGACCTTCTTTATACAGATGAGGAGCCAAGGCTCAGAGAGGTTAAGTAGCTTGCACAAAGGTGCACAGCTAATTATGGAGATACGTGGTGGGGGTGAAGGGCTGAGAGATCCTAAGAGCCCCCTTTAAGCCACTCTCTTGAGTTGAAGCTTTCACACTAAACCATCAAAACAACCAGTGCTCCACTTGTAACACGGGCCCCTCCAGACACAGCCTCTGCTGTTACGGTCATCATCATTTGACCCGCAGCCTGGCAGACAGAACCCAGAGAGGGCCTGTCTAGTCCTGCCTGATACCTTGTGCCTGGAGGATATCCGCAGCTGTGTGGCAAGTCCCACCCTCTGCCCGCCTGGCACACAGGCCCTGTGATGCAGGGCACACAGCCAGAAGCTGCACGGTGACTGAGGGTGCCTTGTCTGAGGCTTAGCGCAGGACTCTTGGAAGACCAGGAGACAGTCCTGGGGTCGCCTCTGACCTAATTAGACTTAGGCTTAAAAATAGACTCAGCAAGTGGCTAACATCCTCAAACTCAGCTGTGTGGACTTGGCTACCAGCCTGGTGATACCCACTCAGGCTGGGCATCTGGCGGTCTGCGGTGTTTGTGGGAGACTAGAGAACCCGTCCCAGACCTGCTGACTGTGAGTGCCAGGGCTGGGTGAGGGCTCTGCTTATCCCATTTGCTTAAGATATACTTTACCCAAAGTGAAAGGCACGCTGCAGTGTGCAGGCGGGTGAGTGGTTTTGTGTGGTTAAGGCCTTTTGTGTTGACTGGTTATTTGTTTTTGCAGTGCTCGGGATGGAGCCAGGGTTTTGAACATGCTAGGTAAGAGCTCTATCACTGAGCCACATACCCAGCCCTTAAATACACACACACACACACACACACACACACACACACACACACACACACTGCACGGATCCCTCTGGAGCTGAAGTTACAGGTAGTTGCCGGGAACCACACGCTCCAAGAACAGTAACCACTCTTCACTCTTAATTACTGAGCCATTATCTCTTGCCTCCTCCTCTGCCTCAGAGCTCTGGGTGACAGATGTGGGCCACCCAGTTATATGAGTTTTAAAATTTTCTTTTCTTTTTTCTTAAAGAAAAAAAAAAGAGTCTCCTTTAGCCCAGGCCCTATCTCCAATTCCTGAGTGCTGGGATTACAGGCACGCATCAACACACACGTTCTGTGTAGTGCTGGGAATGGAACCCAGGGCTTTGTGCACACTGGGAGAGCCTTCTACCAGCTGAGCCACAGGCACAGCCCCTGGATGAGTTTTGACAGCCATATATATATGAGAGAGACAGACACTTCTCTGGCCCTCAGGAGCACCTCTGTGTCCCCTCACAGTTGGCCTCTGTCCCTGCACTAGAAGTCACTCTACATGGGGTGAGACAGCACATGTTCCTATGAGGATCATCATCTCTCGCCCATGGAGTGCCATGCACTACAGTAAGTACTACTTGGTCCTGATGAGCTGTGGCCCATCCTGTCCCTGTCCCACAGACTGTGCACCTGCTCACGGCTGTCGCACACCTGCTCACAGCTGTCGGACACCTGCTCACGGCTGTTGCACACCTGCTCACGGCTGTTGCACACTTGCTCACGGCTGTTGCACACCTGCTCACAGCTGTCGCACACCTGCTCACAGCTGTCCAACACCTGCTCACAGCTGTCCAACACCTGCTCACAGCTGTCCAACACCTGCTCACAGCTGTCGGACACCTGCTGCTTCCTCCATCGGCAGCTGCTTTACATGAACGTGGCACTGCAGGCCTTGACAAACACCCAGGATGGGCTCACTGGGTCACAAAGAAAAGCATGTCTTTAAACGGTCTCTCCAGGAGCTGCAGCTGCCCCCATGGGCTGGGATCCTCTAGCCTGCTGTCTGTTCATTCTCTGTTCAGATGAGACACCTCTGAGGGTCTGGGCCTCCTCTGGGTCACAGCAGAATCACTTTTGCTGATGAATGGTCCTGGGTCACGTCACACCACATTCTGCTTCCTTTGGCTCTGAAAGCTGAGCCGATCTGGATGGTTTGTTCTGACTAATGATGAGCTGTTCACACTGGGGCTAAAAGCCATCAAGATGATGGAGACAGGAACATTCCAGATGCCAGGGCTCCCCAGGGTTTAGGCTTTCCCTGACAGTCTAAACATCAAATGCACTGTTAAAGTGTATAGTTCTCAACTCTTCCTCTATACCCATCAGTGGCTCCCAGGGGACCAGTGGTGGCAGCAGAAACACCAGAGCTTAGAATCGATGGCAGCAGGAGTCCAGATGTGTCCCCTGGCTTTTCCTCATGATGGTTGATCTCCATCATCAACCTGACTGGGTTTGGAATCACCTAGGAGACACACCTCTGTGAGTGTCTATCAGGGAGATTCTAGAGAGATTTAACTGAGGAGGAAAGACCCACCCTGAATGTGGGTGGCATCATCTCTGGGCTGGGATCTTAATAAAAGGGAGAAGGCGAGCTGAGCACCACTATTTCCCTCCCTCTGCTTCCTGACTGCAGATGCGATGAGACCTGCCACCTGCTTCTCTGGCAGCCCTATTGATCACACCCCTCCCCCCAGCTAGGCGCCAGTGTAAACCCTTCCGTCCTTATTTCTGTCAGGTGTTTTGTTACAGCAACGTGAAAAGTAATACATTGCTTCACCTTGCTGATCGTCAGTTTCCCTGTCTGTGGAATGGGTGCATTATCAGGGCTAGCCCCACCACCACTGTAGAAGTAACCGTCTTATTCAATAAGAAACACAGAACCAATGCAAAGAAGAAACCCAAGAGGTCAGAGCAATAGCTAAAAACCTTACCCTTCCTCTCACAGTGGTCCTACCTCTCCGAAAGAGACCTACTTCCTGTGTGTCTGTCTTTATAAAGACTTTCTGTTCTGCCTTCTCATTGGTTGTAAACCCAACCACATAACTGCCTTGTCACTGCCTGTCTATACAGACCTCCAGGTCTTCTATGGTTGGTATTGAGATTAAAGGCGTGTTTCTCCATGCTGGCTGTATCCTTGAATACACAGAGATCTACCTAGCTCTGCCTACCAAGTGCTGGGATTAAAGGCGTGCACCACCACCACCCAGCTTTCGCTATGACTTGCTAATAGCTCTGACCCCCAGGGCAACTTTATTTATTAACATACAAATAAAATCAAGTTTCAGTACAAATAAAATATCACCATACGCCACAGTATGGAGTGGATGAGAGGAGGTTTCAATAGACAGGACAGCAGATGGGGGTGAGGGAGCAGAGGGAGTGGTAATTTGAGCCTCTGGTATTGTCTGAGGTTTTCTCTGAGGCAGTGAAATCGGGGCGCATGCCAGATTCCTGATGCTCACCAAGCCTTGGAACATGGCCCCCACCAGTGTGGATCCGTGAGGCGCCTCATGAGTTGGCTGGGCATGGAGAACAGACACAGATGGTGTGCGAGGGACGAGAAGGAAGTTAGGACCGGGCCAGAGAAATCCAGGGTCAAATAAAAGGGACTGATATATTTTTATTCCTGCCTTTTGGCTCTGTTCTACAATAACCTTCCCCTACACCTGCCCACCTAGCCAGGCTCCAGCCAGGCCAGAGAGGTCTCTGGCCACAAAGACCTCAAGGGCCTGATGGTTACTTCAGCAGAGACCCAGCACCCTTTGTGAAGGAGGTGTTCTTGGCCAGGGAAAGGGCTGTACTTCTGCACTTCAAAGGAGGCATTGGGAACAGCTCTCTCAGGCTTCTCCTTAGCCTCCACCTCTTTCCGGCAGTGTGCATCCTCTCTCAGGTCTCAGCTTCCACCCACCTCCTCTGAGCTGATCTGAATGGCCTGTGTACTTAGCTCTTCACCACTCCACGATGGCTCCGCCCAAGAGCCAGGGCAGCTCAGCTCTGAGACCCCTGGGATGTGGCCCAGCGCTGGAGGTCTGTATTAGTTACGTCTCCAGTTGCTGAGATAAATATTCCACAAAAGCAACTTAAAGAGCGAAATGATTTATTTTGGCATACAGTTCAAGGGCACAGTCCATCATGATGGGGAAGGCATGGCGGTAGAAATGTGGGGCAGCTGATCACACATCATCCACAGTCAGGAAGCAGGGAGAGATGAATGCTGGGGCTCAGCTCACTCTCTCCTTCCTATTCAGTCCAGGATCCCAGCCCAGGGGTGGCTCTTCTGACCTAAATTAACCCAATCCAGAAACACCCTCAGACACAGCTCCTAGGCGATCCTACACCCTGACAAACAGACGATATTAACTGTCATAAGGGTACCTATGAAAATAAAGTATGTCGCAGCAGGTACCCGGGCCTCTGGATGCTGTGACGGTTCTGATGAGGTAGACAGCACACACAGGCTCTGCAGGGAAGTTCCCCTGAGCTATCTAGGGAGTGTTAGGTCTCAGGTGACTGGCTGAGCAACAGCAGACGTCCATTTAGGCATGAGATGGCTCCTCTGCCTTCTCTCCTCTGGGCCAAGTTCACCTCCACAAACAGATCACCAGACACTAGTGCGGGAGTGGTTTGTTCAGTGTTCAGGGGCTATATTTTTTGTAGAGAACTTTATTTTTAATTTTTAAAAGTATTTAGTGTGTGTGTGTGTGTGTGTGTGTGTGTGTGTGTGTGTGTGTATGCACACATGCATGCTTACCAAGATGTGCATGTGGAGGTCAGAGGACACCTGCTGACCTCCCAAGTCAGCTCTCTCCTCCAGCATGTGGTTCCTGGTGGGTTGAACTCAGGTCATCAGACTCAGAGGCAAGTGCCTTTACCCACTAAGCCATCTCATTTCATCAGCCACCAGCAATGCCAGCGAAGACACTCATCCTGAAAAACCTGCTCAGGACAAGTTCTAAACAATTACTGCCACCGGCCAAGGTAGTCAATGTCCTTGTGCTTAATGCTTCGTCCTAATCACGTGCGTGCGAGCCGCCAGCCTGCTCCTGACTCCTTTTAAACATTGCCTTCTCAGCCATGAAGCTTTGCACACAGTCCCTCCTCGGGGTTGTGAGCACACTGGAACCTCCACACACACACACACACACACACACACACCCCCGGCCGTGGTGGACCCAAACATCTCAGCAAACCTGACCACAGTGGCCGCAGTGAGTGCAGTGACAGAATTGTGACCGTCTGAGCATCTTTGGAGTTTGTGCTGTTTAAGACCTGTGCCACATGTGGTTGACACACGCTCGCAATCCCAGCACGTCAGAGGTGGAGGCAGGAGAATCAGTAGTTCAAGGCCAGCTTTGACTACTATTTGAGGCCAACCTGGGCTACACAAGACAGACAGACACACATACACACACACACACCACCACCAGCAACAACAACAACCACCACCACCTCAAAAACTCAAAAGCAAGCACTCCAGAGGTCTCGCCACACAGTCATTTTATTTCATGATCGGACAAAATGATTTTGTCCTGTAAAGGATAGGGTATGGAGACACAGTTGTTCCCAGGTTTTGGATGTCCTAGGGACACTGTACTTCCTGGGTGTCACTGCACAGTGACACTTCCACCTGTGATGCTGAGCAGGGGACGCCAAAGATGAAGGCAAGTGCTGTGGGATGTTCTGTATGTTAAATGTGTGGCTCTGATTGGTTAATAAATAAAACACTGATTGGCCAGTAGCCAGGCAGGAAGTATAGGCGAGATAAGGAGAGAGGAGAATTCTGGGAAGTGGAAGGCTGACACAGAGACGCTTCCACCCGCCGCCATGAGAAGATGTTAAGATATCGGTAAGCCACGAGCCACGTGGCAATTTATAGATTAATAGAAATGGGTTAATTTAAGATATAAGAACAGCTAGCAAGAAGCCTGAGCCATTAGGCCAGTTTAAGTAATATAAGTCTCTGTGTTTACTTGGTTGGGTCTGAGCAGCTGGGAGACTGGCTGGTGAGAGAGATTTGTCCTGACTGTGGGCCAGGCAGGACCAGGAAAACTCTAGCTACAGGCAAGGCCGAGCGAAATGGGCAGGATGCTGGTTCCTTCCATCTGAGCCCCTGGGTTTCAGATGACGAAGCCAGGGCCTGAGGGGATCAGGTGTCTCAACAAAGCAAAAATCTGAGACTCAGGCCAAGGCTACATGTGAGGGGAGGGGCTGTGACCTCCAGGCCTGGCAGGGTCAGTGTTTTCATCTAAGTGTGAACGGGGCCCAGCTAAGTGGGACCAGCAAGGGCTTTGCTCAAGATCACGTCCAGCTAGGGTTTGAATCCCAGCATCTGCGGCACCAAACCTACCTCGTGTTCTTTAGGCTACCTCTCATCAGGGTACCAATCAGCAAACACAAACAACTCCTCTCCAGTCCCAAAGTGCTGAACTGAAGCACAGGTCATACTCAGAGGGGCCACTCCATACCTGTCCCCTGAGGCACAGTTCGGGCCTCCTTCCTCCTGTGAAGCAATCTCCTTTGGCAAGCAGCGTATCCCCAGGACCAGCTGTTGGTCTGTGACAAAAGTTGGTGACCATCCATGCCCCTCCCACAGCCACCTCCAGCCCTGCCTGCTCCACCTCTCCTCTGGGGCAAGGGCGCAGTATGGTCTGGTGACCTGCACTTGGATGCTGAGTGACTCTGGGCACCCTCTCCCCTCCTTGCTCCACCCTCGGTACATACATACACCCTCATCTCAGATTGGCAGCCCTGGGATGGCGCCTGCACCTGCCCCCCATAAGCTTCTTGTTTGGCCTGGGAGGTGTGGGGTGTTTATCTCACGTACTGTGGGATAGACACACATGGAAACGTACAGCCACACGTTCAACATGGTGATGTTGAGTGCAAACGTGACTTGGCCTACCTGCCCCAGTACCCGGGGTGAGTCACAGCTTTGCCCAAGGAAGGGGTCTAGCTTCCACTTTGCCACAGTCAACGCCACTCCCTGTTGCCACATGTCTGGCCTGACTTCATCTTCCTGGAAGGATCTTTCTGGGAATGTGAATTCATCATTCCTGCCCCTTTTT
The DNA here is from genome assembly GCF_949786415.1 of Peromyscus eremicus. Taxonomy (NCBI): domain Eukaryota; kingdom Metazoa; phylum Chordata; class Mammalia; order Rodentia; family Cricetidae; genus Peromyscus; species Peromyscus eremicus. Next base: position 153,355,175 of record NC_081417.1, read on the forward strand.
ACACTCCATTGTCTTCTAAATACATCTCCACAAAGTCTTTTCTGGGGTCTTCCTTGCCCCGACTGACTCCCCACATCATCATACCAGATTTGCTCAGCCTTTGTCAGCTCCCAGGCCTGGTCATGCCAACCCTCCAGCCTGTGCCATCGGTACATCAGAGAGGTCCCTCACAGCCCACACAGAAAGTTCTGACTTCAGGAGTCTGGATGACCCATCTCACCTCAGTCCTACATCACTGCCCCTCAGATGCTCACTTCAAGTAGAGCACTGGACCTGACATTAACAGTGCCAGTGTGGGTAGGCATGAGCTCTCTCCCAGGAAGATCAGTGCAGGACCAGGACACATCCAGGGTACAGGACAGCCCACCTGTGTGCTTGGCCTTCCCCTCTCCCCGATAACCAGGAAGGCCTCGCCTCCTTCTATGTTTGGCTTCTCTTTTTCTCTCTCAAGTCTCCTGCTTGGCCAGCAAGAAGGGGCTACAATGGGCACTCTCAACTGTCACATTGGTTTGAGAAACACCTAGGAGATTAGTGCCACAGACCTCAGGGATGTCTGTGTTCCCAGAGAGGGTTAACTAATTGGGGTGGCCATCCTGAATGTGGGTGACGTCACATAGTCTTAGCGCCCTGAAGGAAGAACCGGGGCAGGGGGGTGAGCATAGTTCTTTGTCCGTCCGTCTGTCGGATCGGTCTGGTCCAGTCCATCTGTCTGATCCATCCACCCATCCATCCACCCATCCACCCACCCATCCATCCACCCATTCACCCCACCCATCCATCCATCCATCCATCCATCCATCCATCCATCCATCCATCTACCTATCTACCTATCCCCTCCTCCTAGTGCTTCAGGCCTGGGTGAGGCAGCTCATCATGGCAGGAGCACGTGGCAGAGGAGACAGACAGCTCATTTCAGCAGCCAGGAAGTAACATCAGACAAGGAGGAGGAGCTTGGGGCCCAACATCCCCTTCAAGGGCTTGTCCCCAATGACTTAACTTCCTCCCACAGGGCCCCACCTCTTAAATGTTCCACCACTTCCTAGTAGTGCTGTAGGCCACAGACAAAGCCTTCAACATGCAGACCTTGGAGAGGTGCTTAAGATATAAGCCTTGCAGGCTTCCTCCCTATTCTCTCTCTCTCCTCTCTCTCTGTGAGTGCATGCGTGCGTGTGTGCAAGCATGTGTGTGTGTGTGTGTGTGTGTGTGTGTGTGTGTGTGTGTGTATTCCTATGTTTGCAGATGTCAATCTCAGGGGCCATTTTTTGGGAACTGTCCACCTCTTATTTTTTGAGGCAGGGTCTCTCACTAGAATCTAGGGCTCTCCAAGCAGACAATACTGGCTGGCCAACGAGCTCTAGAGACCTGCCTGCCTCTGCCTCCCCAGCACTGGAATCACATGGTCAAGCCACCATATCTGGCTTTTTACACGTGTGCCGGGGAATCAAACTCAGGTCCTTGTGCTGCTCACACTGAGCCCACTGAGCCATCTCCCCAGCCTCCTTCCTGATCACTAGATGAACCTTCCCTTGCCCACCTCCAAGCAGCTGAACAGCAGCCTTTTCCCTCATAGCTGCTTGTGTGCATCTTGGGAGCGACAGCTTTCTCGATAGTCACAGCAAAGTCGCCAGTTCTCTCCTTACACCCTCAGCTGGCCGGGGACACAGCTGTGAACCGCTGGGGAGCAAGCCTGAGGAACCTGTCCAACTTGCTCCTTTGGAGAGTAGCTCCCCCGGCCAACACAGATACAGCAACGTCACAGAAAATCACAGAATAAGAAGTCAGAGACCTCCAACACGGAGGGGAGATCATCCACGAGTCTCAGTTTGCAGCTGGCCATGGTGGGCCACACCTGTCATCCCAGGACTGGGGAGGTGGAGGCAGGAAGGACGGGAGTTCAGGGTCAGCCTGGGCTACACAGTGAGTTCATGGCCAAACAACACAAACCACTAAAATATGGAACAAAACTGCTTTTAGACACAGCAGGGCTGAGTGTTGAAGGGTCTAGACAGGGAACTTATTTTTTTTTTTATGACAGAGTTTGTGGGATTTTCCTAAAGAAGAAACAAGCAAGTGATATTTATATGAAATAATGCCTGGAATGTGAACTGGGGGATGGGAGAAGTTAGTCTGGCTTTCACGATGTTGGGGAAACAATCTGTGTAAACACGGGGTCAAGGCCAAATCTGGCTCCTAAGAGCACGGCGAAGACTGCTTGGTCTGACATTAACCCCGGCACTTCTGGGCAAATCTGTCCACTGTCGACTGCATGGTATTTCACACACCAGAAGCTTAACATGTGTAACATCCTTCATCCCCACAGCTTCAGTGAGGAAGGCAGGCATCACACCCATTTTACAGATAAGTAAAAAGTACCAGGCCAGAGAGGGTGAGTCACTTGCTCAAGACCACAAAACTCACAAGTATCAGAATCAGAATTATAACCCCCGTCGTCTTGGCTCACAGCCCTCTGTTTTCCAAGGCATCAGGATCCTCAAGCTTGGGGTAGGTGGAGCAGGGCACAGCTCAGTCGGCAGAGGCTTGCCTAGCACACACGGAGCCCAGGGTGCGACCCCAGCATTGTGTAAGCCTGCCGTGGGAGTGCACGCCTGTAATTCCGGCACTCGGAAGCTAGAGGCAGATCCCGCTCAGCTACATAGTGGTGGGTTCGGGGCCAGCCTGGCTACAAAAGACCTTGTCTGAAAAGGGGGAGGGGTCAGCCAGAGAGCTTGACAGCGATACCTCGGCCTCCCCCTGACGTCTGACTGTGAACCACGGGTCAAACCTGTTTCTATAAAGTTCCTTAAAGAATGACGGTCGAGGCAAGGATCTTGGCAGAAAGTTACAGGGATGGATCACATCTGGACCAGCCAGCCAGTCCTGCTTTGAGAACTGGGGACCCTCAGAAAAGCCCATCAAACCACCCTTGGGCTCAGGTGGGTGGCTTACGGGAGACAGGACCTCGGGCTCCCAGAACCCCTTCCTGTCGGGTTCTTGGTGAGAATTGGCCAAAGCGACTGCATGGCCACGTGGGAAGGTGCCTGTGAGGCAGCAGCCCTCATCATCTCCAGGGTGTCCAAGCCCAGTAGTGGACAAACAGGTCACGGGTCCCAGCAGCCCCAAGTCCACTGTGAGAACCTTGGCTGAGTACAGGTAGTGGGAAATGGCTGGCACAGGGTGCTCCACTAGACTCCCTGAGCGGCACTCCCAAAAGGCTGCCCTGGCTTCTCCAATGTCAAAGACTCCACCCTCAACAACCCTCTCACTCTCTTATGCCTCCCACATATTTGAATATGACCTTGCTCCCATCCCTGATCCCAGCTTCCCTGAGCGACTCTTAATGACCTCACCTTCCTCTCTGGCCAGCAGGCCTTTCCACCTAAGGCCTAGGAGACTTCCGGGAAGGGTAGCCCGCTTCAGAAGGCCCCTTGGGAACAGACATAGGTGTGGACATTTAAAAAGCCGGCATGCATCCCTGTGTGAGATAACTGAAAGACAAAGGTTTGCATGCAAATGAACTAGAAGAAGTACACTGGCCAGTGAGATGACTCAGTAGGCTGCTAAGCCCCAGGACCCGAGTTCGCTCAGGGGTGAGAAGCAACTCCAGCAAGTTGTCCTCTAAACGCCACTTGAGCAGCAAACACCCCCAAAATAAAAATGTAATACAAACATTTTTTTTAAAGAAAGAAGCCACACTCACGAGGTCATATGATATGTGACTCCATTTAAATGATTTGTCCAGACAGACATCGGGTTAGTGGTTGCCGGCAGCCACCAGCACTATTGGGGTGGGAGGATGGAGAGGTGGGAGACCTGTTATTGATTTGGGGTCTCACACGTGCTAGGCAAGCACTCTACCACTGAGAGGCATCCTTAGCCTCTTCACATTTATATGTTTGAGACAAGCTCTCACTATATAGCCCTGGCTGGCTTGGAACTCCATATGTAGACCAGGCTGGCCTCAAACTAACAGAGATCCACCTGCCTCTGCTTCCTAGATGCTAGGGTTAAAGGCGTGCACCACCACACCTGGCCCTTTTTGCTTTTAAACTTGAGACAGGGGTCTCACTAAACTGCCCAGGCTGCTGCCCTTGGACTTGATCGGCTCAGCTTCAGCATCCTGAGCAGCTGGGATCACAGGCCACCCCAACAGTGGAAACAGGGCTTCACTGGGGGTGGGGGTGAGGAAAAGATCTTGGGATGACGAAGAGGAGACTACCTGGGTTTATGAATATACTAAATGACACCGAATCATTTCCTTTAAAATGCCGGTTTGATGTCATGTGAATTTCTGAGCTGTGATATGACATCTGTGTGAGTACTGGCTGAGACTTTCCCCGATGGCTCCCCAGTACAGGAACAATGCATCCTCAACCCCACCCCGGGCAGGTGGCAGTATCACTCTTCCCATGTGATAGAAGTGGACTCAGACTGTCTGACTCCATCATTCTGAGTTGTCACTATGTCAGAACACCAAACTGCTTCTTTGTGCAGCAGACAGAAACCAGATGTCAGTCAGAGCAGGCTTTGATGACACAGGAAAGTAGGATCCTGGCCTCTTTGTTCCACAGTGACCAGAGGCAGAGGAGAGAGTGAACACCGTGGCGGAGCTGGTTGGCTCTTGGGCCCACAACACCAACCCCATGGGCTGCTAGGTGTGGCTGGTTTGGATTAGGAATAGGCTCCCCTCTGGGCGGTGGTGGCACACACTTTTAATCCCAGCACTCGGGAGGCAGAGCCAGGTGGATCTCTGTGAGTTCAAGGCCAGCCTGGGCTACACAGTGAGTTCCAAGACAGGTACCAAAACTACACAGAGAAGCCCTATCTCGAAAACAACAACAACAAAAAAAAAAAAAAAAAAAGAAAGAAAGAAAAGAAAAGAAGAAAAGAAAGAAAGGAAGGAAGAAAAAGGAATAGGAGGTTTGCAAAGCAGTTGTGAAGTCTGGGGGTGTAACTCAGTTGTAGAGGACTGCTTGCCCGGCCTGGATGAGGCCCTGGGTTCAGTCCTCAGCACTGCAAGAACTGGGCATAGCCGTGCACATGGCACTCTCGGCCCTGAGGTTGACACAGGAGGAGCAGAAGGTCAAGGTCATTCTCAGCTTCAAAGTGGATTAGAATCCAGCCTGCTCTACATGTGAGTCTGCCTTTTAAAACTGCGACGGTAAGAGCACCATACTTAACTAAAATTCACAGTTAGCAGTCAGTTCATTTAATCCTCACAGCATTGCCCCCTCCCCTCCATGCCCTTAGTTCAGGCTGGCCTCAAATTCTCTCTCCTCCTGCCTCAGTTTCTTGAGTGCTAGGATTACAGGCCTGCAGGCTACCACGCCCTGCTCTCACAAACCCCTAAAATGATTCTCTCCGTTTAGGAGAGCTGAACACTGGCTGGAAGTCACATCCTCATTAGGACAAAAGTTTGAATTTTAATCTGTTACTTTAATCCAAGGTAATACATGTTTCTTGGTAAGAAATGTAGTCCAGGCGAGAACAGAGAGAATGCAAACCTCACAGAGTCGATTAGCAATTACCATCAGAACCATTACAGAAAATGGCTTACATTTTTTCTTACTCAGAGCTGGTGAGATGGCTCAGCAGGTAAAGGCACTTGGCTCCGAACCTGAAGACTTGAGTTCCATCCCAGGGACCCTCATGGTGCCAAGAGAGAACCAACTCCTGCAAGCTGTCCTCTGGCCTCCACACGCTGCCGTGGCATGTGTACATGCCTATTCACACGCACATATACACAATGAATGAATGTAGCAAAAACCATTGAGCAAACCAACGAAGAGCACAGAGTCTGGACATTGGCCGACTGAGCAGAGTCCCCATAGTACTTCCCAGCTGCCGGCCCCATTACCAACAGTGAAGTAAACCCGGGAACTTCCCTGGCCTCCCTATCTTTCAGTGGAATCTAAAAATAACTCAAGGTCAGAGGCCACAGGTGGCTGAGCACTGTCCTGGTCTCTGGCTGGCTTTGGTCAGATGCCACCCTGGTATGTGGGTCATCATGACAATAGTCACCTAGGTCCCTTTTTTTAGAAGCTTGAAAGTTGCTTTTGCTGAAACCCCTGGCCTGCCCTGGGGTTCAGCGTGTGAACTGTTGAGGTCACAAAGCAAAAACTGCCCCTTGGCTCATGCTGACATTGCCATGTAAACACAAGTGTCCCGAAGAGCCCAGAAGCTTGCTTCCAAATGTGCGGAGTGTTGTCTATCTGGTCACCTCTTCCAACCTATGAAACACCCCACTTTTTTTTTTCAAGACAGGGTTTCTCCATGTAGTTTTGGTGCCTGTCCTCAATCTCTCTCTGTAGACCAGGCTGGCCTCGAACTCATAGAGATCCGCCTGGCTCTGCCTCCCGAGTGCTGGGATTAAAGGCATGTGCCACTGCCACCCGGCTTATCACCCCACTTCTTTATCTCAGAAGTCTTCATAAACTCCATACTCCAGTAGATGGTATTACTTTGTAGCCTAGGCTGGCCACCCTTCACTACCTTGAGAAGAGGCATACCACACGGCATGTAAATGGCCTGGCAGGCAATATGATTAGCCAACCCCTTAGACATGAAAATACTGAAGATAAGGAAGCATGAGTCCCTGAATGACCATGTGGAGCCAAGAACCACCACCCCCCATCCCTATTTAAATTACAACTATTTAAATTGTGACCTAAGTAACTGGAGCCCTAGAGATTTGGGGTTGTTTGCACGGTGGCTAGCGGCCTCCTGCCTCAGTTTCCCTACCAGCCATGAGATTGCTCCGAACATTAAATAGCTTCACATAGACAAGGATGATTGGAAAGACGTTCCCCACTCTGCTCCAGATATTAGTCCTGTTAAGGACAGTCCCCAAACATCCGTGGCTTTCATCACGACCCGGATGTGCATCTGTCCCCTAGGAATTTCCCTAGCTACTTCTTGAATAGTGCTCGGCCTGCAAGTTTACAGGAAGCCTCTCCAAGTTCCCGGTAACCAGCTCATCCCGGGTGAGGGAACACATGTGCTCTTGGCAGCCTGCAGCCTCTCCACACTCGTGAGTCAGTGCCAGGGGGAGGATGGCTGAGGAAGCCTGTGAACTTCATCTCTAAGGCAGCCACAGGAGTTTCCCCCACCCATGACAAAGCTATTGCATCAACTTCCTCGCTGGCTGGCAATCAGAGAAGTCCAAAGCAACTGTGAAGTCCACAGGTCACCCCCAGTACAAAGGCCACTTACTTCTCCGTGTGTAAGCTTGCTCCACAGACCTCCCTGCCTGGTTCTGACCTTTCTTTTCTTAGATGCACAGACCCCTTGGAATATCTTCTGAAAACTACTGACCTGCCTTTCTATAATACAGATGTCTGGACATAAATTTTCAAGTAGTTATCGGGTCCTTAGTGGCTCTATGACCTGAATATGAGTTAGCATATGCTTAAAATGACTCAACTGTTTTGCCCCTCTCCTGACAACTGTAATACTTTATTGCTTTGATAATCAGGAGATCAAGTAAATGCAACATTTAAAGGTGTCACTAAATGGAGAGATGATTTCTAGAAGGGCGTGTGAGGAGTTAGGAACCTTGAGTACCTCTGGTATGCGCCCCGAAATAAAAAGGGATTTTAGTATTAGTGCTAGATAGCCTCTGACACAATTGTGTCATGTGTACACAACACTTTTATAATTAAACAGAGTTAACAAAACATTGTTTAAGAACTATACACAAGCTACTGTTACTTCCAGGGCTGTGATGGGAAGGGAGGGGTCAGCAACGAGGAGGCGGCCAGATTCCTGTCCAGCAGGGAGTTGGGGAACCACGTCAGCTGGTGGGGGGCAGGCACACAAAGACTTGAGACCAGGCACAATTCCAGAGAGCTGCTGCTGGGTCGTCTCTGTGGGCCTTAAATTTCCATGTGGGACAGGACCGTACGGGCAGTACTTCATCAGCAATGTTGCGGACTGGAGGGACGGGCCAAACCCATGCAAGTTTGTCAACTGCAGAGGCAGGAGATTTTAGGAGGGTGTTTGTTCACTACCCTGCTTCTTCAGACATCTGCACCCCCATTTCCAAAGCCTCTGAAGGGGGACTGAAATTTGAATGCTAAAGGAGCCACCAGGAATATTCACAAAGCCCTAAACACAAGGCCACCCTACCTAGTAGTAACCTATGCAGAACATATGCAGAAACAACATAGAGAGATTTTTAAAAAGAAAACATTTTCTCTTTAAGCACCATAGAAATGACGGTGATTGTTTATTAAATGCCAATTAGAAAATCTAGAGCAGCAGAAAGAAAATGCAAGCCTAATTGCACCATCATCCTTAATTCCAAGATCTGTGAGGGTCCCCAGACTTTCTTGTATCCTGTGAAAACAAACACACCTTTTATTTCTTCCCATAATAGGATCTTATTACAATATGGTTTGAGAATTAATATTTATATTGGGATAGTTTTAGTCCTTTTTTGGGGGGAGGGGGCTTTGCACACACTTGCCAAACCCTCTGCTAGTGACCTAGAACCCCAGTGCTTAGGGATCTAATTCTTCAACCTCTGATATATAATGATTTACATTTCTGCCTTGAGCATAGGAAAGTACCCTCTTAGAGTTCTTCCTTCTTCCTTACCTCCTTCCCAATTTTGAGACAAGGTCTCATGTAGCCCAGTCTGGTCTCAAACTCACGATGTACTTGAGGATGACCTTGAACTCCTAATTCTTCAGCCTCCACTTCCTAAACCCTGGATTATATGTATACTCTACCACACTTGGTTCATGTAGCACTGAGGATGAAACCTAGGGCTTAGTTCATGCTAGACAAGCACTCTACCCATGGAGCCACATTCCAAGCACCAACATTATTTGTCACTTAAGATTCTTACTGTGTTTATTTATTTACTGTTTGTACACACACATGCATGTGTATACGTGGGTGTGTAAAGGGCACAATGTGTGTGGCGGTCAGAGATATGACTTGCAGGAGTTGGTTCTCTCTTTCAACTCTGTGAGTCTCTGGGAACAAAGGCAGGCCACAGGCTTGGCTGCAAGCTCCTTTACCCACTGAGCCATCCTACCTGCCCATCAACTTAAACTTTTAAAACACTTTCTGTTTCTTACATGACGATAGGACGGTCTGAATTGGCATGCCCTTGAATACAGTCAGGTAGAATGCCGCTCCACTTTTTCCCTCGTGCCCACTGGGCAGGAACAATTCATCTTTATCCCTGGGCAGGAACAACCTTCAGCTTTTCTCTGCTGCCGACCCAGAAAGCTTCTGTGAGTGTTTAGAAAACAAAACCTTTCAGGCGTGTGCTGAGAACACTGCCCCAGTTTACCAACTGGTCTGTCAAAATGCTTTAATTTTAGAACCCTAATCTATCAACCATTCCCTGTATAATTTTGCCTTTTATCCACCACATTAAAAAGCCCCTTCTCAAAGGGGGCTGCAATAACTTGGCAGACCCTCACTTACCCAGTGATCAAGGACTATCATGACTGATAACGCCATATGGGTAATCTATAGATCCTGATACGGTGTGTGGGGGGGGCGCACCTCTCCCATGTAGGAACTAGAAAGGCCCTGTCTAGTTTTGGGAAAACAACAGGCAAACTCAATTTGAAGGACTAAGGACACTAAGCTGACCAGCACATGTCCAGGCTTTCAAGGTCAGGGAATTCAAGGAAAAATCTGAAAACTCTCAAGGGCCAGAAGACACTTAGGAGCTGGGACAACCTACACTGTACTGTTTCAGATTGGATGCCAGAGCAGAAAATGGCACTGGGAAGGCCAGAGCCATCCAAATAAATCCCATAGCTTCAGTGGTAATAATGTAGTGACTTATATTTGGTCAGAGCAGCCGCCCTCTGTATCCATGGGAACTGCATTCTAGGATTCAGCCAACTGCATACTGCTGGGTCTGTATTGAACACGTAAATGATCTTTCCTGTCATTCATTATCCCCTAAACACCAACAGTTTAGGAATCCTACAATACTTATATTGTGGTTGGCATTATAAATAATCTAAAGAGTCATTCATGGGGGCATAAGCCTCTAATCCCAGCTTTCAGGAGGCAGAGGCATGAGGATTGCAAGTTCCAGACCAGCCTGGGCTGTATGAAAAGACCCTGCTTCTTTTCCTTTTGCTGTGATAAACTATCCTAACAAAGGCAATGGAAGGGAGAAGGGGTTGATTCTGAACAATAGTTTCAGGATACAGTCCATCATGGTGGGGAGATCACGGAGGCAGAGGCAAAGCCGCTGATCATAGTATCACATCTACAATCAGGGAGCAGAGATGGGGGGGTGCAGGCTGGTGCTCAGCGAGAGAGAGAGAGAGAGAGAGAGAGAGAGAGAGAGAGAGAGAGAGAGAGAGAGAGAGCGAGCACTGAATTCAGTCTCCAGGATACACACAACAGAAACCAACTCCTTCTGACTGTTGCCTGACTTTCACGTGCACTCTATGACAGATATGCATCTTGTGTGTGCCCACACATGAGTGCATACACGCATGAGAGAAAGGGAGAGGGGGAGAGAGAGAGAGAATATGAGAGAGAGAGAGAGAATGAGAGAGAAGAGAGAGAGAGAGAAAGAGAGAGAGAGAGAAGAGAGAGAGAGAGAGAGAGAGAGAGAGAGAGAGAGAGAGAGAGAGAGAGAGAGCACTGAATTCAGTCTCCAGGATACACACAACAGAAACCAACTCCTTCTGACTGTTGCCTGACTTTCACGTGCACTCTATGACAGATATGCATCTTGTGTGTGCCCACACATGAGTGCATACACGCATGAGAGAAAGGGAGAGGGGGAGAGAGAGAGAGAATATGAGAGAGAGAGAGAGAATGAGAGAGAAGAGAGAGAGAGAGAAAGAGAGAGAGAGAGAGAGAGAGAGAGAGAGAGAGAGAGAGAAGAGAGAGAGAGGAAAGCGGCTCCTTGGGACCCAGGCCTGGGGTCAAGAGAGCCTGATGGTGGACGTAGTTGGGAGGCTGGAGCGCAGGGCGTCTCTGAAGAGGTTGGTTCTGAGAGCTGGGAAAGCATCAGCTGCCTGGGCCCGCCTATAGACCGCTAGTGAACAGGAAGATATTGGTTCAGCTCTGTCTGCAGCTCTTGCTTACTAATTTGATCTGTTTGCTTTCTAATTCACTGACTCCTCCCCAATAAGGTGTAGTCCCCATGAGGGCAAGAGCTGCCTCTCCTGTGTGCTCTGCACCCCAAAGTCAAGAATCACACTGAGTACAGAGCCATGTTTCCAAAATAATTCTGCCTTCAATTTTTCCTTGTGATAAAATTCTGCTGGACAATCCATTTGTTCTTTATGATTTAAACTTTATTTTCCTACTGAGTTTTTTTTTTTTTTTTTTTAAGATATTGAGAGGGTACGCACCTGTGGAGGTCAGAGGACAACACTGTGGAGTGGATTCTCTCCTTCCATCTTTACATGGGTTTCTGGGGATCGAACTTGGGTTGTCAGGATTTCTTGGTAAGCACATCACCTGCTGGGCCATCTCAACAGCCTCGTTACCAAGTTTTAACTGTGCAGCTTGGTAGCATTAAGGGCACTCCTGTCGTAGGCCAGCCCTCACCAACAGCACATGCATCCATATAGCTCTTCGTTTTGTAAAAACCACACCCGTCCCCAGCACATGGTAGCTCACTGTCCCCTCCCTTCGTCCCTGGGGACCAGCAATCCACTCTACGTCCTTCACTAGTCTGGGGATCTGAACCCAGGTCCTCAAGCTTGTACGGCAAGCTCTACCCACTGAGCACACCCGTCTAGTTTGGCGGTTTTCTCTTAACATTAAGTCCACAGGTAGTATGTGCCAGATGTCCTTCCATTTGAAGGCTGAAGGCTATTCCAGTCTGTGTATGGGTCACGTCCTGTCTGTCCATCCACCAGTGGATGCTCCTTCCACATCCTAGCTCTCACAAACACAGCTATGAGTACAGCATACCAATGTCTCTCCTGAGCCCAATTCTTCTGAGCACAGACCCAGAAGTAGAGCTGCTGGATCGCAAGGCAGCTCTATTCTAATTTCTTTCTTTTTTTTTTTTTGAGGAACTGCCACCACTAAAATAACTTCTAGGAGGAAATTCTGTAGTTCCCCCACCCCATCCCACCCTCACAGCTCTATGGGCCCCTGTGAAGTTAACTCTGCTACATGAGGGACTTTACACAGGTTGCTACATCCACCAGAAGCGCTCACTGCCACCTGAACTTCGTTCCCTTTCCCAGTTCAGCTCAGACTCAACTTCTTTAAAAGTCCTTTCCTTCAAGCTAAGGAATGTAGCCCACTAGGTAGCCTGCTTGTCTAGCACATATGAGGTCCTGGGTTCAATTCCCAGCATTGCATTAAGTATATGTGCTGGGCAGATCTCTAATCCCTGAACTCTAGGAGTAGTTTAGGAGTTCAAGGTTATCCTCAGCTACATGGTTCTAGGCTAGCCTGTACAACATGAGATGCTATCTCTAAAACACAATAAAACTCTTCCCTGCACTCTGAGTTTGAGTTAACGTCTCCTTCCTGGGCCTGGGTCCCCTGGTCATATTCCAGCTGTATGGTACATTCCCCACAGTCTCCCTGGGGATCTTAGACTGTCTCTGGGGGCAGAGGCCGCCTCTTTGTTGAACAGGCTCAGTAACTAAGGACTATAACAGTGCATTTGTTTACCCATTTGTTTATGCAAATATTTTTACATATGCCTAGGTCCAAGACACAACCATTTGCACCCCAATCCTCCGAAAACAAGTGTTACCCAGAGGCAGCTCCAACCCATAATTACCAACCCAGCCTGCAGTTCATGGTGCTATGGACCGGAAGCCTCTTCAGGTTGCTTTCCTAGGGGAAGGCTGAGAGTTTTTTAAAAACCATATTCCTTCCACTACATATCAATAATCCAGGTCCACGCCCTAATCAGGCCAGATGGTGGGGGCAGGGAAGACACAGCACAAGAAGGTAAGTCATTCTCAGCCCCTCTCCAGACCTGGTGTGAGGAGGAAACTGGCAAAAGTTAGGATTCCATTAAGTGGAACTGGGCCTACAGCTTGGTGGATTAGTATATGCAAGACTCAGGGTTTAGTCCCAGCATCCACCTACCCCAAGTCTCAGGCAAAGAACATGCCAGAACCTTCTGGAGACTTCCAGAATTATATATTATTATACAAGACCATGATCTCATGGCATTGGCTCACCATGGTGAACTTGAGTTCTGGTTCTTGGGTTCATATGTTGGGTGAAGTTAGGCTGTTCCTGGTCCTGTTAGGCCAAGAAGACAGTCTGGGGAGTTGTCAGTCAAACCATAAATCTCTACATAGGTACACACGTACACACGTACACATGTACACACACACACACACACACACACACACAGAGTGAGAGAGAGAGAGAGAGAGAGAGAGAGAGAGAGAGAGAGAGAGAGAGAGAGAGAGGGAGAGGGAGAGGGAGAGGGAGAGAGAGAGAGGAGGGTTGGGACTTAGTTCACTGGAGGAGTGCTTGTCCAGCATGCACAAAGCTCTGAGTTCGAGCCTCAGCACCATATAAACTGGATGTGGAGGGTAATCCCAGCACTCCTGTAATCCCAGCACTCAAGTGGTAGAGACAGGTGGATCAGGAGTTCAAAGTCATGTTGAGCAACTTGATGAGTTTGAGGCCAGCCTCGTTTATGTGAGACTTTGTCTCAAAAAAGAAAAGAGAATATTAAAAAGAAAAGAAGGGGGGCTGCAGAGATGGCTCAGTGCTTAAGAGCACGTGCTGCTCTTCCAGAGGTCCTGAGTTCAGTTCCCAGCAACCACATGGTGGCTCACAACCATCTATAGTGAGACTGGGTGCCCTCTTCTGGCATAAAGTCATACAGGTAGATAGAGCACTCATATACATAAAATAAATAAATAAATCTTTTAAAAAAAAAAAAAAAGAGGTGGAGGAAGAAGAAATGATGAAATAGGAAGTGGGATTATTATGCCCAGGTGGTAGATAAGTGCTGCCACTGAACAAAGTAATGTGTGCTTTTTAAAAAGAGTTATTTTGTAATTTATTTGTATATGAGTGCTTGCAAGTGTGTGTGTGTGTGTGTGTGTGTGTGTGTGTGTGTGTGTGTGTATCCATACGTGTGTAGATACCCAAGGAAGCCAGAAGAGGGCATCAGATCCTCTGGAACTGGAGTTACAGGCTGTTATGAGCTGCCATGTGGGTTCTGGGAACCAAACCCAGGTCTTCTGCAAAAGCAGCCAGTGCCCTTAACCATTTCTCCATCATCTCTCCATTATCTCTCCATCATCTCCCCATCATCTCCCCATCATCTCCCCATCATCTCCCCATCTGATGAAGAGATGCTTTATAACAGCATTATAAGCAGGCTTGCTGCCAGGTAGCAATGGGCTTTCCTAAAGAGTGTTTCTAGTGTGTGCACAGTGTGGCCTTCAGCCAGCACAGTCTATGCTGTGGATGTGGGTCCAGGCCAGCTCACTACCTCACACTTGACTGCCTAGCCTCCTTTGGAATGCTGCCACAGTCTCCACTTGGAAACACTCATCAGAGTGAGGCCTGGTGCCCACCCACCCCTTGCCTATGTTTTTTCTAAGAGGCAGGAGGATCTCAGTGAGTTGAGGCCAGCCTGGTCTACAGAGTGAATTTCAGGACATCCAGGACTGTTATAAAGAGAAACCTTTCTTCAAAAACCAAAAACGAAAATCCAAAACAAAACAAAAAAAAATTGAGGAGGAGGCTGTGTGAAAAGCAGCTTTCCACTTTGTGATGTGTTTTACTTTTAAGGTCTCTGAATTCTTTCAAGGGACAGTTCGCACTCAGGGTGTACGCAGAATGCTTGCAAGCAGTTCCCCCTTCCTGCTGGCCCTGCCTCCCACCCCTGAGTTCTGTCCTTGCAAACCCCTGAGCTGCTTCTGGGAACTATCCAAGGAATCCTGAGTTCCTAGGATCACAGCATTAAAAACCCAGCGGCCCGAAGCAGGACTCCCCAAAACTCTTACCGCAGAGACAAACATGTGTCGTTTGACTCAGAGTACACTCACATACTGACTTCCCATAGGCCCAAGAGATGCTCAGCAGGTAAAGGTATGTGTGGTGAAGCCAAGCCTAATGACTTGTGTTTGTTAGACCCACAAGGCAGGAGGAGAGTACCAACTCCTTCAAGCTGTCCTCTGATCTCGTCAGGCACACCTAGGCACAAGTGTACCCCAGCTTACATCCACACCCACACATGCACACACACAAAATAGTAAATGTGATTTTAAAAACTGATAAACACACACCAGGTGTGGTGGCACATGCCTTTAATCCTGGGACTAGGGAGGCAGAGGCAGGAGGATCTCTCTCTGGGAGTTTGAGGCCAGCATGGACTACACAGAGAGTTCCAGGACAGCCAGGGCCACATGGTGAGAACTTGCTTCAAAATACCCAAATAATAAAAAAAAAAAATTAATACAAATACTCTCCATGGGCCAGTGAAATGACTCAGCAGGTAAAGATTCTTGCTACTGAGTCCAGTGACCTGAGTTTGATCCCTGGGACCCACACGGTGGAAGGAGAGCGTCAGCTCCTGGAAGTCATCCCTTGACCTCCACGTAAGCCACGAACTGCACATGGTTCAAACCCCTCTCAGACAGACACAAAAACGAATGTTTTTAAAAATTACGCACACGGGTTTCTAGCCTTTCTTCTCTCTTATGTTTAAAATAACAGGGCAAGAACACTTAACTGACTGTCAAACCCACTGATAAGATACTACCTAAACCCATGGCACATACCTGCCATCCCAGAACCACAGAGGTGGAGGCAGGGGGATCAGGAGTTCAAGGTCATCTTTGGCTATATAGTTAGTGAAGACTAGCCTGAAATACAAGGCCCCTGGTCTCAAAAAACCAAATCAAACCCAAGCAAACAAATAAAAGAGGTTGCCCACAGTCTGTAAACGCTAGCCTGGAAGATGCCCATTGTCCATCCAGGGATGGACTCCATCAATACTAACATTGTTCTGTCCCAGAAGTCTGTCCCCCAAGAGGAGACCCTCCCTGCATCACGTGCCTAGGAAGCAAGTTCTCTGCACATTTTATTTTGCCTTTGATTCTTTTTTTAAAAAATATTTTAAAATAATTGTGTGTGTGTGTGTATGAGTATCATGTGCCCGTGTGTGTGTGTGTGTGTGCCCGTGTGTGTGCCCGTGTGTGTGTGTGTGTGTGTGTGTGTGTGTGTGTGTGTGTTTGTTTGTACACCACAGCACATGTGCAGAGGCCAGAAGAGGGCTCCATGTAGCATCCTCTAGCACTCCCTGCTTTATTCCTTTGTGGTAGCAGTTCTCAACTTGTGGGTCACAAACAACCTTTCACAAGGGTCACATATCAGATATCCTGCATATCAGATATTTACATTAAAATTCATAACAGTAGCAAATTGCAGTTATGAAGTAGCAATGAAAATGCTTGTATGGTTGGGGGTCAGCACAACATGAGGAACTGTATTAAAGGGCTGCAGCATTAGGAAGGTTGAGGACCACTGCTTTGAGGCAAGGTCTCTCCCTGAACCTTGGGCTCTTGTTTCTTCAGCCAGACTGAAAGCCAGTAAACCCCAGGGACCGTCCAGTCCCCATCCTCTACAGACCTGGGGTTACAGGCCATGGAGAGATGCCCAGCCTGTTACTTGCAAGCTGGGACCTGAATTCATGATTGTGGAACAAGTGCTTTTAGCCACTGAGACATCTCTCCAGCCCCACTTTTGCTACCTCTTCCGAGAAGAGGGGCTGAAATGAACAAGCCCAAATTAGATGATCATAGGGACCTGCTTTTGACATCCCACAATACCTAAACTGGGGAAGCTGTGGGGCTGAGGTGGTAGCACTGGTTGGCTTAAAATGAACATGACTGAAATCAGACTCTTTCTCTGTGTAACCTTGGGCTCCCACCGGTCCCATCCAGATGCCAGCCTCCTCTTTCTAAGAACCTCATGAGACTCAGACATCTTAAACACAATCCTCTCTCTAACACTCACAGTGATACAGAAGCACGGACCCCGAAGCCCCATGCACCTCGAATTGTGTTAGAGGATTTGGGTCAAAGGCAGCGTCCTGGCTGAACTGATCCTAAAGTCCATCAGGTGGAAGCACATGAGTCTAGCATGCCAGAACCTGTGGGGGGAAACTAGTCCCTTCGGAGCGTAATACCTCAGAAGGCAAAACCAGATGTCACACCGCAGAGTAAACTCAATCAGGCCCACAGCCAGTGTTTCTGGGTCTATGACACTGCCCTTTCCTGTCTTTATGAGGGATATGTGTGTTTGCTGTCCAGAGGCAGTAGTTTCTTTAATCTACAGTTGCAGAGATGCCTGCATGGTTCAGTGGGTAAGGCAGTCTCAGACACATATCACCAACATCTCCCTCCCAGACGACGATGAGCAGACAGGCCCTGAAAATGTCAAACCCCCTCCCATGTCTTTTAGGCCCCTCCCCTTAACTCCTTCTCAACACAGCACTGTGGAAGGGTGCAGCACAGGGAGAAGGGCTTCTGGGGACGGGATCACCCTGTTTTTGTTCCCAGCTTCAATTCTCTCCCCATAAGAATCACCCACAAGGTCTTAGGGTGTGGCTCACCCAACGTGCATGAGGCCCTGGCTCCCAGCCCCAGCACCACAGAAACTGGGTGAGGTGCTGGATGTCTGTGAGCCTTGCACTCAGGAGGTGAGGCAGGAGGATCAGAAGTCATCCCCAGCTACATGTGGAGGGCAAAGCCAGCTTGGGCTGCATGAGACCCTGTCCCTCAAACTAACAAACATCCAGAAGGACCCTCAAAAACATCCAAGACAGGCTGATGAGATGGCTCAGCAGGTAAAGGTGCTTGCTGCCAAGTCCTGTGATCTGAGTTCCTATCCCCAGAACCCAAGGTAGAAGACAACTGTCTCCCAAAAGTTGGCCTCTGACCTCTATACACATGCTTCGGCATGCACATACCTGCGTTTACACACTAATAGTAAATAAAATAAAATAAAAAGGAATCATCCTAGAGAGAATTGGGAAAGTCAAGGTCTGGTCCTGGCTTTGATCTCAGGCTTGTCCTTTCCCTTCCTTGGGTCTCAGTTTCACCATTTGTAAGAGTAGCAGATTGCACTTCTGAAGCTGAGGTCCCTGCTGGTTCCCACATCCTAGGTCCAAAAGTGACCAGCATGCCAATGTGAGGGCGGCTGAGCCTGTAAATCTAGGCCAAGGGAGACAGGAACCCGAGTAAACAGCTGAACAGCAGCAGGCCGTGCACCAGGGCTAACCAGCCATTCTGAGATAGGACTGGGGCTTGAGAAAGGGGAATGAGGAGTCAACCCAAGGTACGGTGGCTGGGACAGGTTAGCATAGACCCACCTGTCAGATCTCTGGCCCCGGTTTCGGGCCATCTGGAAGTGGTCAAGGCAGCCTGGCCTGTGGCAGGAGAAGGAAAACCAAACAAGAATTCCCAGGAGAGGAGGCCCGGCGCCAAGGCCTGGAGAAAAAAAAAAAAAAAAAGACACTGCCAGGCCAGGCTAGGCTGCGCCACCTGCCCAGGCTGGGGAGAAGCAGTACTCAATGGAACATCCAGAAAGACCCAGCCGCTAAGAAGTCATCCAATCTGACCCCCACACGGCCACACCCCCTAGAATCACATGAAGAACCCCAGAAGGGAGTCTGGGCTTCCATGTGCCTCCACTCATGAAGATCTCTGGCCCTTCTGAATTACATGGGTCACATGAAAGTGGTGGGTGGTCAGCCGGAAGCTCCCCCTCCACCCGATACACTGCAGGATCCCCCTGTAACCTCCAGGCAATGAGACTTTGGGCAAGGAGGGTGTTCTTGAGGCTGCAAAGTGCAGGACGTACTCCCCTGCACACCAGAGTACTGACCATAAAAGTGAAAGGAAACAGCACCCAGACAGATTCCTCCCAGCCCATTGGGACAGCGCTGGGACTTTCCCAGCGTCTCTCACTCCCTAGAATCCCACCCTAGAATCTCTTTCTGATCTGCAGTCGCAACAAGAGGAGTCTAGAGCCCAAGCCTTCCACTCCTCTAGCCCAAGAGATGAGAGAGGGCTCGCTGCTAGCCTTGGAACAGGGAAGGGCAAAAACGCAGGAACATGATGGTGTAAATCTGCAGCCTTCCCCCTCAAGGGCAAGCTGCCCACAGAGAACGTCAGCAGGAGCCACGTCTTCCGTACCCAGGGTAGATGGAGAAAGCCTGGGATATCTGGAACCTAAGCAACAGCTGGAGAGCCCGGGGCCCTGCCAACATCCTGGGAACTCATGAGCTCTCTGATAGGAAAGAGGACAACCATTTGGGCCTCCCAGGGAGCCCAGGAATCCTGCCCCTGATCGTCAAGTCACATGTGAAGGTCACAAGTTAATCCTTGCCTCCTGTATGGTTTCCTACCCAGTGCCCCTCTGTGTCCCTGCTGCCCAGCTCATAGCCAGTTTTCCTGCTCCCAGCTGTCTTTTTAAATTAAGTTTGAGAAAGTCTGGATGCTGCTGCTGTATCTTGTTCAGTGCTGGGGGTGGAACCCAGGGCCTCACATGATAAGCAAGCACTCTACCACTGAGACCCGGCCCCCACACAAGAATTATCTTAACCTTGTGATCAGATGACTCCCCTGCCTTAAGACCTAGAATGGAATGTGTCTACCCTGTCCACCTTAGGCAGCTCCTAGCCCACAGAAAATGCTCAGTCTACCTCTGCCCACCTCTGTGGGATGTTCCAATATAATCCTTGCCTGCTTAGTCCGACTCGTCACAGACCCCCAGGCCTTTAACTTGCCCCTCAGCCCTCCTACAAACCCACCCTCACTACACGAATGGCACCCCATCCAGCACATCTCCACACTGTGGACCTCCGTGTTATTGCTATCTCAGCAGCTCTGATACCTTCCTCTCATGTCTCCCAAGGGATGCCAGTGTCCTCATGACTACACCAGTTCTTGTTTGTTTGTTTTCCCCAAGCTTCCTAATATAACAAACTACAAAGTACGTGTCACCCATGTCTCATTGCTATCTAGGGCCCCAGCACTCCCATCTCAGAGGGGGTGACTGCCCACCCTCCATCACCCAACCGACAGGAGTACAGTGGGAAGTAGCACTGGCCGTCCTCTAGGGCCCTTGCTGTATCCACCTCTGATGCCCTTGGTTTCCTGATTGGGCAGGCCGGCCTTGGGTGATACCTAACAACTAACAGGTTCACCACCAGCCTCTCTTTCTCTCTACTCATTTCTTTCTTTCAGTCTGGGTTCTCGGAACCTTTGATAAGTTCTGAAGGAGCTATTTGGAAGGGAGGAACTACCCTCCCCGCCCCCACCCCCAACTTGAGCAGGTCTCAGGGGGGAAGCCGGCCCTTGATTAAGAGGCCAACCTTCAAGTTAGCCTTCAAAACAAAAGCTAGAGGAGACCCTGGAGCGGACAGGTGAGGATCCTTTCACCTGTAAGCTTGCTCGGTCTCACCTACCTAGGCCCTGCCCCTTCACTCTTCCATCCCTAAGTTCCTAGATTGGCCAAGGTCCTGGCTCAGGGCCATGTGCATCAACAGAGGAGCAAAACACCACCTTGCAGGGTCCTCCATAGCAGCTTCCAGGACAGATCTGTTCCTGCCCTTTGACTCAGAAAACTTCTCTCTTAAAGTAGCCGACGTGGTAACCAACTTGGTGTTCTCTCCTCAAATGCACCCCCAACACTCATGTCAAGTATGAGCAAACTTACTCTCTCATAGGTATTGTATCTCCTTTGAGCCCTGTAACTTACCTACAGATTGCTTCTACAAGCACGAATCTTAATCCGGTAACAGACAGAAACAAGAGTAGATGGTGTCCACCCCAACATACAAGGACAGGGGCTCATGAGACCAGCGAGATACCCTATCCAAGTTCCTTCCTCTCAAAAGCACCAGTGCCCAGGTGCCTCTGTCCCAGGCCCAGGCAGATGGCACCTGTCCCCGCCAACAGGGCCCCCCCCCCCCCCCGAAGCCGAAGCCGGAGCGATGCCGAGAGGCCAGAGTACCCCACACTGGCCGGGTGCGGCTGCAGAGGGTGCGGGGCTCGAAGTCCCCTGGGGAACAGGTTCTGCGTGATGCTCAGGGGAGCACAGACACTCGACTGGGGCCCCTCAGGACAACCCCCGACGCGAGGGCGCAGACTCACCCGGGAGGCAGTGGGTCGCACTGGGTCTCTGCCCGATGGCCCGGGGCTGGGGGTTCGGCGACACCCCCACCCCAGGCAATCATGGGCCGCGGAGCCGGAGTTGGGGAGCACAGCGTGGAGAGGGCGCGCAGCCCGGGGACTGCGGTGGGGATTAGCTCGCACGGCCTGAAGCGCCGAGAGCTGGAGGGAGGGACCGAGGGCGCCTGCAGGAGGCGCCGCCCACCTGCCCACCCTGCGCCCTGCGCCACCAGGCGGGGACCGGGACCCTGGGGCGGAGCAGGCTGGAGGGCCTGGCACTGCGCAGCGCAGTACAGCGTCCTGGACCTCGCACTCTGCGGCGGGGGGATGGCTGTCTAGGGGGACACTTGCGGGGTAATGAGTGCTGGGAGTCCCTGCTCGGGGACCTCACCTGGGGTTAACTCACCTTCTTGTGCTCGCAGGCGGCCACCTCCTCTTCACCCGCAGCTCCCGGCCGCCCAGCCCAGTGATGGGCGGAGGAGGGAAGGAGGAAGGAAGCGAGATTTTCCCAGGCTCTCAGCTCACGCCGTCGGCCAGCTCCCCACTCCCAGGTCTCCCGGACGCTCTCCGGATCTCTACTTTGAGCCCCAGCTTGGGAGTGTCCCCGTAAGGGGTGCGTTCCCAGCTTGGCAGAAAACTTTCCAGCGAATCACAGGCTGACTTCTCCCTCCGCCTGGAGCGGGGGAGGGTCCTCCGAGCAGAGAGCCGTCTCACCTGCCTGGAAGTTTGCCTGGGAACCCCGCGACTCCAGGCACGGATCTGCGTCCCCTGCCAGCTCTGAATTCCGACATGGGTCAGGCCAGGGTCCCCTTCGTGGGTGCGCGTCCAACTCTTTGAAGTTCAAGGCCTGAGAAGTCCTTGGGCAGCCCGGTGTCAGAGAAGCTGGCTGGGGACAAAAGGCGCCTCCTGCTGGGGGTGACCGCTTTCTGGACAAGCTGCACAGCTTGGCTGCAGCCAAGTTTACTGGGTACTCCCAGTCCGCAAATTCACCGTGCTGTATACTTCCGGAGTCCAAACACACACTGTACACTGCTACTTCTAACTTGTAGTAACAGCTAGCAAGAGATTGATTTGGGGGTGCCTTGTGATTTAGGAGGTGCAAAAGGCTTTTTTTTTTTTTTTTTTTTTTGAAACAGAGGCTTGGAGTGCAAGAGTAGCTGCTATATCTCACTTCCTTACTCTGAACTTGGCCTGCCCCCCCAATAATTTTCCCTCAACCCCCCCAAACCTGCAGATAGTTATTGATTACACCCAATGCCCAGGCCTCGAGGTTACATTTCATTCTGACAGACCCGAGGCAGGTCTTTCAGACAGTCTCATAGGTGGAAGCAAGGAATACTGGTACTTTTCCATGCTGGGATCCAGCCCCAGACCCGCCCTACTCTGCATCTCGTCCAGCTGGGCGGGTCTGACTATCTCAGAAACCCATCTTCCTAGTGGGGAGAGGCCAAGAACTTCACGAAAAAGCTGAGCTTCGAGCAAAGCCCAGAGAGTGGCAAAGGAAGTGTGTCCGCCTCCCCTGTTCAACACTGTCTCCATGTGCTTCTGTTCCTGCATCTTCCCATACAGGAGCTGCCTGCCAATTCACCCCACTACCTGTCAGCTCACAAGTCAGCTCACCAGGGCCAGAGACATGTGGCCTTAGGGGAAAAGATCCAAAGAGGAATCCCAAACCGTGGTTTTCTATTACCTGCTGTGCTGTGAACCAGGCTTTTTTTTTTGGGCCACCAACCAGCTCCCAAATCAAGACACAGAGACTTATTATTAGTTTTGAATGCTCAGCCTAACTTAGGCTCATTTCTGGTTACCTCTTTTCACTTAAATTAAACTGTTCCTCTTTATCTACCTTTTGCCTCGGGGCTTTTTACATTCTTTCTATATATCTTACTTTCACTGTTTCTCTCTGTCTGTCTGTCTGACATCTGTCTGGCTTCTTGCCCGAGTTGTGTCACTCTTTCTCTCCTTCTTCTCTTAGTTCCTCTTCTTCTTTAGCCCAGATTTCTCCTCCTATTTATTCTCTCTGCCCACCAGCCCTGCCTATCCTTTCTCTGCCTAGCTATTGGTGGTTCAGCTCTTTATTAGACCAGTCAGGTGTCTTAGGCAGGCAAGATGAAACAAATGCAACACATCTTTACATGAATAAATGCAGCACACACACATGTAACACATCTTTACACAGGTAAAGTAACATTCTGCAGCATAAACAAATGTAACACATCTTTGCCTAGTTAAATAATATTCTCTAATAGTGCTGTCTAGTTTATGTCAACTTGACACAAGCTATAATCATCTTTGAGGGGGGAACCTCAAGTACGAAAATGCCTCCATAAGTGCAGGCAGGCCTGTAGGTCATTTTCATAATTAGTGATCAGTAGGGGAAGGCACGGTCTATTGTGGGTGGAGATACCCCTGGGCTGGTGGTCCTGAGTGCTATAGAAAGCAGGCTGAACAAGCCGCGAGGAACAAGCCAGTAAGCAGCACCCCTCCCTGGCCTCTGCATCAGTTCCTGCCTCCAGGTTCCTGTCCTGTTTGAGTTCCTGTCCTGACTTCCTTCTGTGATGAATAGTGATGTAGGAGCACAAGCCAAATGCCACCCCCAGCTTGCTTTTGGTCACAGTGTTTCATCACAGAAATAATAACCCAAACTAAGACATCTGTTGTCACAGGAGAGCAGGGCCAGTGTTGGATGATGGTTACTATCTACTGAACCCTGTGCTGCAAACATCCAACCTTTACACAACACTAGAAGGAAGACCCTTGTTCTGGCTTTTCAGGGGAGGCCACTAAAAATGAAGTAAGTTATGTACTTGGATCTGCCAGCATCGAGGGAGTTGGGATTTGAACTAAGGGTCTCTGTAGGACCCTGGCTCTGAATAGCTATGTCAGGAGGTTCTGAGTGCTGACAGAATAATGTTCCCCCTAAAGATGTTCACATTCAGTCTCCAGAATCCGATGCCTTAGATGGCAGAGGAGATTGCAGATGTGATCAAGTTGTGAGTCACGTGATCAGGATTCATCCAAAGTGGTCACAAGGGCTTTTATAAGTGGAAAGTAGGAGCGTCAGTCACATTAGAGATGTGACAGTGGATGTAGGCATCAGATAAAGCTTCTGAAAAGGGGTCATTAGCCAAGGGATGCTAGCATCCTGTAAGAGCTGGAAAAGGTAAGAGTAGATTATGTGGTAGAAAGCCCAGGAGGGTCATCACATGTGCTGTTCTGACACATTGATTTCAGCCTGGGAGAAGCTGGTACTGGACCTCCAGAATGGTAAGATTAAGTAGCCTCATTGCTCTAAGCCATGTATCAGTTGTTACAGCAGCCGCTGGGAACGAATACATTTACCACTCTCAGCTGTATAGGCCAATGCTGATTCCACCAGTCCTTCTGCTGACTGTCCATTGTAAAGCTCTTCTCTCAAGAGGCTCCAGGAGATATCCTGAATCCCAGATTTAGAAAGAGGGTAAGATTTCATCAGAGCTGTCTTTATTTATTTATTTTTTTTGCTTCTCTGCCATTTGTGAACTGTGTGACCTTGGGAAAGTGTCTTCTCCTCTCTGGGCCTCAGTTTCTTTCTCTAAATGTAAAAGCAGTGATGCTGGCTGGACACATGGGGGACATATGCCTATGACCTCAGAATCTGAGATGCTGAGGCAGGAGGATTGCACATTTGAGGCCACCTTGGGCAACCTTCTTTTGTTACCAGTGAGGACTGAAACGTGGGCCTCGTGCATATGGGCTGACTATTTTACCATCAAACTACATCTCCAACCCTAGTTGACTAACTTAATGAGCCTTTCTCCAAAACAATAAACTAATTAGCTTAATTAAGTAATTCTTGAGATAGGGGCTGAAAATGTAGCTCAGTGGGTAGAGTGTTTGCTCTGCCTGTGTTCCCCAGCAGGGCCTAAACCCCCGTGGGGTGGCACATCCTGTAATCCCAGCTCTGAGGAGGCAGAGACAGGGAAATCAAAACTGCAAGGTCATCCTCGGGCCAGCCTGGGCCAATTGGTACCCTGTCTTTCGATGATGATGATGATGGCCATGATGAATGCACAGCCTGTGTATGGATAGCCCTGGGTCCTATCCTCAGCACATAAAGCACAAAAACAAAGTAAAAATAGTGATGCTAAAAATACCCCCCTTGCAGGATCGATATGAGGATCAGATGCAGCAGAATGTGACGGAGCTCTGTGTGAGTCCCTGTGTCATCTGAACTGCTGCTGTTGGGGACGCTGACCTGCCCGATCCTAACACAGGGCTCTTTGGAGTAGACCTGTCTAACGGGGCCCTTCCTGAACTCTGGCTGAGTAGGCAAGCGATACTTAAAATGAAAGTCTAGCTGGGCTTGGTGGTACATGCCCTAAGTCCTGGCATTTGGGAGCAGAGGCCTCGAGAGGATTAGAGGTTCAAGGTCACTCTTTTTACATAACAAATTTGAGGATAGCTCTTTGTGAGATTCTGTCTACACACACACACACACACACACACACACACACACACACACACACACCAATAAACCAACCAACCAGCCAAACAAACAAACAAACAAAAACCCTTTATTATTTTTTTTTAAAGAACCATACATCAGCCAAGTAGGTGGCGCACACCTTTAATTCCAGTGCTCAGGAGACAGAGGCAGGCAGATCTCTGTGAGTTTGAGGCCAGTCTGGTCTATAAAGTGAGCGAGTTCCAAGACAGCCAGAGCTGATACAGAGAAACCCTGGGAGGTGGGGAGGGAAGAGACATACATAAACAAATTTTAAGAGTCAGTGACTAGACCCTTTTCTGATCATGTATAAGTGGAAAGAAAAATATCTCTTCAAGAAAAAATGTGCTCATAGGCCAGCAAAATGGCCCAATGGATAAAAAGCACTGTTCAATTCCCAGACCCAAGAGAAGATGGAAAGACAGATCCGAGTCCACAACATTGTTTTCTGACCGCCATGAGCACTGTGGCATCAGTATGCCCCCCCCATCACACTCACATAACAGTAATAATTGTTTTATGTGCTCATGGGCCAGCAGGATGGTTCAGCGGGTAAAACACATTGACCGAATTTATCCTAGGAACCCGTATGGCAGAAGGGGAGACAGATCCCCAAAAGTTACCTTCTGACCTCCACACGTGTGTATATGAGCAGAGACACATAAATAAACAAACACAATTACAAATGTTTACTATGTTTACAATATTTAGAAGTTGCTCAGGAGTCAGCTGTTAGCCCTGTGCCTTCTATTGCTGGCTGTGGCTTCTGCCATCTGTCACTGTTTTCCCTCCCAGGTTCCTGTTTTCCTATTTCCTTTTTTTTTTTAAACAGAAATCATTGTGTACTCAGACTTCCCTCAAACTCACGATCCTCCTGCCTCAGCCTTCTGAGTGTAGATTCCCAATTACTCTTCCTAGGGGCTCAAGAAGAGCTGAGCCCAGGAAGAGCTGAGCCCACACTTCTTTGCTGCTGCCCCTCCCACGGTCAGCAGTAAGTCACGTATGTGTGCAACGTGGCCTCAGGCTGGACCATCCCTACTGTTCACCAGGAAGTGACGTGTCTTGCGTGTGGGCTTCAAGAGTGACATAGTTGTCCAACCTCTCTGAAGGTTGAGTCAGCTCCTGGTAGCAGACACACTGTGTTCACATGGTGCCATGCAAAATCAGAGAGTGGGACCTTTTGTTTAAAGGAAACAGTTTTTGCCTTATTTCCTGAAATTTTTTTTTTTTTAAATTTCAGAAATACCGTCTCTGCCTACTGTCCCAGTGTCTCTGGACAGTGGGGACAAGCCAGATAGCTGGGAACAGAGCCTGGGAAGACATCCCAACGTTTGTACAACTTCTCTTGTCCTGTTCTGTCTTTCTGAGACAAGGTCTTACCATGTAACCCTGGCTGGCCCCGGAGCTCACTACGTAGACCAGGCTGGCCTGGAATGTGTGGACTGCCTCCCATTTTTGCCTCTGAATGCTGGGATCCCAGGCGTGTACTACCATGCCTGCCAGGCCGCTGCTTTTGAGACATGTGATTTACAGGACCAGTGGCTCCATCTCTTACCCCCAGATGTGTGTACCTGGGTGTGCAGAAACGCCCCTCCATACCTCCATATTTGTCCTCGAAATCAATGGCTAAGTTGAGGATGTTCCCACTACTCTCAGCATCAAGTCCAGCTTCCCCAGCAAGGACCTGCTAGACCTCTCACTTCTCAGCAGGGTGTGATGCTCAGCCTTGAGACTCACCACTTTGAATCACAGACTGGGCCATCTCCTCTTCTGGTGGCTTTCTTTACTAGCGATACAGTTTTTGGATGTTCCTGTCAAGTTCCTTGGCAGGGCCCCTCATGGTGGCTGTGACTCTTGGGCACTGGGGGGCACAAGGAAGCCTCACATAGACACGGAGGCTCTGCAGCAGGAAGGTGTCTACAGCACTGGCTGCCAGCGCTAGGCCACTGCTACCACACCTAGGCTCGCTCTCTAGCACAGAGGGAGTGAGACAGAACCCACATGCAGGCTGTGGCCTGCCAGCCCCTAGGGCATTGCGGGATTCTTGATTTTTCCTGACTTTTCTCTGGCTTAAGTTTTAAGTTAGTCTGAGGACATTCTTTTGCCAACTTGACACTAGCTAGAGCCATCTGGAAAGAGAGAACCTCAATTTAGGTATTGCCTCCATCAAATTGGCCTCCATCAAATGTCTATGGGGCATTTTCTTGATTAATGATGGATGTGGGAGAGCCTAGACCACTCTGAGGGCTGCCATCCCTGGGCAGGTGGTTCTGTGTGTTATAAGAAAGAAAGGTGAGCAAGGCGTGGAGAGCAAGCCAGTAAGCAGCGTTCCTCCACGGCCTCTGCTTCAGTTCCTGCCTCCAGGCTGCCTGCCTTGAGCTTCCACCCTGGCTTCCCTTGATGGTGGACTGTAAGCTGTGAGCTGAAACAAACCCTTTCCTCTCCTAATTGATTTGGTCAGTGTTTTACTACAGCAAGAGAGAAGCAAACTGGACAGAAGGCTTTCCACTTCGTGAACCAAAAGGTCCTGAAAAGAATCACATTGAAGCCTGGACCTGTAGTGGGGAGGGACCAGCAGTGGGGAGGGGCCTGTGGTGGGCAGGGCCTGCAGTGGGAGGGCCCTGCAGTGGGAGGGGCCTGTGGTGGGCATGGCCTGCAGTGGGAGGGGCCTGTGGTGGGAGGGCCCTGCAGTGGGCGGGACCCACAGTGTAAAGGTAGCACTGGAGGTCAGGCCCAGATGCTATGCGGCTCTGCTGCCAACTGGTAAGTGCTTTGAAATCACTAGGGGCGGCGTGAGAATCCCCTGTGGCCTAGACATGGAAGAAATAAACTCAACCCTTACGCAGAGAAATGGCAATTAATATCCACTCTGAGGCTGAAAGGCTGCTTTCTGCGCTATCATACACAACCCTGTAAAAAATGGAGCATTGTGGTGGTGGATGCTTACAAGCACAAGGCTGTGGATGTGGAGACAGAGGATGCCTGGGGCTTGCTGGCCAGTCAGTCTAGCCTAATCTGTGAGCCTCAGGCCCTAGTGAGAGACTGCCTTAAAAAAATACAGTGGATGACTCCTGAAGAATAACACCAAAGGTTGACCCTGGCCTCCATATATGCACACACACCTGCACACATGTGCAGATGTACACACATACAAACACACACATAAACTGTCCACCTTAGCAGCCAACACCCACAAAGCGTGCAGTGTATTTATGTCCCTCCACACACTGAATGCAGACCCATTTATCCTCCTTAGCCACGCAAGGAAGGAAGTCACCAGCTGAGCCCACCTTACAGATCAGAAACAGACACAGCAGGACCAAGTGGCCTGACAAGGTGCACATGGCTGCTCTGTGTTAGGGTCTGAGTGGGACTCCAGGTGGTCCATTGACAGTGTCCTCTTGGCCCAAGACTTCTAGGCATGTACCACTGAGCTCCACCCAGCCCTGCAAACGCTTCTTCCTTTTTAATTTTAAATTCTAAAATTATTGGTATTAGAAGAAGTATCTGCTTCTTTGATCATTGGGAGTAGAAGAGAGCTAGGAGTTTTTTTATTGCATTCTTTTCTGCTTGCTTATTTTTTACATTAATTAATTAATTGGTGTGTGTGTGTGTGTGTGTGTGTGTGTGTGTGTGTGTGTGTGTGTTGAACCTAGGGCCCTGCATATGCTACACAAATGCTCTACCACAGCACCACATATACTGGGTGTGGCAGGACATGACTGTAATCCCAGCACTTGGTAGGTGGGGGCAAGAGGATCAGAAGTTCAGTGTCATCCTCAGCTACATAGTGAGTTCAAGGTTAGCCTGAGAAGCACCAAATCCTGTCTCAAAAAAAGGAAGAAAGGAAAGAAGGAAGGAAGGAGGAAGGAAGGGAGGGAGCAAGCTGAGCATCAGCATTCTGACTTCTCTCTGCTTCCTAGCTGCGGTGGTTTGAATGAAAATAGCCCCCATAGGCTCATGTGTTTGAATGCTTGGTCCCCAGTTGGTGGAACTGTTTGGGAAGGATTAGGAGGTGTGGCCTTGTAGGAGAAGGTGTGTCACTGGGGGTGGGCTTTGAGGCTTCAGAAGCCCACACTACCCTTAGTTATCTCTCTCTCTCTCTCTCTGCCTCAAGGTTGCATCTCCAGATGTGAGCTCTCAGCTACTGCTCCAGTGCCATATCTGCCTGCCTGTCTGTCACCATGCTCCCCACCATGATGGTCATGGACACATCCCCTGAAACTATAAGCTCCAAATACATTTTTTCTTGTAATAGGTTTCCTTGGTCATGGTGTCTCATCAGAGCAATAGAAAAGTAGCTAAGGTACCAGCTGTGGATGCAACATGGCCAGCTGTCTCACACAGCTGCCACCAGGCCTCCCTTGCCGTGAGAGGTTGGACATCAAACTGTGAGAGAAAAGAAACCCCTCCTTCCTCCCTTCTTCTACTTTTTTTGTCAGGTATTTATTCACAGCATGTAAAAAATAAAACAGAGCTCAGGCTGGCCTTGGACTTACGATATTCCTCCCTCAACCTTCCCGGTAGCAGGGATTATGTAACAAGCAAGTACTTTACCCACTGACCCTTCCCACTGGCCCTAGGTATTGAATCTTTAGGGTTCACCATACTTGGGGAGCTGGCTATCTGAATGAGCAAGAGGTTAACACCCTGAGAAGACACAGCCTTATTTTGAATTTCCAGACTGAGTTTTTAAAGGAAAGACACAAAGGTCATTGGTCAGTCTGGAGCTGTCTGTCCCTCTGGTCAGGTGGTCAGTCTTATTTCGGGACTCGTGGCATCCATGCCACTCTCCTTATCATTCCTGCACGTCTACCTCGTAATTGTCTCTGGGCGTCCGGGCTCGGATACTCTTTGGAAGCCTGGGTCTGGTCAGTGTCTGCCAGGATCAGCCCTGATGTCCTCCGGGCGCCATCTAGGCTGGACGGTCTCCTCAGAACAAGCAAGCCACAAACAATGTGCCCTTGCTGACCTACTGATGATATATACATGCCAATTCCTTTGTCCCTGTAACACAGAAATGCCCCCCCCCATTGCCCTGAAATTATAGGCTTGTGGTTGTCACACTCTCAAGCTACCTCAGAGTTCACCATATTCCCCACCCTTCCCTACATGACACCCAGATTGATTTACTCTTTAGTGAGTGTGTGTGTGTGTGTGTGCGCGCACGCGTGTGTGTACATATTTGCAGTGTATGTGTGCTTTTGTGTGCAGACATGTGACAGCTAGAGGCTCAGAAGTGTTTTGACCATGAAGATCAACTGTGTTGGGCTGGAGATGTATAGCTCAGTTGACAGAGCTGTTCATTGGGTCTTGGAGGTCATTGCTTGTCTAGACTGGCTGGCCAACGAGCCCCCTCCCCAGCACTGAGGTCACAAGAATGCAAAAGAACGCGCAGCACAGGCTTGTTACATGGGTTTGGGGAGCTGCAAACAGTTGAACCATGGAGCCATGTCTCCAGTCTCTTACTTTGTTTTTTGAGACACAGTTGCAAATATTCCAGGCTGGTCTCAAACTCCCTCCATAGCTGAGTATGTCCTCAAATGAATGGGACTCGAACCCAGAGCTCAGACCCTTAAGCACTTAACATCTACCTCCCTACCCCACTCCCCACCGCTCCATCCCCGCACCATCAAAAGTGTAGCTTTGATTCCCAGACATAATTCCTGTAGTGTCCTCTCCCAGAAGAGACCGAAAGACTGTTGGGCCAGCTTTTTCTTAAAGCCCACCTCTGAAGGTGCCTGATTGGCTGGTGAGGCCTCAGTGGATTGTGTTCAGAGTGGGTGTGCCCCTGGAACCCCATCCTAGGAGGCCTGCCAGCCAGTGCAGACCTGCTCTCTGGAGGAAGGCAAGAGCCAGAAGGGAGAGATGAAACCCGAGGCTGAGTCACTGAGCTAGCAAATCGAGTTACTTCGGGTGCTCACTGGCTGCTGACAGGTCTAAGTCAGCAGCTGGCCTAGCGAGCAGGGTGAAGTCATTTTTCAGAAAATCCAGTTATCACTCAGAACCTCGAACTCTGCCCTGGGGTTTGGGTAGACCTCCCTGTCACTCCACCCTGCTAGCGGCCCCAGGCTTGGCAGTTAGGGACCCCCTGGCTTCTGTCCTTTTTAGCACCTGGCCAGGAAGGCCTCTCTCCCTCCCTGGGTGGGCAGGAACCCCTGCTAAGCATGTCCCACCAATCCTCTGCCACTGCCGGCTTTGCTCAAGGCTGCATAGTGGGGACAGCGGCCACCAGCTCACTAAGAGGACTGAGAGTTGACCCAGCTTGAGACAGAGACAGCCCAGCCTGTAGGTTTCCTCAGGGGTCGGGTGGGGTGAGATAGCCTCACTGAGCTACTCATTCTCTATTTGGTCAGAAAGGGCAAAGTTTGGGGTTTTTCTTTTTGTAACTTAAATTTAAAGTTTATTTTGCTAATTGACATTTTAAAAAAATTTCTTTCTTTCTTCTTTTAGAGATTGAACCTATGGCCTCCATTATGCCGGGCAAGCTCTGGATCCTGGAACTTCATCCCTGGCCCTCTTTTTGCTGTTTCTATTTCTTTATTTAGAGGCAGGGTCTCATGTAGCTGAGGATGACTTTGAACTCCTGATACTTCTGCTTCTACCTCCCTAGTGCTAAAATTACAGGTGCAACTATACACCTGCTTCGTGCTTTGCAGAGGGTGGAAACCAAGACTCCATGCCAACTAGACAAGCGCTCTACCCGGTTAGCTACCCCACCCTGCCCCCCACTGCTCACCAAGCCACCTACCTGCCCTTGAGTTTATAATCCTCCCTCTCAAATATCTGGGGTTCACCCCCAGCCAGCCTAGGGTCAGTATATCTTGCTAGAGGATTAATGATTTGTTCCTCCTTGAATTGCCTTTACACACTGATCCCGGGTCTCTAGCACGGGTGTTTAGAGTTGCAGGTGCAGGAGGCAATCGCTAGCGTGTTACAGGGGTGCATGGCCCCACAAGCCCAGCATCAGGGGGTTAAGCCCTAGCTCTATGGGGTGCTGACGGGGTCCAGATCCTTAGGTAAACTGTTTAGCCCTCTGGGGCCTTGGCATCCTTCTCTGTAAGATGGAGTTGGTGGCAGTCGGTTGAACTGATGTCTGTGAAGTTCAGACAGCAATGCTGGTTCATGGTAAGTTGCTTTATAAACACAAGTTCTGATTGTGGACCTCAGAGACAAGCTCCCAACATGACTACAGATGCCCTGGATGGAGGAGAGGTGGTGAGATGCACCCCTGCTCAACAGTGCAGGTAGCCAGTCTTAGCACACCTGTGACTTGAAGGCCAAGGTCAGAGTCCTGGACATTACATCCAGCTGCCTTGTCGCTATGGACACTGGAGAACCACGGTGGGGCTGTGGGATTCACCCAGAAGGCTGCAAAGCCAGATCTGGACTTCCCATCTGCTTGGGGGGGCAGAGGATGGAGAGGCCCTGGCACTCAAGAAGAGGTTGGAGGTGACCTGAGCTAAAAGCAGCTGTGGCCAGTGTGTCCTGGCTTCTCAGGACCCGGCTGTTGAGAAGGGGAAGCAGTGGCCAGATATGCTGAGTTAGTGACCCCGTGGCTGCAGGGGACATGGGAAGTGCTGCGCAACTCTGTGAAAACGCCCTGAGGCTGGGGCTGCATCCCCACTGTTCTCCTTTGGGTCCTCTGTCTTTTTTAAAAACATTCCTTCATTTAGGGGAAGGAGGGTGTCAACTCCTTTGGCCAGATGTGTTCTGGACACCGAACTCAAGTCACGCTTTGGAGGCAAGTGTCTTTACCTGCTGAGCCATCTTACTGGCCTGCCTTGATCACTCCTGCCCCCCCCCCCGCTACCCCCACCATGGGACCTTCTGCTAGAATGGGATGGGGGCTGGGGTCCTGGGTCTTGATTCACCCTGAAGCCAGAGTCTACATTTTGCCTGCCTTACTAAAGGTGAGCATCTTGCCTTCTGTCGGGAAACAAAAGACATTTCTCTGAGCCCATCCACTGGGTCTTCTGAAAGAGGCAAGAACTTCAGGGGGCCCAGCCTTGGTGAATTTTGCTGGACTGGAGTTCTGGAGGGTACTGGGGGGTGCTGCACCTCCTGAGCTGAACTCAACAGGTCAGGACTGGTAAGGGATGTGTCCCGCCATCTAGTGGCGCCCATTGGGATTGAAAGCTGCCGTGACCCTAGGAAGGTCATCCCAGGGCAGCTGAAAGCCAAGCTCTTGGCTGTGCCCTAGAGTTACCCACCCCGTTCCTATTGCAGCAGAAACTGAGGCCTGTAGATACACATTTCAATTTTCATATGCAGATCCTAGTCTCTGCTTCTGAATTCTTTATGGAAACGGAAATCCTGGAGGCCCCTCGGAGGGGGCAGTGAGGAGATGTAGGGTGGCCACTGCTGAACATCTGACTATTGCCTTTGGTATCTTGAATAGCAAACTTTGGTCCATGTTTCTATGAAAGAGAATCCAGAGTTGTCTGTCTGCTCCCTCTCCCATGTCACCCACAACGTAGATGCAGATCTTGGGGAGATTGAGGGTGTGCAGGTGGGTGCATTGGTGTGTGGAGATAACTAGTTGCTTGGTAGGAGTTGAAGGAAGGGGTGGGAATCCCTTTTTCTTTGGGTTTAAACTCAGAAGATGATGGGAGACTGATCTGGGGTATCTCAGTCAAGTGACTGAAATCCAACATGAGTTGTGGTGAACTGTTATGGGCTGGATCATATCCCTCCTAATCTAGGTGTTGGTATCTTAACCGCAGCACCTAAGACTGTAACAATACTTGGAGATTAAGTGAAAATGAGGATGTTGGAGGGGGGTGTCTAGTGCAATGTGACCTGTGTGTCTATAAACAGATGGTGTTATCATACATGTGAATATAAAGGAATAGCCATGAAGAACACAGGGAGGAGGTGGCCAACTACTGGCCAAGGAGAGAGGCCTCAGAAGGAGCCAGCCCTGGGCTGTGGGTGTGGCTTGTTTCCTGATAGTTCTATGGAAGTTTTGAGGTGGTCACACTGGCTTAGACAGGCTAGGGTTTCTAGTCCACCAGGTGTGGGGTCAGTGTTTGCTGTTTTTTCCTGGCTCTCAAGATAAGTGAAACTAGGGACCAATCCTCCCTCAGTTTCCAGGGATGGAGGTGGGTGCCTGGGACCCACTGTGGTTACTCAGCTACGAGAATGAGGCCTTAACAGAAACAGCAATTCACAGTTGTCTGCCGGCATCCTCCCAAGGCTTTAAATCACCCGTAGATGACTTACACCTGTCAACACTACTTGCTGCACAGCTGGAACTTATTTAATATCATACTGTTTAGGGAGTGAGGACAAGGCAATGGTCTACATGTTTGTTACGAATGCAATTGTTTTTCTGAGTATTTCTGTCCTGGTTGGTTGAATTCTCCAGTGGTAGCCTGCAGATATGAGGACTGGCTATTCCATGAAGCTCTGAGATGTTCTGATGTGATGGGAGGGGCTTTTCTCTTGATTGAAGATCCCTTCCCCTCCAGGTGGGAGTAAGACAGCCAGGCCCCAGGGGAGAGGAGCCTGGTGATATTCAGAGAGGAGCCTCAGTCCTGGCAGTTCATGGAGGTCCCAGGCCAGAACTGAGGATGTGGGGACCCCTACCCAAAGACTCAGGGCGACCCTCAATGCCAATTCCATAGTAGTGCTGTACCGATGTCTTGGGCCAGAAAATACTCCACCACCTTGACTCTCTAGTGTCCCTTCCACACCCCAAATTTCTTCATTTTTTTTTGTCTCCGTGGGGAAGGGCAATTATTTCTACCCAAGTTCTAGCTGTATGTAGGTCTGCTTATTTCATCCCCACAGTAATCTCGACTGGTAGGGACTGCGCTTCTCAGCTGGGAAGACTGAGGCATAGGTGGTTTATATACATCCACTTGGGACCATTCCTAATCAAGGGAGCTCGGACCTCAATGTGAACTTTTTCCAGGTCTGAGCTCTACCCACAGGGCCACACAGCCCCTGCCTGGGACCACCTGACCACGTATATCTTTACAATCCAATTCCCCAGAGCAGAAGAGATTTCATTATTGGCAAATCTTGAAGCTGGACCCATCTCCCTCCTACCCAGAAGACAATTGCTCTGTAAATGACAGGCTTAGAGGGCAAAGACAGCCTATTAGTCCACGAGTGCCCAACACAGAGTACATAAATGGTCTGATTCAGTAAAAGGTCCCGAGCACCAACCTCACACCACATTCACAGCAAACCCATCTCATTAAAACAGAACAAAAACATGCCAGGTATGGTAGCACACGTCTGTAGCTCCAGCACTGAGATAGCTGAGATAGGATGGTTGTCAATTTAGGGGCTAGCCTGGGCTACAGAATGAGTCTCAGGTCAGCCTGGGCTAGACCAAGACCCTAACCACAAAAGCAAACAAAACATTAGCAGAAGACAAACAGGACACTCGGGACACTTGCCTAGGGTCACCAGGTCCTCTGGGCCAGAGCCTGGTGGCAGCAGGTAAAGTTTGTGACCAGGCTACCTCCTGTATCTTCTAGTTCATCTCCTGCCCCAAAGCACCTACTTCAGAGGGCACACATCACCTGACCTTAGTGTCAAGCCAGAAGCCTCTCGTCTGGGAGACGAAGACAGGATGAGCTGGGCTAGGCTGGTGGTTTTTGTCAGGGCCACTGAGAGTCCTGGGTAGAACTCACAGTCTAGCCCCATCTATGATGACAAGGTCTTGGCTGGGAAGGTCCCTCTGTCTGTTGTGACCTGGGCACCTGTGTGTGATCCCTGGACCCACAGCATTGCCTAGAAACTCTGTTGACTCTCAGACCGACTTACCTGCAGTGAGCGTCTATACTCCTAACCCCTGTGAGACCCTCAGCCTTTCTAATGAGCACCCCCATCAGTTTCAGGGGCTCCTAGTCTCCCTTCTCTGAGAAGATGCTGGGACAATAAAGGAGAAAGCCAACAAGAAAAGAGGGGTGGCCTCAGGCCGAGCATTTATTGTTACGGTGTTAGAATTCCTTGGGGAAGGTGTGGGACTCTGCCATTCATGGCTCATGTGCTTTACATTTACAAACCTTTCCTGGGTCAGGGACATTGTCACCATCCACACTGGTGGCCTCTCCTAGAGTGAGACCCCAAAGTTGCCACCACCCAGGAGGCACCTTTCCCCACGGTTTGTGAAGCGGTCATTGGAATAAGTGGTTTTCTGGGAAGGGGTATCATGGTCCCAGCAGAGCTGTCTCTCCCCCAGGCTCCTGCAGTGAACTCCAAAGTCACATCTGCCAAGACCCCACCCATCTTCATGACCTCAGTTAATTTTTTGCGGCGGCGGGGGTGGGTGGGTTCCTGATCTAAGTGCCCCATACTGGCCAGACTTAAGAGAAATCCCTTCTCTCCACTTCTGTATTTAGCTGCCACATGACAACCTCCTGTATTGAAGAGTCAAGACAGAGAATCTGCTAGAAGTGACCACTGGGTGTGGGTGGAGACTGGCAGAGGCACCAAGGGCAGAAGCCCAGAGTCCACTGGGAAGGAGCCTTCTGATGCCGTGGGACTCCCTGCCCTTAGGAAGAGGGTGTACCTAGACCTTCCCCTCCAAGGAGCCAGCACAGCCAGCAACCCTTCCAGAGAGGTTGTCGATACATTCCTGGGCCCAGAGTCTCTGTCACCCTTTAGGGACACAGTTTGAGAGTGACAGTTGATCTCAGTTAGAAGAGGGCTTCCTTCTCCTTGCTGGGCTATGGGCTCAGTAGCTTCTGGATTCCAGGGGTGGGAATGCATATTATAAACACTCCGGGTGCAGGACCTGAGCAAAGCTGGGTTATATATACCCCAGAGGTTCACCCTGTGCATTCTGGCATCCGATGTGTGTTCATCGGAGGCTGATATGCAGACAGAAAGGGTCCTCCCGATCCTGAGACCTCTGGATTCGGATTGTAAGGAAGACTGTGCCTATGGGATCATTCACGAGAAGATGTCTTCAACACGGGGCACCAGCAACTCTCAAGTTCATGGGCTGTTTGTGGTCCTCCTACAAGGCGACGCTCTTTATATCGCTGTAGAAGGCTTTGATGGCTCAGAGGCTGCCCCCACTGTCAGCTTTGGGAATCTGAACTTTTCTTGGACTCCTGGTGCAAATGTCCTCAGAGAGGCTTGGTGCAGAATGACAGCACACAACTGTGCTCCAGTCCTCCCTAGTGTCAGTAGGCAAAGTCTCTGCTCCGTCGGCTTGGGCCTGGGTGCTGCACCCAGGACTGCAGACTGTGGTGGCGGCCCTCCCAGGCCTCGCTGGGGGCTTGGGGAAACTCTCAGTATAAACATTCTGCACCCCCCCCTTGCCTATTGATGGAGCGAACTTGTCCAGTGTCTGCAAATGTTGTGGATGAAAGTTACTGGACTCACTCCTCCTCATCCCATCCCTTCTGGTTGTTTCCTGAGAGGTTCAAAGCCTGGGACCAAGGTTAGCGCATGTTAATCCTCACAGCTTCCCTGGGAGGAACCGGAAGTATTATAGGTAAGACACCGAGGCACTGAGAGGTGGGGCTACTGGGAGGAAGCCACACAGCAAAATAGTGGCTGATCAAGAAAGGGGCTGGCTGGGAGCTCCTTCCTTGGACAACCCAGCGACCCAGAGATTTGTACCTCTGTTAGGTTATGGGTGAGCACACCTGTCTCAGGTGACATCACGACAGAGGTTTGTTGGGTTAATGACAGGCACTCTCCCATTTTTGTGCCCATGCTTGGAATGGCTGTTTGGGACAGAGCTCAGTAACCCGCACCACCACACACACACACACACACACTCTTGAAGTCACATTCATTCTGGTGACAGGATGTCTGCATCCTTTGGGGCTGCTGCTGCCAGGCCCCTCTGCCCTGCAGAGATCCCCTCCTGCTCCCAACATGTCCACCTCATGATGTAGTGCTCTCAAAGTGGAAGGAACGCCCATGCTATTTTGCATCCTTCCAGAGCGAGTGACCAGGTCAGAGTTTACATCCTCTGCCCAGTGGGCGGAAGGGTGGCATTCACCACCTGGTCACTGCTGGCTGGTTTTGCAACTGGTTCTCAATACCCTTGGCTCTGCCAAGGCTGGTTGTGGGGGTGTGGGGGTGTGTGGGGGGGTGTGGGGAGGGGGTAGGGTTCCTGCTCCTCCCAGTAGGGTTTTCCAGGCCTAGAGACTGACACTCCTCCTCCCCTTAAGTGCCAGGAGTACCGGGCTAGTTCCTTGAACCACAGCGCTGGGGCCACCTGCTGGGTCATGGCTGGGTGATGTGTCCTCAGGGCCTGTCTTCAGAGATCCAAGACACCTAGGTGGGCATTCTCTGTCCTTGGTGCCCACTGGAAATGGTGGCCATCTCTGGGAATTCTGTCCTGGCACCACATCCGCCCTCAGTCCCAGGTCTCTCTGTACAGTTGGGGGTGGGCGGCACCGGGCCACTGGGCTATTCCTCCCTTTGCTCTTCCTGAGCTGAGTCACACGGCTCTCTTACACATTGGTGACCTCCAGGCTGTTGTATCCCTCCAAGCGACACTGCTCAGGCCTGCCTTGGAGGTCATCATCCGTACAGTCCTCATTCTCGAGAGAGCCATAGTCATCGTGAAAATCAGGTTCTTTGCTGCTGAAGCCCCTTCCTATCTTCCCTAGGGGCAGCTGAGGAGAGAGACACACACCAAAGGACACAGGAAGAGAGAAATGAGAACTGGGCGGCGAGGCATCTCCGATCTAATTACTGCGTGACCTTCAGCATCTCCCTGGACCTCTCTGGGCTCCTTCATTATTAGTGCCACCCCTGCTGCCCAGACACACGGAAGGGATTTGGGGAATTTCCATGAGGAATCAACGTTTGAATTTCCAGCTAGAGATTCAAGTAGTTACCAAGGGTAACTTCCGACTAATGATCCGACAGTTGCCCTGCTCCTTCCTGTTGGGAGCGGCAGAGGGGACAGTACCTGTGAGTATGTATAAGCATGGGTCTGAGGCAGTACTCCATGCTCAGTCCAGAAGGAATATTCTAGCACCACCTGGTATGGCCACGAGTATGAGCTTGGGGCTTGCAGATGGGCGTTAGAGTCCCTGTTCTGTGTCTCTGGCTGTGGAACCTGAGCTGAGTCACTGCCCATCTCCGAGCCTTGATTTTCTCAGCTACAAGACGGGAAAAGTGACAGAGACCTGGGTGGATTGTTGGAAGGAGTAGAACTCCGTAAGACACCGGGGGTGGGGGGCTAGGGGACTCAGAGCAGTGACCTGTGGGAACTGTCCCCCGACACAGTGGTCTCTTGATGAAGCCTCTAGTTGTGAGTTGTTTTGGTCCCACAGCACTTTGCAGTTATGTGTTCCACTGCCTGTCTTTCTAGACCAGCACCCCCACTTGAAAGCCGTTCTCCTGCGAGGCCTTTGCAGTCGAGGCCTCCTGAGTTCCCCGCTGTGAGTCTGCTTTGAGCAGCACATGTAATCTACGCAGGGCCATGAGAAGAGAACTAGTTTTCTTGCATCCCCCTCCCTCCCAACAAATTTTCTTGCAACCGGACGCGAGCCCTCCAACCTCAACAGATCACATGCCTTTAATTCCAGCACTCCGGAAGCTGGGTTGGGGAGTTCCGGGCCAGATTCGGCCACATCGTGAGATGTAGCTCAAAAACAAAAGGGGCCGGGCCGTGAGACGGCTTAGTAGGCAATGGTGTTTGATGCCAAGACTGACGGTCTGAGTTCAGTCCCTGGCATTGGTGGTAGATGAGAACTGACCCCTGCAACTTGTCCTCAGACCTCTACATGCATGCTGTAGCGTGTACACGTGAGTTTCCTGTGTTTGTGCAGAAGCACACACATATAATAGAAATATTTACAAAAGCAGGTAAAACATGAAAGCGAGGAAGGCTGGTTGGGGTGTAGTTCAGTGCTGGAGTGCTTGCCTAGCACATACAACGCCCTAGGGTCGATTCCCAGCACCATAAAACCAAAGCCAAAGCCAAACCAAAGGTGGCCAGTCCAGGATAGATAAAGTGCCCTCAAAGGCCAGTGGGAAGCTGTTCCTGAACTGCAACTCCTACGCTCAACTGAGGTCCAAGTGCCGCCAAGTGAAGAGGAAGACATGAGTGTGGTGACCATGATGCTGATTATAACTAGAGTTTCTGTTTGGTCTCTGCCCAGCTGCCCCTGTTCCCTGCTGCCCTACTGGGTGTGCCAGGGGTTCCTTGTTGGCTATGGAGTTCAGAACCTAAGTCAGAGGTTTTCAGAGTCTAGGGGTCCTTGATCCCAACAGGCAGCTAGCTGTGTGAGGTGTTCTGCACCCCTGGGGCTATTTGCTTCGGGGGGAGGGCAGGATGAGGGGATCCTACAGTCTGCAGCCACCCTTCCATAGACTCTGCCTTCTATGGATACTCGTCACTGGGCATTGTTTTAAGCAAGGGCCCGGATACGTGATGGCTCTCCTGCATGCACCTGTGACCTGAGGCTGCTCCAAGTTCAAAGGTGACAAAGGAGCCCTAGGTACACCCAGGAGAGGATGCCTGGCTCTCGGGACAGGAAGATGACTTACCCGGCCAGATCTGGACTTGCTGTTGCTGCTGCTGTCCTCTTTCCCAGCTCTGGTGACGCTGGAGGCCCTGCCAGGGGGTGTCCCAAAGCGCTCGGACTCCCGGATGCCTGTGGAGCTGGGACATTTCACAGGTTGTAAGTTATTCAACTCGTAAGAGAGTCAACCCACTGCCACTGTCCCCACTCCCACATTCCGACTGCTTAAGAGCACTTGCTGCTCTTTCGGAGACAGGATTGGGGTTCTGTTCCCAGCACCCACATGGTGGCTTACAGTTGTTTCTAACTCCAGTTCCAGGGGATCTGATGCCCTTTTCTGGCCTTCATGGGCACCACATGTGGGCATCAGGCATGCATGTGGTGCACACACACAGGCAAAACACTGGTACTCAAAAAAAAATAATAAAGTTAAAGAGCTGTGAATAGAGTGCTTGCTTGTCTAGAATATGCAGGGCCCTGGGTTCCACCTCCAGCACTGGTTAAAAATAAACATCCATGATCCTTTCTCATGGAGTGTGAGTGTGTGTGTGTGTGTGTGTGTGTGTGTGTGTGTGTGAGAGAGAGAGAGAGAGAGAGAGAGAGAGAGAGAGAGAGAGAGAGAGAGAGAGACTGGGGGACAAATGAAGCAGAGAAGAGACAGCACCTTGATGATGACGTATTCTGGCATTACTGTGAAGGACTACTGTGTCCACCCAGCCTGGGATGCTATCCAGGTTGGAGCCCTGATACTGATCTTAATGACTAGGAATGTTTCTGCAGCTGGAATCTTCCCACTCAACCCTCTGCACCACGAGAGGACCACCCTGGGAGGACCACCCTGGGAGGAGCCAAAGGGTCACCACCATCATCTCCCACCTGCTTCTCCTCTCTGAAAGCTGAAGGTAGTGACAAGGAAGGAGGGGCAGAGGACAGAGACCTTCCCTGTGTGGCTCACTGCAGAACTGCCCCATTAACATCAAATCTAGGACCCTTCTCAAGCATCTCACTACGCCCTCTGGTGGAGGGCTCTCTTAACCACTGAGGTGGTCTCTGAACTCCTTAGGAACTCTTGGGGTTCTGTGTCTCCTCAGCTGACTGAAGTCTGTTCCCAGGTTCATGGAAGGGTCTCAGCAAAGCTTCCTGAATCCCAACTTGGGGATCTTGTCTCACGAGCCAAGTGTGATAGGTGGGGGCAGCATCATGGACGGAGGTGGCAGCAAGCTGCAGGGCTCCAGTGGAAGGCCGCACTGCCTCTCGGTCCCTGGCCCATCAGCCCCCAAGCCCTGGAGCAAGTCCACTTCCTTCTTCTAATCCAGAGGCAGGAATCCCACAACTTTCCTGCAGCTCCCAAGGAGCTGGCAGCCCAACCAATCACGAGGAGCCACCCTCCCGTTCTCCCCCCAGACCTCCTTAGTGCTCACCCATGAACCCTAGACAGTTCAGAGACACCTGCTACTCCCCATAGTCAAGCTCTAAGTAGTCACACCAATGTCTCCTGGTGCCTGGTCCAAGCTGCCCCTCCAGGGCTCCGAGTATTTTAAGCCTGTTAAAATTTGGGGTTAGGGAAAGGGAGGTGATTCTAAGAAGAAAAGCCTTCCTTCCTGACTCAAGAAGAAATAGAAAGTCTAGGGCTGCAGAGATGGCTTAGTGGTTTAAGAGTATGCATTGTCCTTCCTAAGGACCTCGGTTCGGGTCCCAGCACCCACCCTTGGGTATCAGCACTCACATGCACATATCCCTACATACACACTGCACACACACACACACACACACACACACACACACACACACACACACACGATTAAAAATAATACATCTTTAAAAAAAAAGAAATATAAAATCTAGACAAATCCCTAGCAAGTAGAGCTTGAATTAGTGACCACAACCCTTCCACAGAGAAAGCCTAGAAACAGATGGCTTCCCAAATGACAGACACCTGCCCTACAACCCTTCCCAAAAAACAGAAGAGGAGGGAACACCTCCCTCTTCACCCTAATAGGCCAGGACTGCACCAACACCAAAATCCAGACAGAAGGCCTGAGAAGTAGGATGACTACAGGCCAGGTATGGTGGTGCATTCCTGCAATTCCAGCACCTGGGGAAGTTGAGGCAGGAGGATGCATGATTCAAGGCCAGCCTGGGCTACATAGTGAGTTGAAGGTCAGCTTGGGTTACATAATGAGACCCTGTCTCAAAGTTACCAACAGTAACCTGCTCCCCTCAAATCCCCCCAAAACAAAACAAGCTGGCTCTCCCCTGAGAAGCCCACATCCCTGCTGTTGAGTGTGTATTTTATTTTATGTATTATTTATTTTTATTTTATGTGTATTGGTGTTTTCCCTGCATGTCTGTGCAAGGGTGTTGGATCCCCTGGAACTTACAGACAGTTGTGAGCTTCTAGGTGGGTGCTGGGAATTGAACCCAGGTCCTTGAGAAGAGCAGACAGTGCTCTTAGCCACTGAGTCATCTCTCCAGCCCCCTTTGAGTGTGTCTTATTTCCTTCCAAAGTGTCTCTCATTCTCTTAACCTTCATGCTTAAAAAAAGTCTTTTAATAAATTCCAACTCTTCTTCAAAGGAGACAAACAACAAAAATCCAAAGCCCAAACCATATCAAACCTGTATAGATCAGTAAGCCTTATGAATATAAAGGCAAAAACCTCCCACCGCACCAATCAGATTGAACAACAGAAAGGAATGGATACTCTGAGCAAGTGAGACCTGTCCCAGGAACCCAAGGTTGGCTTGACATATGGGCAGAAATGTAGTTCACAGTATCCATATAACACAAGACCAAGCAGGATGTTGCTGCTGGGTGGCCTTGGGAAGCAGTGGCCCTTAGAACTAGTTTGCCACCTGTGACAGGATGCTAGGATCAAATATGTCCCCCATAAGTGCTGGACAAGTGCTGGTCCCCGCCCTAGTGTGACCCCGTATACCACTTGTAAGGGCAGCATCCACAGAGAGGGTCTGGGCTGTCTGTATGTTCATTCTGATCCAGGGGGTCCAGGGTAGGTGGGTGGCCATGCTCTGCTCCCTTGGACCAGAAGCACGGTTTATATGTCAAATCCTGCCTCTAAACCTTTGTCTCCATGGCTACACCTGGCAGAATGGCCACCTTGTTCTATGAAATCAGTGCACATTGTCCCCAGCTCAAGCCACACCTCACTTGGCCTTTCTCACTCACAACTGTTCACTCTCCCTATTCTAAATGTCCCAGCGGTGGGTATTTATTAACTCGTGCATTTGGGACACAACACTCCTCTTTCTAGTATCTGACCTTCTCAGAGCCTCAGCTTCCTGACCAGCTTGGTGCAAGGACGGGTGACACTCAGCTAGGCAAGGACCAAGGCTGTGACAATAGCATTTGCTTCCTCACCCTGTGCTCTGCATCCTCAACCTGTGCCCCGCACCTGGTGCCTGCGCTCCTGCACCTCGCGCCTGCGCCCTACACACTCACTTGGCTGGATGAAAGATGGTGCTCATCTCCTCTGCCAGGTGCCTTCGGAGGATGTGCTTCCCGCTGGGGATGCCTAGGGCGGTGGCCATGGCCTCGGCGTTGAAGGTAGGCTCCAGCACCAGCACAGCACCGTGGACACCGCTGTTGGTCAGGTTGTCTGCATACTCCTGAGGGCGGAAGCGCGAGGCTGGGTGGTCTTGGGGACCAACTGTGCCAAGCAGAGATATGACCCCAACCGCAAGGGTTTCACCCACGGGGGTCAACTGATTTGAGAGTGAAGGGGACCTGTTCCTCATCCTCAGAGCTGTAAACATAGGGGTCTTATGTCACTGGCACTGGCTGGACCCTGGCAGGAACCATAGATGTTTATGGAAAAAGTATTGCGAAGACCTGTCCAGTGATGAGAACACTCAACAGGGGCCCTACTGTAGCACGGAGGACCCCTCCAGTGACAGA
This sequence comes from Peromyscus eremicus, assembly GCF_949786415.1. Taxonomy (NCBI): domain Eukaryota; kingdom Metazoa; phylum Chordata; class Mammalia; order Rodentia; family Cricetidae; genus Peromyscus; species Peromyscus eremicus. The sequence continues at coordinate 153,400,158 of NC_081417.1, forward strand.
AAGTGTGACCTTGTCAGGCTGGGTGATGGGGCCCCCTACCTTACATCAAAGTGGACATTGATTTGCATGTCATTTGTACAGGCTGGAGAATCAGCCCCCTGCCTCCACCACCATCGCCCCTCACCTTCAGGTCGATATCGCGCACCCACTTGAGCACCCGCTGGTTGGTCCAGACCACAGGGTCTGTGTTCTGTGTTTCGCAGCGGGCTCGGCGCTCTTGGAGGACCTGGAAGGATGGGGAACAGAGAGTCAGTTGAGAGGATGAGGGACACACGGAGGTCACATGCGGAAGGACGTTCCATGGTATTAGTGGGGACCTCGGAGGGCAAGTGTGATGAGGGCCACCCACAGCTGCCTGAGCCACACCATCCGTGTTGTGAGAAACAGAAGGAGCTGCCTCCCAGGATGCAGGGGATCAGATGTGTGGGCTGGATAGAGACCCACAGTCTGTCTGCTCAATGTCCCCCAGGCCTGTGGCAGCTCTGCCCCAGCGATGGGAACAGTGATGGACATTTGTGGAGACCCTGCCTACGGCAGGGAGGTTCTTCGGGTCAGTGCATCCTGGTTTAAAATACCATCTTTGGGGTCCTGGGGATGAATCAGCTTTCTATCCTTTCACAAGTCGCTCTAGGGGACTGACCCCAGGCCAGGAGCTCCAGAGGCATGCCCTCTGTGGTAGATTAATAAAAATGGCCCCCGTAGGCTCTTATATTTGAATCTCTGGTTCCCATTGGTGGAAGTGTTTAGGAAGGATTAGGACTTGGGACCTTATTGGAGAAGGTGTGTCACTGAGAGTGAGCTTTGAGGTGTCAGAAGCCTGTAGCATTCCCAGTCTCTCTTTCTCTGCCTCTGCTTGTGGATCAGATGTAAGCTCTGAGCTGCTGCTCCAGCACCATGCCTGTCTACCTGCTACCATGCTTCCTGCCGTGATGGAAATGGACTCACCCCCTGAAGCTGTGAGCGAGCCCCCAATTAAATGATTTCTTTTATAAGTTGCCTCCATCATGGTGTCTCTTCACAGCAAAAGAACAGCAGCTATGACCCCCTCTCTAGGACTTCCGGCCCAAAGTCCCCTTCACTTTCCCTATCTCAGTGTGTCCTGCTCCATGTCACTGTCAGAACACCCCATGTCTACCCTCTTCATCACACTGGGGCTCCTAGAGGCCAAGGCCTGGCCCCCATCTTCTCCTTCTGCCCAGCCATGCTGTGGGTGACAGGACCACAAGGCTGACGGCCTTCTCTGTGTTCCTCTCTCAACACCGAGCTACTTATGCTCTGACATGGCTCTAGATAAAGTCAACCACAAGGACCCAACCCTGAGGACCAGCCTCTCAGCGACCTTCCCCAGGGGACTTGTAGGGGACTGAGGCTGGGGCCCTGTGCTCTCTGGCTTAACAGAGTTCAGAATCAAGGGGCATCAGAACTGCCACAGCAGTCAGGGCTCTGGTCCCATCTCCCATCCCAAACCCACTGGCACTCATTCTGTCCTCCTTTTGCTGCAGAGCTGGACTCTGGGCCTTGATCACCATGGTTCTCTCTGCTGTATTGTCTTCCTTAATCATCAGTTGCTGATTTTTTAATCTTTGTTTAATTCCACAACAGCAGACTCTCCTGATCCCCAAGAAGGTGTTTCTCAGAGCTTTCGGGGAGCCCTGAGTGTCCTCCTCAGGGTTGTCACCGTGGACTTCAGTGGTGCTCCCTGAGGAGCAATGGATTCTGAGGTTGAGGGTTCCCTCGGTCCCCTGAACTGATCATAGGCTCTTGTCTACTCAAGTAAGGAGTTGCTAGAAGGGGGAGAGAGGAGGAGATGTTGGATGAATGGATGGGTGAATGGATGGATGAATAGATGTGTATATGGGTGGATGGATGGATGGGGGTTAGTGGGATGGAAAGTGGATAGGAGGATAGATAGGGAGTAGATTGACTGTGGGTTAAGTATATGGGTGGGTGGGTGGGTGAAGGGTTAGATGGATGGACAGTGGGTAGGTGGATAGATGGGGGTGTAGATGGGCAATGGGTGGGCAGGTGGATGGAGGGATGGATGGGTAAACAGATGGGTGGATGTGTGAATTGGTGGGTAGATGAGTGGATGATTGGGTGGGTAGATTGATGGATGAATAAGTGAATGGATGGATGGATCAGTGGGTGGATGGGTGAATGGTTGGACAGAAATTGGATGTGGAGATGGGTTGTGGGAGAGTCCTGCCCCCACCCCACCCCTTATAATCCTCACCTCCCTGCTGAAGTTCACTTGGTACAGCAGCTCGATCCCCAGCAAGATGCTGACTTGGTGGAACTTCTTGGAGACGTTCAGGTGCTTCTCTAGGTCCCGCTTCATCAGGGAGTTCAGCATCCTCCCATCGACCAGGTGGTTCTGGAAGGCCTGGGAATACTGGGACAGGCCGATGTCGTTCAGCCAAGCCTTGGCCACCCAGTGATGGTCCAGGTCGGCAGCTTTGGACAGACTGAGGAGACATAACCAGAGAGAAGTGGGGGTGGGGAAAGTGTCAGAGGCAGGGGCAGGTGGAAATGGTGTCAGAGATGGGGAGAGAGGGGACAAAAGACAGGACAGGGAGTAGACAAAAAAGCCAGAGACCAGGAGGGAAGGGACAGAGTAGAGAGATAGAGGAAAGAAAAGAAAAGAATGGAGTGATCAGAGATGTGGAGACAGAGAGAGACTGAGACAGAGAAAGAGATTCAGACACACACAGAAAGAGCGACTAAGACAGACAGAGACAGACAGACAGACACACACACATATACACACACTCAGGCAGAGGTGGGTAGGGAGGGAGAGAGCAAGGCAGACACAACTAAAGAGCAGCAGAGGTTCACAGGAACAAAATGAATACCCCTGGACCACATTCAGACTCACACTGAAAGCAGCAGTGTCAGGAGAAAGGTTACCTACAGAAAGTGTCCCTCTGGGGACATCCTTGCTTTGACCCACTCTCTTTCCCTAGGGATCTGCAGGACTCCTCAAAGTCCCAGGATGACCACCCCCCTCCTTGTCCACCTGTCTGTTATCCTCTGGTGCCCTTTCCTGTTTGGAGGAGGATGAGAAGTCTTCATGGATCCACACATAGTGTTCCAGGTCTTCTGTCCCAAGACAGGGCTGTGGCTCAGCCCTTCCCCCATTGGCTCATCTCTGAGTCAGAGAAACCCAGATCACCCTATCCCCAGGACGCTGTCGCTACCTTGCTGCCACACCTCAGACTTGGCGCAGGACAGAACCTCAGAAACATGCACATTGTAGGTACACACACACACACACACACACACACACACACACACACACACACGTTTTAAAAGCTTTATTCACTATTTTAGGTGTATGTGTGGGTGTGCCTGTGTAAGTTCATGCACACCATGTGTGTGCAGGTGTCCTTGGAGGCCAGAGGGTGTCAACTTGTCTGGAATTGGAGGTACCGATTGTGAGCCGCCTGGTGTGCGTTCTGCAAAAAGGCTTTGCTGAAGAATAGGGATACACCTGGCTAAGGCGGTCTCTAGATGTCATTCCTCTGACTGCCACACGGTGGCAGCCTCACAGAAGGAATGAGGCCCTCGCAACATACCTGCAGAGGGACTTGAAAAATGACCTAGTGCTGGCTGGTGGGAGCACAGCGTTGTCTAGGTGGGAGCCAGGAGCAAACATGAGGGAACACTCGGTGGAAGGGAACACAATTGGCTTACAAAGGGATGCTGCCCTTCTCTGGGGCAGCTGGAGAAAGCTGGCATGCCCAACGCTGTTCCTGTTTCAGATGCTTTCCTGACCTTCTTTTACCCCAACACCTGCTGAGCATCTTCTGAGCCTGCACTCAAGGTGTTGATAGGGCTCTCTCCTCCATCCGTCCCCCAGGGGCTGTCTGTCCATCTAAGATTGTCCCCTCCTTCAATCCTGCCATTCTGGTTACTGCCTTCAAAGCACTCAATGCCCGGTGCATTTAAGTACAAAGGGATTTATCCACTGGTTTATTGTCCTCGCCCCTAACTTAGGGTACAGGAGTGGTGGTCAGGAGCAGGGCCGTGTTCTCTGACACAGTGGGTGTGGGGCTGATTGGCAGACACTCACTAACTACTTGTTGGCAGGATGTCTGCATGGGTCCTGGCTCCCTCTCCCTCCCTCTGCCCAGCCTCCTGGAACTGCTTCGCTATTTCCCCAAGCAGAACCTTGTCCTCTGTCTCCAGGCCTGTTGCTCACCATTCCCTCTTTTTCACTCCTACAGGCTCCACTGGGCTGTCTAGTCTCCCAGACACCTTTCAGGAACTCCCCCCAGGACCAGGATCCTTTCTCTTGCCAAAGGTCCCAGATCCCCGTGTGTGTACCTGGCATGCTGGGGTTAACTACAGCTTGTAGGTCAACTCCCTCACTAGACTGTCCTGGTAAGGCCCAGGCCAGCTCACTCAGCCCATCCTGCATAGTGAATGCTGCCTGGCATGTCTCATAACTAACTGTTCAAGGCCAGGGGTGGGACTGGGCTCCACTCTACCCTGATGTGGCTCCTATACCAGAAAATTCCAGCCCAAGGTAATCTTCCTTTTGGGGTGATGGTTCCAGTCCAGAGCCCTTTTGACTTCCAGGGCTGGTCTACTTTGCCACAGAAGGCTCTTGCCCAGCCCCAGCCCTCATGACCATCATGGCTCTGAATTGGAGGCTCCTGGCAGGGTTGGCACTGATGGGAAAAAGGGAAGAGTGCCCTGCCCCTCATCCTTCTGAAGTCAATGGTGCCACAATGTTGGGGTCGGTGGCCAGGAGGCACACGTGGCCTGACCTCCTCAGCTGTGGCTCATTTGTAACTAGCAGTGTCCCTCTACAAGCCCTCAAAGAATGTGCATCTGACCTTCAAAACACCTCTGCACTGAAGCTCAGTCACGCTTGCCCAGTTGCTACTCAGAGCTGACATAGGAACTCAAGTCTGGCTTCCAAAAGGAATCCAGTTGCTGTTTCATTAACAGTTGTCCGTACCTCTTCCTCAGGTGGAGCTAGGCCAGACCCCGTGGTCTGATGACAGGCATGTCATGGAGAGACCATCTGGTTATATTGGGAGACTATTCTGGGTTTGGGAGCATGCAACCCCAAGACTCAGTTTCCTCTGTGAAAATGGAGATAGCCACACTTGCCACATGGAGTGGTGGGGACTGAAGGGGTTGGAGAACAGGAATCCCTAAGCCCAGCTCCACAGCTAACAGTAGGAGGTGACAGTGTTTCTACCAATGTCCTTAGAGCCAGCTCTGAGGGGGTGCGACTTTTTCATATTGTCTGTCTGTACTTGATTCTTTGTCTCTAAGAGGGGGGTAATTATGTCTGAGGCATGGATGGAATGGGTGAGTGGAATTGTATTTGTAAAGAGACAGGTAACGGTTTGGCAAAGGGGGGTGTTGGGCCCGGAGTGGCTACGTCCATTATCACAGTTGACAGAGTTTGAGACAACCCACCTTGGGACTCTGACCCCAGAGTCCAACGAGCTTTTAAAAGTTCCGTGGCTGAGTCAGAGGGCTCAAGACGCAAAGATGTTCACCTGGGAAAGGGATCAACCTGTACTGGATTCCTAAAAGGGTCCAGTCCTTAACTTCTGGTTAAATCTCCCCTCTTTACTTCACAGGTAAGGAAACTGGATCCCAGAGAAGGCAGAGCGACCTGGCATAGGAATCTCACAGTAAGGGCTCTCTTCACAGGACCTGGGCTGTCTAATGTGGGGACCCTGTGTTCCTTGGGATGATCCTGCTCTAACTCTCTCCTGTACACATGGCTGTGCTTTTGAACCACACCTTCTGAGCTCCTGGTGGATTTCAGGCTCAGCTCCTGTAATGCACCAGTGTTTGACCCCTACATCCACATGTCTATGTGATGGCGTCTGAAGTGGGGCCATGGGCGGCATTAGGGTTACCTGGCGTCACTAGCGGTAAATGATACCGCCGCCCCGTGTGAAGACCCTGTAAGAAGGCTGCCATGTATAACCAGGGGGTACCCCCATTGGAGCCTGGACCCCCTGGACCTTGCTCCCCTAGACTTGTAGCTTTCAGGAGAAATAGATGTCTGTTGTTTATGCCACCCAGTTGGTAGCATTTTGCTATGGCAACCCAAGCTGATGGGAAGAGCCATGCTTTGGGGACAGTGGTGGACACAGGCAGTGGCGGGGACTCCCTGAACTTCTGAGAGCTGAAGCCAGCAGCCGCACATGCTTGAGGAACGTAGGCAGCGTGGAGGAAACCTCTAGGGTGTGAGGCATGATGTGAGCAGGAGGGGTTTTCAGCTCCAGTGGTCAGGATGGATGATGTGCAGGGACTTTGGGGTCTAGAGAAAGGAAATGGTCAGGAGATGGCTGGGAAGGTGCTTCTGGAGCCGGAATTCTTGGGAGAGAGGACCCAGCAGGGTTGAAGGTGCCTCCCGGCACCACCCAGTCAGCCCTTCCCTCCTAGCCCAACACCTCCGCTGTCGGCTCCAGGCTGCCAGCTTTCCGACCCCTTCTCAGTAACCCTTGCCACCTTGGCATGGCACCAGAGCCCCCTCTCCTGCCACATAGGATTGTGTGCACTCCTCAGCCCCTCCTCTCTCTCTCTCTCTCTCTCTCTCTCTCTCTCTCTCTCTCTCTCTCTCTCTTTCTCTCTCTCTCTCTCTCTTTCTCTCTCTCTCTCTGTCTCTGTCTCTGTTTGTCTCTGTCTGTCTCTGTCTCTGTCTCTCTCTCCCCCTCTCTGTCTCTGTCTCTTTCTGTCTCTGTCTCTCTGTCTCTGTCTCTGTCTCTGTCTCTGTCTCTGTCTCTCTCTCTCTCTCTCTCTCTGTTAATCCACAAAGCATCTTCTGCAGTTAGTAGCACACACCATCGGGTTTGATTAATTAACCTGTACAGAAACGAAGGGAAACCAGCGAAGGAGATAATTATGCAAAACAGACCGCGTCAGGTTTACAAAACCGGCCCCTCCCCACTCTGAGCACCAAGGACCGGGTGTTGGGGGAGGGGGGCTTCCCTTTGCATAAGAGTTGTTCAAAAGGTGGAACCCCAGGAAGTCAAGAGAGAAGTAGGGAAGGATGGGGCTGGGTAGGGGTGGTATGGGGCTGGGGGTGGTATGGGTGGGGGTGCTCCAGCAAGGACAGCCTGGAGGGAAGGGTTGCCAGCCACCATCAGGTACATCTGCTAAGGGAGGCCTGGACCAGTTGTCTCTGCTCCTCTGTAAGAGACTTCCGTGAGGATATCCAGCCCCTTTGTCTCCTCTTTCTACCTCTGTGTCTACCTCTGTCTTCCCTCCTGCTTCATTCCTTCACTCTGGGATGGATAGACCTGAGCTTTGAGTAGGTAAGGCAGACCTGTTGGCTGTGTGTGGCCTGGTCCCCGCCAACTGGGCAGGCGGGAAAGTGCTGGGAGCCAGTTACTCTCCTGACTCCTGCCCTGGGGTGGAGGTATGTCACCAATGTTCTGGGCATGCGTGCCCCCTCCTGTGTGTCCATTTCTCTTGGATGGCAGGGCACCATCTTGGCTACACCCAATATCCTGAAATGTGGTGTGACCCAGTGCCCTGCTTGCCTGGGTGACAGGGAGGCTCGGGTTAGGAAGTCCTTGTCTTTGCAGGTCTCAGAGGCTCACCTGCGGCCAGCTTCGGCGTCACGGTAGTCCTCGATCGCCAAGCGGAGCTTACGTCTGTGTAAGGAGCTGCACACACCCAGGCCCAACTCCAGGTCCTCATCGCTCAGGCTGAGAAGCACCTGCTTTCAAGAGCTAGACTTAGTGCCCGAAGGTGAGAGGTGGGGCAAGGAGTAAGGAGAGCCTGGCTGTGGCACCTGGAACCCCAGGTGGGGAGGCAGAAGCAGGTGGATCTCTAAGTTTGAGGCCAGCCTGGTCTACAGAGTGAGTTCCAAGACAGCCAGGGCTACACAGAGAAACTGTATCTCAAAAAACCAAAAATAAGTAAATAAATAGCCTGTTTCTAGGAGCTGTGGGATGTCTAATGTGGAGCTCCAAGTCCCTTGGGACCATCTTGCTTCATCTCTCTCCTGATGCCTGGCTGTGCCTTTCTGTCACCCTTTGCTGGGCTCCTGGAGGTCCTGGGCTCAGCTGCTGTTATGGACCACTGGGTGGGATACTGTTTGGACCAAGATGTGTGGGACCACCACCTAGGTTGAAGAACCCCCCAGTCCAGCCCTGTCCCTCTTCTGCCAGCTAAGGAGAGGTTGGTCCCATTTTAAGGACAAGGTGGCTTGATTACAAAGGGCTGTGTTCCTCGCTAGGAAGACTGGTTTACTGGTGACCTGGGCCTGCAATAAGTTGACCAATTTCTAGACTATATCTCCTCTTGTCCCCAAGATAGAATGGAGACAGTCAATTCCTGGGAGGGGATAGCTCTCATGGGAAGGTCCAGGGGCATCCCCCAGGGGCCCGGGCTGCCTACCTTCCCGCTCTTGACATTCTCTGCACAGGCCTTGACGTACATGGGCATGGCCATCACCACCTCCAGCCAGGCCTGCACTGTGCCAGCCTTCCAGTGGGACATAGGCGTGGTCCTCACGAGCTCCACATGCTGTAGACGGTCCATCTGCTCCTCTCCCTCAGACAGGCTCAGGCTGTGCCGTGTGGGGCTGCACTGGCTGTCGGAGTCTGCAACACATGGGTACACAGAGCCTTGCTGTGGGGAGGAGCCAGATTCTTGGTGGGGGTGGGGGGACTCCAAGGCACAAAACCAAAGTGGCTGTCCTGGTGGTTTGCCCATGCTCCTGTTGGATGGCCTCACATCCGTGCATACACAAGAAACACTGATAGGTCTCAGAGGTCATTAAAGAAGAAGGGGGAGAAATAAAGTTGGGAGGGGGATATGTATAGTGTGTGGGGGGACCCAGGGAGAGTTGAACGAGGGAGGGGTGGGGTAAATATGATCAGTAGATGTATGAAATTGTGAAATCAATCAATCAAAGTGGCTCTGGTTGGCCACCCAACCCCCATTACAAAGTCCTCTCTGCTCCCCGCAAAGAGGAAGAAACATGATATTCCAGAAAGAAATAAACCTAACGCAAAAATGTAAATCTCCCAATGCCGCCCCTAGACAGCAGCTGTTAGTATTTAGTTAAATAGTCTCCAGGAGGCACAAACGCCCCCACTCGCAGACCCACACACGATGGCTCTGTTCTGCTAGAGGCTTTTGGTCAGACACTGTGCAGGACATTGTTCCTTCTCAGTAGAGAATTTCAGTGCAATCTTTTGAACAGTGTCAGAAGGACATTCACGGCTTATTTTACTCTGCATAGGCTTGGGGGTTGAGGGGTGGACTGGGGGTTGTTTCCAGTTTGACGCCATTATAGATACAGAGCGGCAGCGAGCACTTTGGGTAACCAGGTGATTTGTTTTCTTGGGATAGATGGGACGCGGCTCCATCCATTAACCCATGGAAGCCTGTCCTGGAGTAGCCTCATACACAGAAGGAAAGTAACCCCAAACAGGCTGGTACAGTGCTTCTGTTGCAAATGTGAAAACTTGAGTTTGATTCCCTGAATCCACGTAAACAGGAAAAATGGGATGGGGCTGGCCAGAGGGCTTAGTGGGCGAAGGCGCTTGCTGTAAATGCATGACGACCTGAGTTTAACCCATGTAAAAATGGAAGGAGACAGCTGCTCTGGTTATCCTCGGCCTCTGTCTCTTCAGGGACATTGTAGATATGCATCTCCCCACAAATACACTAATTATGATTACATATAAAGATGGGGTGGCGAGCCGTTCTTGTAACCCCAGGGCTGTGGACAGTGGTGACAGGTGGACCCCAGGACATCCTGACCAAATAGCCCGGCTCCTAGGAGAGCATAGTCCAGCAAGAGATGCTCTCTCAAAAACACAGGTGGATGGCACCTGAGGCAGGAAAGCTGAAGTTGTTCTCTGGTCTCATACACTTGTATGCACACACAGGAACACACACCTGCACCCATACATACATACACATGCACAAATATGTGTGTGTGCACCTGAATGTGAATGTGTACCTGCATACACATATATGAACATTTATGAATACACATGCACACAAAATATATGAGATGTATAATTTTAAGCTGCATATGGTGGTGCATGCCTGTAAGCCCAGTGCAGGAAGATCAGGAGTTCAAGATACATACATAGATGTGTGTGTGTGTGTGTGTGTGTGTGTGTGTGTACACAGTACAACATGGGTAAAAGTTGAAAGTCTATCCATGGAAGATCAATGACATTGTGGATAACTGCATGAGTGTGTGTGTGTGTGTGTGTGTGTGTGTGTGTGTGTGTGTGTTTGTACACACACAGTACAACATGGGTAAATGTTAAAAGTCTTTATCCATGGAAGATCAATGACATTGTTGATAACTGCATGAGTGTGTGTGTGTGTGTGTGTGTGTGTGTGTGTGTGTGTGTTTGTACACACACAGTACAACATGGGTAAATGTTAAAAGTCTTTATCCATGGAAGATCAATGACATTGTTGATAACTGCATGAGTGTGTGTGTGTGTGTGTGTGTGTGTGTGTGTGTGTGTGTGTAATATTCAGGCTTTCTGCACTGACTGTCTAGGATGAGAATCTCTTATCCAAAATGCCTGGAACTGGAAGTGTTTTAGATTCTGGATTTTATTATTTTCTCTAATTCTGAGATATTTGCATATGTGTAAAGACATGTCTTGGGGGAGAATCCAGGTCTAAACGTGAAGTTCATTCATGGTTCCTGTGCATCTTATGATGATAACTTCACACAATATTGTACATAAAACACACTTTTGTGTTGCAAAATTTTTGTTTTTAAAGACTTATTTTTATCATTTTAAAATTATGTCTGTATGGGTATGTGCGTGTGAGTGCTGTGCCTGGGGAGGCCAGAAGAGGTGTCATACACCTGGGGCTGGAGTTACAGGCAGTTGTGAGCCACCTGATGTGGTGCTGGGAACAAAGCCAAACCCTCTGTAAGAGCAGCCAGCCCCATGTCATAGGATTTTCTCAAGGGTGTCATGCTAGTGCTCAAAAAGTTTTATATTTTAGAGCATTTCACGTTCTGGTGTGGTGGTATTGTGTTCCCCAAAATATTGTGTACCCTAATAAACTTATCTGGGGTCAGAGAACAGGACAGCCACTAAATATAGAGGCTAGAAAATGGTGGCGCACACGCCTTTAATCCTATCACTTGGGAGGCAGAGATCCATTCGGATCTCTGTGAGTTTAAAGCCACACTGGAAACAGCCAGGCATGGTGACTCACGCCTTTAATCCCAGGAAGTGAGGGAAGAAAGCAGAAAGGTATATAAGGTGTGAAAACCAGGAACTAGGCTGGTTAAGCTTTTAGGCTTTTGAGCATCAGTTTGGCTGAGATTCATTTGGATGAGGACTCAGAGGCTTCCAGTCTGAGGAAACAGGATCAGCTGAGGAATTGGTGAGGTGAGGAAGCTGTGGCTTGTTCTGCTTCTCTGATCTTTCAGCGTTCACCCCAATACCTGGCTCTGGGTTTGTTTTTATTAATAAGAACTTTTAAGATTCATGCCACATTCTGGATTTTTGAGTACAGTGACCCACTGGAGGCATTTGCACAGGGCAGGGCCTGTTACCGACTTTGGGGGAAATAAGAGGTGATGTGCGGTCTTAGTATTCAATCAAAATTCCAGGCCCTTGCTGTCCTCGGCCACCAGGCCTTGGTGTTGTACAGACTCTGGTTTTGGGCAAACTTCCTGAAGCCTCAGTTACTCTGTATTAAATGAGTGTAACAGTGCTATCCTAGGTGGGCAGGCATCTTCCACCTCTGACTGTGATGACGCCATAGGCCCTCCCTCGGGGACAGCTGACACTGGTAGCTAGGGCCTCTCCCTGGGACTTGGGCACATTTGGGACACACTTAGAATTCAGCAGGTGCCCTGGTCTCATACATTGCTTAGATAAGATGCATTTTTGTTGTTGTGATTCAACCCAGGTGCCAAGGAAGGGATTCTAGTGAGCTGGGTTAGATCCTGGTTTGGGGCAGAGGTGTTGGGAGGTGAGGGGTGGAGCTGAGGTTTTGTGCCTGGTGAAGGGGTCTGGGGTTGGGGTGGTGGGGTGAGAAAAGAGAAGGTGAGAAGCAGGTAAGGGGGGTGGGGGGCTGAGCACAATAACACCAGCCCTCTAGAAAGACATAGCAAACCTCAAAAGGTGAACAGGAGGAAGAGAGAGGGAGGCAGAGTGGGAGGCAGGGAGGAATGACTGACTGTGAACACAGATGAGAAACATCCTGTGTGTGCCTTTGTGTGTGCACCTGTGTGTGCATGATTGTGTGTGCACTCCTCTGTGTTTGTGTGCAGATCCTCTGCAGACATCAGGTGTGTGTGGGGGGGGGTGTAGGTGTGTGCACGTGGGAGCATTCATGTGCACACACTTGTGCGAGTGTGTGGGAGTTGATCTTCCTCACACCTACACTGCATATGGAGCACAGGGTAGGGAGCACAAGCGTCCACACAAGCTCCCACCGTGAACTCACACACTCCGGTTTAGGTACAGTCAGCCCCCAACCCCCACCTCCTGCCTTCTGCCCCAAGTCTGAACTGTAAAGTGGAGGATATGGCAGGAGAGGTGTCTTTAGGGTCATAAAGCCTCAACTAAACTGTCGTTCCCCAAATGCTGGCCTAATGTATCAATTTCCACACCTGTGTGTCCATCAATTCTGGGTTTATTTCCCCTCCTTCTCAGCCCTGAGAGTAGAAATGGGTCACATTTACAGCCTGGCTGCTCAGCCAAAGGGCTGGAGCCAGAGGATTGGGGATTTGCTATCACTACCAATCTGCTTGCACACGCTCATGAAACACACACACACACACTCTCTCTCTCTCTCTCTCTCTCTCTCTCTCTCTCTCACACACACACACACACACACACACACACACACACACACACACACTCACAGACCTCACAAGATACTAAGAATACTGGCAATGCTGATCCCAGCCTTGCTGCAGAGACCTCCCAGGAGGCCACAGTCCCTATGGAAGCTACTGTAGGTACCAAACACAGGGATGGGCACAACATTGCATCCAACCCCTTGCACGAGTTTCTAAAAAGCATATGCATGGCTCACCAGTCGCCCTTTTGTTTTGAAAGCTTGAGGCCCTTCGTCCCATCTCCAGCCTGGGGGAGTGGGGGAGAAAAAGTCCTAGTCTAATATTCCTTTTGTGGGACCATAGCCATGCCCTTCGGTTCTGATTTTGCTCACGGTCAGGACCTGGGTATCTGTGGCAGAGATCATCTGGTCCACAAAGCCCCAAATAATCATGTCTGGTTCACTGCACAAAGCCCTTGGGAGAATGGCCTGCCTGCCCTGGAGGTTGAAGGTCAACACTGGGACTCTGTTCTCTATTGTCTTGTTCAGTTCTTCTCTCTCTGGTGGGTTGGAAACTTCACTCTCTGAGTCTCTGGTTTTCATGTAATTGTCCTCAGAATGTGGTCCCTGAGACATCAACATCAACATCACCCGATAACAGGCTAGAGATAAAAGTTTTAGGACCTCATGTCTCCTGGAGCAGTGACTCTAGGGTTAGCCCAGCTTCCACAAATGTCCCGGTCCTTTGGAGGTACACTCCAGTGGCACATCCATTACTTTAGTGGCTCCTCTCACACTTGGTCAGCAGAGTCAGCTGACCAAGATGTACAGCTCATCCACCATTGTTTTAATGTCTCATCTCAGATAATCAGAATGGACACCAAGGATTCCCAACACCCCTTGCTTCTACAGTGCTACAGCTACTTTTAATCCTAAAGACCTCAGTCATGGGACACTGTGATCATGATTACTTTACACTGATATGTGTTTGCTTGAGATAATTCACTTATAGCTTATCAGGTTTTTGTTTATCACTGCTTATTGTCTGGGATTCTATCTTCTGACTATCCCAAGAAGGTGGTGGTGGTGCATGCCTGTAATCCCAGCACTCAGAAGGCAGAGACAGGTGGATCTCTGTGAGTTCGAGGCCAGCCTGGTCTAAAAGTGAGTTCCAGGACAGCCAGGGCTACACAGTGAGACCCTGTCTCAGAAAAAAAAGAGTAAGGAAGAAGAAGAAGAAGAAGAAGAAGAAGAAGAAGAAGAAGAAGAAGAAGAAGAAGAAGAAGAAGAAAAAGAAGAAGAAGAAGAGGAGGAGGAGGAGGAGGAGGAGGAGGAGGAGAAGAAATTTCCCTTGATTCCAAGTATTTGGGAGAAGAGTGGGAAGCTCTCAAAACTTGTTTAATCTGAAGAAAGCTTGTATCTAACTCCCAGGGATGCACAGTGAGGGGTTTCCCACACTTTTTGCTGCACGTTGGATCCATGGCTCCTTTAATTTCCCATCCTCCTGTTGGGTAGAAGTCAGGGCAGTCTTGATGTTGGTTTCTGCTGACTGCTTTGAAGGTTTCTCGTGTTCTTCTGTGTATCTCATTACAATGAGACTAGATGTGAGTTATCTATCTATCTATCTATCTATCTATCTATCTATCTATCTATCTATCATCAATCTATCAATTATCTTATCTATCCTATCTACCTATTTATCTAATTATCTTATCTATAATTTATCTTATCTATCTTAACATCTATCTATACTTACCTAATTATCTTATCTGTCTATATCTATCTCTATCATCTCATCTATCCATCAATTATCCTATCATCTATCTATCTATCTATCTATCTATCTATCTATCTATCTACCTATTATCTATCTATCTATCTATCTATCTATCTATCTATCTATCTATCTATTATCTGTCATCTATCTATCTATCTATCTATCTATCTATCTATCTATCTATCTATCATCAATCTATCAATTATCTTATCTATCCTATCTACCTTTTTATCTAATTATCTTATCTATAATTTATCTTATCTATCTTAACATCTATCTATACTTACCTAATTATCTTATCTGTCTATATCTATCTCTATCATCTCATCTATCAATCAATTATCCTATCATCTATCTATCTATCTATCTAGCTATCTATCTATCTATCTATCTATCTATCTATTATCTATCTATCTATTATCTGTCATCTATCTATCTATCTATCTATCTATCTATCTATCTATCTATTATCCTGTCTGTCTATCATCTCTCTCTTTGTGTCTGGGAGGGAGGCACACACATCCCATGATGCACATGTGGAGGTCAGAGAACAACCTTGGGTGTCAGTCTTTGCCTTCCGCCTCACTAGAGACACTACCTTTTCTGGTTCCGCACTGTGCAGTACAGGCTGCCCTGGGAGCTCCTGGGAATCTCCTGTCTCTGCCTCCCGTCTCACTTTAGGAGTGCTGGGATTACAGATTCATGCTATCCTGTCCACTTTATGTGGGTTCTGGAACTCTGAGCACCTTTGCTCACACGTGACATGAGTTTCACTCACTGAGCTGACTCCCCAACCCCACTTTCTTTAATTTCTTAATCAATTCTGAGTCATATAGATTCTGCTTTCTGGGTCAATGGGCTCCATTTGGGCATAGTCTCAAGACTCATTTCTTTATGTTACCTCTGCTCCATTCTCATGGTTCCCTCCTTCTGGATTTCAGTGAGACATAACTTAGCGCTTTTAAATTCTCTTTCCCACTTTTTTGCTTAGCAGGTCAGCAGAACCCATCCATGTAAGGGTGGAAATGGGATGGGGTTGGCAGTGTGGCTGAGGAAGTGAGTTTTAATTCTATTTAATTTTAATTAACTAATTAATTCAAATGCAAATTTAGACAGTGGTGTGCAGCTAGTGGCTGTTGTATTAGACCAGACAGCTGGAATTTCTTCATCATTGTTTATCGCCATATGACCTAACCCCCATCAGAGAGTGACTTTTAAAGCATAGTCCAGGTTAGCCTAGAACTCATAATCATCTTGCTTCTTCCTCTTCAGAATATCCTACAGACTCAACTCCTTGTCTCTTTGCATTTTTAGGAGGTCATTTCCTTAAAGCTATTTTCTATTTTAAAAATTCTCTCTTTAGCTATTTAATCTGCAGTTTAACTGTGTATTTAGTTTTCATATTATCAACTGTACTATTTCTAAAATGTTTAGAGTGTGTCTTCCTTTCTCCTGACCAAGATGGATGTCTCTCCTATACCATGCGCTGTCCATTCTGTTCTGGCTTGATCTGCAGATGTTGCTGGTGTGGGGCCGTTCATCTGTCCTGCCATGAAATGATGTTTCTGGTCAGTCTACTTGATTTTTCTGAGAGAGTGTTTCATGTAGCCAAGGCTGGCCTCAAATTCACTATATAGCTAATGGTGACCTTGAACCTCAGGTCCGCCAGCCTCTACTTTCCCAGTGCCCAGATGACAGGCATGTACCACCACACTTATGCAGTACTGGAGAGGAAACTCAGAGCCTTGTGCTGAGAAGTACTCTACCAACTAAACCACACCCCTGCTCTGGTCTCCTGACTCTTTATGACCTGGGCTGACTCACCGTGAGGCGCAACACGTGTGCTTCTCAGTGGAGAACTCTGGGAAGCGTTACAGAAACTGCAAGAGTTGGGATGATCCTCAGGGTGAAGCAGCCTGCTCTGAGGCTGGGGAATTGCTTCTGGCTCTGCCTGTTGAGCTAGGGAGCCAGGAACCCTGCCATGAGTGAGATGAGAGACAGAGACAGACAGGCAGGCAAGAAGACAGACACACAGACACACAGACACACAGACACACAGGCACACACATGAGAGACCGGAGTACAGAGGGTTCAAGATAAAGACCTTGTTATCATGTTCTCTGACTGCAGAGGGAGAGCCCAGCTGGCTGCTGTCCTAGCCCATGAAGATGATGTCCCTGCCCTAACAGGAGCCATTGACAACTGTGGGAAAGTTTTAGGTTCTCAAAACCTAAAAACCTTGTTGATCCTGCTGTTCCCTGGGCCCAGGTGGCAAGCTCCTTTCCAACCTTTGGAGCTCTGTTTACATGTTGTTGCTGTCATGGACTCCTCCCCGGTCCCTAGTGGCCCACCACCACCACCACCACCATCACCACACGCATACAAGCTCTTACTAACTCAGGACACTTTCTGACACTGCTCCTCTCACCTTGGATTAATTTAACCTGTGAAATTGCACCATTGGACCAGCATCCATGTTTCCCTGTCACCCACTCTTCCACAGGAGAAGGAACTTGGCCTGGTGGGCCCCTGGGTGTCTCTGGCACCTAGCAAGGTGCTAAACCAAAGCAAACGTTTAACAGCTGACTCTTCATGTTTCTAGAAAGTGTGGCAGCTTTCAAAAAGCACCTTCTTGCCTGTTTTGCGGTGTTAAGTATTCCCTCTTCATGCCAATAGTATGTCGCTGGGGGTGGGGGTGGGGTGGGGTGGGATGCTCTCAAGGCATTCTGTCTGGAGGACTAAGAGAAGGGACCAGGAAGGGAGGAGCAGCAGCAGCAGGCTGCTTTCCCGTCAGCCACCTCCACTCTCCTAGGCCATAGCCTGCAGCTGGCCTTTCCCTCATGACTGTCGTGTGTTCGTTGTCCTTTCTCTTTGCCTGTGGAAAGGTCTGTCCACCTGAAATGACTGACATTGAGGTCACAATCATTCTTTGCCCCAGGGCTGTCCTGTGCATTGAGAAGACTGAGCCATGTACCTGAACTGTATCCACAGGGTACCAGCAAGCAGGATACACACACCACTAGAGTAGCCTGTGCTGCCCCTGGACCTCAGATCTCAGATCAGCCTTATCTATCAGTCACCCTGGCTTAGGTCCAAGCCCCTGTCCTTGGCAAGTGACAAGGAATACACTTCAATTTTGGAAGTTCTTCTTATGATCTAATTTGTTACGGAAGTTTATTTTCCTACTGCTTGTAGTACACCCTCATCTGTTATCCTGAGATTCCCATATCCATGTCTCTTTGCTGACACATTTCCTAGGCGACCCTGCTCCAGCATAGGTGTGTATGAGAGGTGGATCCCATGAGAAGTGAGGATCTTTGAGCAGGGGGTCTGGACAGAGACTATGTGAGACTGAGTCTGCCAGGCTGTGGAAAGCAGAGTCGAGATGATAGGGGATGAGGGTCTGGGAGGCTCTGGACCCCTACTTAGAAGTCATATGTTTCTGCTCGCCTACCTGTGACCTTCATCTTGTAGCTGCTCTACCACCCTCCAGACAACTCATGACTCCGGGCTTAGGTTAGCCAGTCACTATTAGCAGTTGCCACTCTGATCGCCCATGTGCCCACTGGGACACAGGAGCCACCGCTGAGCACTTGGGGACATCCCTTTTGATAGGATTGTCTCATTTGTTGTCCAGTTTTGAGACAGTTTATCTGTGAAATGAGCTTTCTAGGAAGCTGAGGCTGGTCTTGAACTCCTGATCCTCCCCCTCCCGAGTGCTGGGATCCTGGGTGTGCATGACAGTATCTGATTCCTCTGGGACCATTTTGCCATTTAATGTAAACTGTTACACAGCCCCAACCCCCCTCAAAATGCTTCACAACTAACGGCCCCAGAGCTCCACAGACTAGCGCTAAGTTCTATTATCAACGGCATCAAGGCTGGGCAGGCTTACAAGCCTGGAGCTGGGCAGTGGCTAGTCAGTTTCCTCCCTGGTGTTGAAAGCTTCGACGAGGTCGGGGCTGCACAGTTCTTACCACCTGGACACTACAGGAAGGTGTCGAGGGAAGATGAACGTCTGTCTTGACCTGTCCCATACTGATTCCTACACAGTCCCTGGTGTGCCCGTAGCCAGGGCTGATGCCATGGTGTGTTCACTCTCAGGGCTTGCTGAAGCCCTTTTAGAATCCATGAATGCATTCACCTGGAGCCACAGCCTGGGGCTGAGGATGCCAGGAAGCTTCTACCCACCTTGCAAAGGCCTTCTCTGTCCTTCCACTGTCCTGCCCCGCCCCCAAGCTGCTTCTTCCAATTGAAGTTCAGTCATGAATGAGCTGAACCTTCCTGTTCTAATTCAGTTGTGTCTGCCTGAAAGGGGGGTGGGGTACAATAGTGTGCTGCACCCCAAGTCTCACCCCTAGCTTGTTCTGTCTTCTTGGGTTACTGTGTTGCCTCTCTGAGTCTCAGTTTTCCCATATTCCAAGCTGAGACAACACTATTCAATTCTAGGACTTTAGTAAAGTCGGCTTTAAAGTGGAAGACTTTAATGAAAATGACTGATGTTACCTCTCAGTTTATGTCTGTGGTAGCACAGGCCTTCCATCTCAGCACTCAGGAGACAAAGGCAAGTGGATCTCTGTGAGTTCGAGGCCAGCCTGGTCTATAGAGAGAGTTTCAGAACAGCCAGGGCTATAGAAAGAAGCCCTGTCCAAAAAAACAAAAACACAGGAAACAACAAAACATTATATCTACACCCTTGTTCCCTATCCCTAAGCCTGGCACACTGGCAGTGCTCAGAGACACTTTTCGTATGATTTAATGAGTGTATATGAAGTGCCTAGCACACGCCCGGGACAGTAGGCACTCAGTGTCATATCACACTGTCTTCCGCCAGCTTTCCTCATTTATCTCTGTCCTAAGGCGAGGTCTTTCTTTACCCTCATGCTGACAGCCTGTTCAAAGCCCTGCCTTACAGCAGCTATCCATGACGATGGGCAGACATCCTTCTCGGGGCTCTGGGACAGTATGGAGCCCATTTTACCAGGCCCATTGGCAACTTTGTCTCCGAGTTCCCTGGACTCTGGAAGACAAAGTGAAAGGTGACTATATTCTTAGGCTATAGGAAGGTGGCCCCAGTTTCAGGAAGATAATGGCCTGACGGTCATTCTCAGGGAGGCCTTCTGTCCCCTCCACTCCATTGGCCGGACACTCACACTGCTGAGGGTTAGGAAACAAATGTGCCTGCCCAGCAGAAAAGGGCAGGAGGGTCCCTGGCTGAACAGAACTGGGCACCTGTGGCCCCAAGGCTCTGCCAACAGGAGGGAGCCTGGACCCAGGATGCTGAGCACACAGACCACCCAGCCTAGAGGCAGCAAAGCTGTGGACCAGGATGTGAACTGGGGCTATGGATCTCTTTCCTTGGCTGGAGGTCGAAGTTTTCAGACTAATTGTTAACGTTGAAGCACTGGGGTCCTGCATTGCATCTGAGCCCTCCTTCAAGGTCAAGAGCTCTGGAAACATCTGGCCGGCATCCTCCCGAGGCTTGCCAGGGTGGATAAGTCCTCTTCCTTTACATGGGCCAGACGCTTTCAATGACGCAGACTTGCCTGTCTGCTGGGTCTCCCCAGGCCTCTAAGTTTGAAGCACAGATGACATGAAGCAGATGTATGCGCAGTATAACACTGGCATGGGGCCAGCTCACGGAGGTGGGCCTGAGTCCTTGTCACCCACACTACGTTTTGCAGTATAGCCTATCAGGACTGTCAGAAGACACAGATGTGAACAATTTGGGCCAGTTTCACCAAGTCCCACAATCCATTGCTTCTTCCTGAGAGGTAGACTCCGATCTCTGGAAGGCCACTGCACTGGGGTGAGGGCAGGGGAGCCCAGAGGCCCCTGAGCATGGTGGAGCCCAGCCTTAGTTACCAGCCCGGGTTTGCTTTCCCTGGGCCTCCTGCAGCCCCGAGACAAGCTGCTGTGACGTTAGGCCCTTTCTCCATGTATTGTTTCAACTTTGCAACTTTCCCATCTCCACCTCAGAGGGAGAGATGGAGGCTCCGAGGACTGGGCCCCTGGCTGAGAGTCATACCACTCTAAGCACTGGCTCCAGAGCTGGAACGGGCTCATAACCCTTTCTGCAGCAGGGGGATACTTGTCAATTCTGCTAGCTCAGCTGTCACTAAATGTGCATTTCCTGCACACACAGGGCCGGAGGGAAGGAAGCGGGGATTCACTCACATGCCTACTGTAACCCATGATCTCATCTCTCGAAGGCAGTGGTCCTCAACTTTCCTAATGCTGCGACCCTTTAACACAGTTCCTCATATTGTAGTGACCCCCCAACCATAAAATTATTTTTGTTGCTACTTCATAACTGTTATTTTGCTGTTATGAACCATAATGTAAATATCTGTGTTTTCCGATGGTCTTAGGTGACCCCTGTGAAAAGGTTATTGGACCCCCAAGGGGTCACGACCCACAGGTTGAGAACCACTGTCCTAGTGACTCCTCATGTCCCTTTGTCTTTGTCTTCTCTGACCCCTGCAGTATCCCCTCCCTGCCTTCTCCCCTCCCTGGCCCTTACAGTGTCCTGATAATCTGTTCCAAGTCACCTCCAGAGACACCAGCTTCCTATCAAGGAAGGATGCTGGCCCTGTCTGGAAGAGGGGCCAACTTGAACGGGAATCCAGCATGCCTGTCCCATGCAGGGACAACAGTTAGGCAGCCTGGAACTCCTACAAGGTACCAGAAGATGCTAGAGGGCAAGAGAGCTGGGCCTGTAAAATGCACTCAGCCCCTTATAGCTGGACAGTAAACAACAGCATAAGAACGCACCCCTGGTCCCAGCCATTTAACTAATTGTTGGGGATCCTTATGTCTCTGTAGGCATGGCTCAGAATATCTAGATGCCTAACCTGGGGCCTGGCTCACCTCAGGTTTTTTGTTTGTTTGTTTGTAAGAGACAGGGTCTCATGTAGCCCATGCTGGTCTCAAACTTACAATGTAGCTGAGGATGACCTTGAACTCCTGATCTTGCCTCTCCCACCTGAGTGCTGGGATTACAGGTGTATGTATGTGGGGTGATGAGGATGGAACTGAGGCCTTCATCCATGCCAAGCAGGCATGCTACCACTGGCACTACCTACCACTGGCACTACATCTCCAGCTCCATTTTGCTTGTCAAGGTGCTGGAATTAGAGTCGTGTGCCCCATGCCTGGGTTTCACCTCACTTCTTAAGTGCACTGGTCCAGCAGACATGGACCTTAGGGGCTTCTATGTCTAGGCAATGCCAGAAAGAACATGCTTAGACATCCCCAAAGAGCCCCCTCAGCATCTCATGGCACAGAGTACTGGACCAAAAGGTGCCAGATGACATGAAGTGCCCCATTGTTTCTCAGAGTATGACCCACACAGCTAGATTAAAAGACCTGGTTCTGGCCTCAGCTAAGCCAGGGAATCATTGGATGGGAGAATGTAAAATATTTTTTCTGCATGGCAGAACCTGTGAGGGCCTTCGTGAGTGAATATGCTCTGTTAAGATCTGCAGTACAGTTCTTCAAACTTATTGATCAGATTTTTCTTTTCCTCTCAGCTGAATATTATAATGCAGCTCAAGGCACAGGTCTGAGAATGGGAAGCCCTGGATCCCAGCACTTGGTTAGACAGACACCAGCACTTTCTTTGGCTATGGTTAAGTCCCTCCTATCTGTTATAGGAGGGGCCGACAGAGGTCACCTGGGTAGCTGGAACAGTTGCTGTACTCACCCTGTGCAAGGGGGCATCCTGCCTATCTGACAGCTGGTGACCCGGTGAACCGAGGCCATCGCTGTCTGAGCTGAACCTCCTGTGTGGGCATCATCCTGCAGAAGCCTTGGACACTGCATCTTATTCTGCCCATTGTGCAGCTGAAGAAACTGAGGCCCAGCGAGTTGAATAACTTGTTGAAAATGACTAGCTAGGGAGAGTGGGGACCGAGTTCAGACCCAGCAGCAGCACTCAGAACTCAGCCTCCCCCCATCTGCCTGGGAAAGAGAGCCATAAACTGTGAAGGGGCTGTGACCCGGGAACAGGGTTGCTTAACAGTTTTGCTGGGGGTCAGCCAGGATCTAGGTTCACAGCTTCGTGGGGAGGGTCTCTAGCCTCACCTTGCTGGCTTTCAGAAGCAACTAGTTCCATTCCCGTGTTTCCTGGGGAACCTATGCCATCTGTGTCTGGTGGGGAAAAAGGCTGAGTGGACAAGCTGGGGCTATGGGGAGTGGTCTTTGTAGGGCCTTCCTTCTCTCCCTATCCTGGAAACAGTCTGCAGGCCCCGAGGAACATACAGGGGTACCCATCCCAGCTTATGCATTGTCTTAATGCCACAGAGCCTTCATTCAAATGACATCATATGTTAAAGGTTCAGGAAGCCAGAACTTGGGGTTGGAAGGCAGTGTGTGGATCGGGGGTGATGGTCCAGAGTAGGCTGCAGGCAAGCCCTTATACAACGGTCCAGGGACTTCTGAGATGATGGGCCACAGATCGGTAACTTCTGCCTGGCATGTCTTTTAAGAAAACCTCAGGCCCAGAGAGGGAAATAACTTGCCCATTGTCAAAGAGTCCGAGATCAAGCTAGGCAAGGGGTGATGGGCATCTGGACTGGGGAAGGTCCAGTCTCCTTAGCAGCCTGAGGCAGGGTGTGGGCAGACACCTGCTGGTACCTCTGCAGGAGATCCATGTCTAACTGTTTCCCCAACCCTCCCACCAAACTGTTGTTTGGTGTTTAATATTCACAGGCTGGTGTCCACGTGGCACCACAGCTCCTGGCTACCTGATGCTCAGAACAGACGCTGGTGGGCCACAGAAGAGGCGTCAGCCACAGTGGATGGTGAGCTTAGAACTTGGACTTAACTCAGGTCTTCCATCCCCGGCCTCCCATCCCATGGCTGAACACTCTTCTAGCTACACTGAGGACTTCCTCTGCTGTAGGCTTCTGAGGCCGGCTCTGCTCAGCAGGGCCCCTCAAGGCTCTTAGCAGAGTTCTGTCTGGAGTAAGCTGGGGTCCTGTTGCTTGTGGCTCCCCAGACTTCCCTGTGGTGACCATGTCAGGCTCTGCAGGATGTCACACAGGCATGCTGCTGCCCCCTCAGCCTCTACCCTAGCACCAGCCTCCACTAAGCCCACGTTGGAGAGCATGTTCAGAATGGGCCTAAATCCTGGGGTCTCGACCCCAGGCCTTCCAATTCAGCAGATGTGGGATGAGGCCAGGCAATCTGTGCCCTAGAACCAACTACGGAGCTACCTGTGTCCCCTAAACTTCTAACTGTTCTGTTTCTGTCACTTATCATGCCATGGGACCCCCTTACAGAAGGGTGGTGTCTGACTTAGACACTGCTTCTGATTGAAGATGTTTTACAGCCCAGCCTGCTAATCATTCAGCAGCTCTAAGAGCCCTTTACTAGACCTCTGAGGAATCCCCCAGGATTCCCTGGAACATAATGTGCAAATTTCCTACTTATGACTCATCTTCTTTGGATTGAGAAACCGACAACATAGAGGTGATGAGAATTGGTCTTACCCTCCTGGTGAAACTTTCTGGAGTTTTCTGAGGCTTTCTGTTGATTGGCTGGCCCTGGTGGGGACCTTAAGGTCAGGGGGGTTCACTTGGAACCACATAGCAACGTCTTGGCAGCCAGACAGGGTTTTGCCTCTTCCTAGCTATGTGACTCTGGGCAATAACTTCACCTCTCTGTGCCTCGGTGAGCCCATTGTGTTTCTCAGAGAGCGGAAAGAACTAATAGTGAACAAAAGAGAGAGACCTCACCCCTAGACCAGGCTAGCCCTGGCTACTGGCACATCTCCTTACAAAAGCCACATCCTGGGTGACCCCGAGTCTCTGTTTCAAGGACACAGCCTTGGGTAGTGCTTCTCCACATGGTAGCCACAAGCAGAGTCTCCCTCGATGCTGGAGAGGCAGGATGCTGCTGGGGCTGATGACTTCCATGGCCAAGGCCTAAGCAGCCCTATTGCGGAGCAGAGGAGCTGGGTGGATGTTTCTTCAGCGTAACCCTGGAGATGAACTTGCACTTGGGATTGGCAGCTGGAGAGATTTGAGTTCTCACAACCCCGTGCCCTGTGTTCCCCCTTGGAACCAGCCTTGGGTTAGTCCCAATAGTTGGCTCTAGGGCATAGATACCCTGGTCCCATCCCGCGCTGAGCCCCCTTTCCTACTTTCCACTGAACTTAAACCCACACTACAACCGGGGGGTGGGGGTGGTGGCATGGTTTTTAAAAGCTTTGGCTCTCACCTCTGAACTCATGAGAAAGAGGGGGTGTACCTGGAAGTTTTCTCCTGTCCTGCCAGGCTCCACTGAGGTCCAGACAAATTTCTCTCACCTGCCGTCCACAGCTGTTCGGACCCAAGTAAACACATAGAGGCTTATATTACTTCCAAAGTGTATGGCCTAATGGCTCAGGCTTCTCAATAGCTAGCTCTTATAACTTAACCCATTTCTATTAATCTATGTATCACCATGTGTTCTGTGGCTTTACCTGCGTCCCATTACATGTTGCTCCCTGGGCGGCTGGCTCGTGTCTCTTTGTCTCTGCCTTTCGTCTTCCTGTCTCTTTCCTTTCCCGCCTGCCTCTAAGCTGCCCTGCCATAGGCCAAAGCAGCTTATTTATTAACCAATAGGAACAACATAAATTCACAGTGTACAGAAAGATATCTCACAGCAAGGGGGTGGCTACACTCACTTTACAGACAAGCTTGCTGGGGCGCATGGGCTAAACACTTGAAGTCAGGGGTGAAGGCAGAACTGGAGTCAAGGCATAGGATGTGGCCTGGGACCTACTGGGCACTACAAGGGTCCTCACTTCCCAAAGACACATCTTTCATCTGAGCTGGGGCACTGCATACAATTTGATCCCCTAGTACTGTGGCCCTCAACTGCTGTGTCTTAGTGACATCAGCCCATGTCCTGGTGACGCATTTAGAAAGCAATTAGGAAATTCCCAAACCCCAAACTACTAGAATAGAGGTCGTCCTGATATACCCCCTGTGTGTGTGTGTGTGTGTGTGTGTGTGTGTGTGTGTGTGTGTGTGTGTTGGGTTGTGTTAGACAGGGTCTAGTGCAGCCCAGGCTTGCCTCAACTCCTAAGTAGCCAAGGATGACCTTGATCTTCTGATCCTCTTGCCTTCATGTTCCAAGCACTATTATGGAACCCATGCTAGGCGGGGACTCTATTAGACCCCTGAGAAACATTCCACAGCCCTGGTCCTGCTTCTCAAACACTAATTCTCTGGCGACCTTGTTCTCTCAGATGCTGTGTACAGCTGTGCAGGACACAGTCTAACACATCTGGGCCTCAGGACACCACGCAAGGGTGCCTGAGGAGGCCATCACCACACCCCAGCTGCCATCACAAAGGCAGAAACCCCAACTTGCTGTGGAGCATGCCATGACTTTGATATCTAAAGAACATCTACTATACAAATATTATTGTTTTCTTCCTTTTTTCCCTTCAGTTTTTGAGTTTTTTTCTGTGTAGCCCTGGCTGTCCTGGAACTCGCTTTGTAGATCAGGCTGGCTTCGAACTCAGAACTCAGAGATCTGTCTGCTTCTGCCTCCTGAATGCAGGGATTAAAAGTGTGCATCACCACCCAGCCATTGGGGCTATTTTTACTGCTCACAAGGAACTTCTGTTTTATAGTGCAGACTTCTTTAGCCACCCTTTAAGAGTTTTTATCTACTGGAAAACAGGATGGAGAAACCACACCTAGTGGGGTCCAAGTTGAAAGAACTTAAGAGTCATAAAGAGGGATGTGGGGGAATGAGGGCCTCTGTGAGGTCTCTTTTGTTAAAATGTAAGTTGAGGGCATTCAAAACCCATATTGTTTGAAAGCCAGGCCTGATGGAGCATGCTTATAATACCAGCTACCAGAAAGTATGAGGCAGGAGGATCTCAAGTTGAAGACCAGCCTAGGTAACTTACTGAGTCCCTGTCTCAAAATAAAAAGTAAAAAGAAGAGTCCTGGGCAATGAAATTTGGTGGTACAGCACACGTCTAACACGCATGAGCACCTCGTTTCAACCTCCCGTACTTCCCCCTACCCCCAAAGGCCAAGGATCCACAGTGCAGCCAGCCCTCACCTGGGTTCCCAGTGCCAACAGCAGTGGGTAAGTGTCACAGAGTGTCAGGGGTGGGGCAGCTCAGGGCCGCTTGCTGATTCATCTGTTAGGGTTGGGGTGCCATATGCCTCCCCCTGCTGGAGTAGAGCTGGTTCTCAGGTCCATAGCTCAGATATGGGAACATTGTTCTATAACAACAAAGCAGGACCAGGCTGGGTCAGAGGCCATTGTGCCTGTGTGGGATTAGGGTGGGGTCTTCAAGCCAGGTCTGAGCAGAAAGGCACCCCAGATGACAGGAATACCTATAGGTTCTGTGTGGGGGCCCACAGAGGCTCCCTAGCAAGACCTTACTCAAGGTCAAGAAGTCTGAGCTTGCTTTGTCCAGCAGGGCTGCATAATGGGATGATTTGGCCAAAGGCATGGTTACCAGGTATTTTGAAGAGTCTATACTTGTTGGTCCTTTATACCTCGACCTTGAAAGGGGGAGTCTTTTGCTCCTCCCTTTGCTGATGTATAAAAACCCATCATGATTAAACTCGGGACTACTGGGTATTGACCCAGGGCCCTCCCAAAGCTATCCTGTGTCTCTGTCTTTCTAGTCATCTCCGTCTATATTTCTATCTAATACTTCCTCATTCCTCTCTCCTCCCTCCAAGAACCCTTCAACAGGTCAGAGCTGGCCTCCACAGTCCTGGCCCCTCCCAGTTCCAGATGCTGGGGTATAGTCAGACTCCCCAGGCTCGAAGCCTGGGATTCTATCCCCAGCACGGCACAAACCAGGCATGCTAGTGCACACCTACAATCCCCACACATGGATGTTACCTAACCTCAGATTCCCCACTGGTGACACAGGATGTGGGGTTAACCGAGTTAATCCATGGAGAACATACAACACAGAGCCTAGCCCGTGGCAAATGCTAATGAATGTTAGATGTTATTGTTGTTACTATTATTGGTTACACTAGTGGGAGCCTGGTAGTATGAGTGGGAGAGCACGCAGAAAGGCTACTGAGGATAGCCCTGAAGGTTGAGTACTGCACAAGCCAGGGGATCAATCACTCAGTAGCCCAGAGAATGGTACCTTCTTAAGAAACAGCATAAAACCTGCATAGCAAGAACACTGGCTTTGGGCGCTCTGGGTGACCCCACTAGAATTTCAGACTAGCAGGTGCCACTTGGAAGGGATTCTTTTATTAAGGAGGTCCTGATGGGCACTGTAGCTCAGTAGTAGGGTGTGTCTCTAGCATGAGTCCCCACAAGAGAAAAACACAAAGGACAGAGTAAAGTAGAACTTTTGAGTCAGTGTGGTCACACTCTTGCATGGTGGTCTTTGACCAAATCACTCCTTTCTGAGCTTAAATTTCCCCCATTTTTTTTTAAAACCAGTTTTGAGAGACCAGGCTAGTTCTGGGATAGTAAATAAACTTCATCCTTGCAAATCTGTACTTCAAGTACTGATACTTGAAGCTCTGTAAAGTGAGAAGTCTAAGGCTACTCTTGGATGGGTAGGAAGGACTCTGATTGATTAGTAATGTCTGCACGGGGTCAGGCACAGACTACAGGGTCACAAGTCTGAACATACCTGCCTTGCTTAAATTAGCCTTGTGGTAGATTCTCAATCCTGGCTGCTGGTTAGAATCACTGGAGGAATAAAAGCCTTTGGTTCCAGGGATATGGCTGGCCATTGAGAACTCTGGTGGCCAAAGTTCCTTATAGCTGCTAGCTTTCCTGACCCTGTGACTTCACTGACCTGGGGTCCTGCATTTTGCACCTTGGAGCATGGTTTCTCTTCGGAGTGTCATGTTCTCTGCCAGCAGAGCTGGAAGGGACATTCAAGTGCACCCTCCCATTAGTCTTGCTTCTGAGCACAAACAGAAACTGAGGGCGTTGGTTACAATCAGGATGTAGAGTTACTATGATGGGCTCTTCCCAAGACACATGGAAAAACAGAGTTTTGTATCTGGGGGATCTTGTGAAGCTGAGAAAAAAGCCTTGTCTACTCTGCCTTGGACCCTGCGGTCTTTTTTGAGCCACTCTGGTTGCCCAAGGTAGGAACTTGGGATGAAGAGGTCTGCTGAGGCTCAAGGCAAGGCAGCACACCTCAAAATCACAGACACAGCACTGACCTCCGGATGCAGTGTGAGGGGAGGGGGGCGAAGAAAGCTGGCGGGGCCTCTGAGCTCCAGGGAATGGGGGATCCCGGGCCTGGAGGTGCTGCATTAGGATGTGGGCAACCCCGGATATTGACTGCACCTCCAAATTAGGAGAGGCGACACAGGCAAGGTGTTCTGGGAGTCCACCTGGCTTGGCCCCCTTCAGGGGACTTAGCATCCGGCCAGCTTTCCTCGGTCCCTCCTGTCACCCAGCCTGGGAATTTCCTGGTGGTCATGCAAGCTGTGCCTCCTGGTGGAACACGGCTGACTCCCCTTGGAGCAACGTAGAAACAATCAAATCACATAGAATTCCGTCATATTTTAAAATAAGCTTTATTTAGATTTTTTTTTAATATTTTATATTTTGCATCCATGCCTTCGAGAAACCTCTCCCACGGGAAAAGGTGGTTCTCATCTATAGTTACCCATAACTCATTCGCTATTTGACGTGGTTCTCTCAAATAAATCATTCTTAGTAACTCTTAGGACGATCTCCTAATTTCCAAAAACTGAAATGAAAAGGAATGACTAAGTCATTACCAGGAGTGGTTGCAATCTTATTTTCTTGTAAGTAAGAGGGGAGGGGGAATCATAAAAAACAAATAAAATAAAATAAAATACAAAAATTCAATGGGGGGGGGGAAGTGTTTCCTAAGATCTCCCCCGAAGCCAGCTCTGGCCTCTCTCCCTCGCCATCAGGCTGGGTTAACCAGCTGAGCTGAAAAAGAGACAGGGAAGCTCACTGGGTGTCCCTGCCTGCTCTCTCAGCCTCTGAGCTAGGTTGGGAGGGAAGAGGGGACCTGGCGGGGGCTTTTTGGCTTGTTTTAGAGGCTTTGGGCACAAGATCCTATACATTCCAGATGCTCCATCCAGCACTGGAAAATCTCTTCTTAAGAATTGAGAATGCTGCTGTTAGTGGAAATGCCACAGAGGCCACGAGGGTGTGGACTGAGGGTTAGTGGTTAAGGATCAGTAGAAAGGGGGGTCCTGGGGCAAAAGAAAGGGGAAACTGAGTTTTAGGGTGGGGCAGAACTGGCTGGAAACTCTGGGTTCTCCATGCCCTGATGAAGCCCTGTGGGGCAATGCTGCTCCCCAAACAGCCATAGGCATCCGCCAGCCCTCATGGGATGAGCCTGCTTGAGCTGCTGATAGAATTGGAGGACAGGGCTCTGGGGATTCCAAGAGAGTCCATGTGTGGCTGAAGAAACCAATTGGAAAAGAGGGCAGAGGGCTCACCTGCCAGATATTCTCCCCAACAGCCCTTCCCAGAAGGTGGGCATCTTCTCTGTTGACATCTGCCTGGCCCATGTGCGGAATAAACTAAGGATAGAGAGGCACTCGAGTGCGTGCATGCATGCGTGTGTGTGTGTGTGTGTGTGTGTGTGTGTGTGTGTGTGTGTGTGCCACTGGAGGCCTCTTACCCAGCTGACTCAGGCCCAGAGGTCTGGTCAGACCCTATGGATGTGCCCCAGGCTGTCCTTCCCTGGACTCAATCAACATGGCTCCAAAGACAGGCCCAAGAGAAGAGGAACGTGATCACTAGTCTCTGCTCACTGAAGTCACGTTCTGTATGTCAGATAAATAAATATATATAGAGAGAATATATATAGAGGAAGGCCAGAGCAGAAGGTAGGAGTCCTCTCATGCAGGGACAGCAGCCGGGAGAGACAGAAAAGAGAAAAGAGAAAAGAGAATAAGCAAGCTGGCCATCTGAGGTCCCCAGTTCTAGCCACTCTAATTCTACCTTGCACAGTGTCTGCAGCGGCATGAACACAGAATAGACAAGTCAGCAGAAATGCCCGCCTCCCGCCCACCCCGTGGAAAAATATACATTCCGATATTCACGTAATAATTTAGATAGAATACGTTTCTGCATTTGTGCAAATAAATTAAATGCAACAGTTTTCTTTCTCTCTTTTGTTCCATAAAGAAAGAAACAGCAACACAATTTAAAAACAGGCAGGCCATTAAAAAGAGCCTGTATGACCCCTATAAACACTGTAGCCCAGCCAAGGCTTCTCGGTTGGACTCACGAGTCTCTGCGGAGTGACCTTACCCTGACAACGATGACGGGGTGTTTTGGTGGTTAAAGTGACTTGGGCACACCCCGAGAACAGGGTCTGGTCCCACATGTTCACACTGAGGGGTTGGGAGGAGGGGGGACATGGAAAGCAGACCACATCCTTGGCGACATGGGCTGCAGTAGCGGCTGGACGAGGGACTTTACGAGCACAAAGTGCACACTACTTTTGTTATTTACAAATACACAGCAGTCCTTCAAGTGTTCAAGTTTCATAAAAAGGAGGAGGGAGGAGAGAGGGGGAAATTAAAAACAAAAATACAACGGATTAAACAAACAAACAAAAAGCCCCCCAAACATCGAAAAACAAAACAAACAAGAAAAACAAACACAACTGTATCACTCGGAGACAACAGAGGTGACAGAGTCACACACGGTCTGTGGTATGTACATCGATTACAGAGGTGGCGACGCGAGGCGGGCGGGGTCACATTTGTGTTTCTGCCTGTCCTAGGCGCTCGGCTACACACACCCGTGCGGGTGAATGCACCCCTGCACACGCACCCCACGCAGGCCCCGCGCCCCCATGCACACACACTCGCACGCTCCATGGCTCATCCACACACAGACACGCCCACGGACAATGGGCGAAGGGTGGTGGGTTATCACCAGTCCGCGTCCTCCTCTATGTAATAATCAGGGGCGGTACCATCAAAGAGGCCCGGGTCGAGGGACTTCCGTTGCTTCCCTCTGGCGAAGACTCGAGAGATGGAGCCGAATCCCATCTTCTCTTTCTTCTTTTTCCGTTTTTGGTCTTCAAGATCCTCTAGTGACTGAGGCAGAGGGGAGAAGAACAAAGGTAAACTCAGCTTGGTGGAAGGAAGGGCAGGGAGGAGGCTTTCCTAACTCGTGGTCCAGGTCGAGGTGAGGGATGGAGAGCATGGGTAAGAAGCTGTTCTCTGGGGCTGGAATCCTAGGAGTCTGTCCCTTGTCCTCTGGGCAAACTGAGGTTAGTTTAAAAGCCTCTCATTGACAGTACCAGAACCCACTCAAGACTGTCCCGAGTATATCGCTGATGTAAGGCGAAGAAAGACACTTAGGATGGATCCTGGCTTGACCACCATGTTGGAGTTGCTCCAGCTGCTTGGACTATTACTGTCACTTAAGTGTGCAGACTGAAGGAACATACCCATGAACCTGACCACTGCCTGACGCATCAACACATGCCGAATGCGGAACAAGGCCAGGCTAGGAGCTCTGACAATGATCTCGTAACTGGGGATTTGGGGTAGCACCTGCTGAGAGCAGATGGATGGTGCAGAGCCAGAAAATGGGAAACATCACAACATGAGAGATGCTGCCCTCAAGTTCTTCCCTGTGCATCTTTCTCACACTGACAACAAGAAAGGGGGTAGACTTGGCAGCAGCCGGGGGCCCAAAGTGCCCACTGTCTGTGGTTCACCTTTAAAGAATGAAGCGAACGGTAATTCAGAGGCATTGATGCAAGGAAGGAGGCTGGACCACAGCAGTAGGATACAGGATGTGTGGTGTACACAGTGGGCTATAGGTCAGGCAGAGAGCATGCCAACCTGGCTCGGGGTGCCAGCGCCCATGTGACTCAGAGGGGTTCAATTCCTCTCTGTCTTGGGAGTTCAAAACTGGCATCTGGTAACTGAAGGTTCAGAGCAACAAGGCTGGAAGAGTGTTGGGGGACATTCCTTTAGGCAGGAGGAGGTTAGGTGGGACTTCTGGGGAGAGGGCTCAGAGAGGAAGAAAGGTGGAGTTGCCAGCCAGACGCGGCGGAAGCAGGATGGGCAGTACAAAGTAAAGGTAAGTGAGCCGCACGAAAGAACATAGATTAAAAAATATGGGTTAATTTAGGCTGTAAGAACTAGTTAGGAACAAGCCTAAGCTAAGGCCGAGCTTTCATAATAATAAGTCTCCATGTCGTTATTTGTGAGCTGGCGACCCAAAGGAAAATCTGTCTACAGAAGAGGGTCAAGCTGGGGTGGAGGGAGGGCAGCCAGGGAAGCTATACCCACCTGTACAATAGGACTGTGCAGGCTCTTCTGAACTGGGCCGGGACTGTCGCCCTGTAGCCAAAGGAGAAGAAGATGAAGTGGCGGACACGTGACACATGACAGCACAGGTGACCCACGAGGATGGGGACGGGGTGGGGGTGGGGACGGTGGTGTCTTCCCTGGAAGGAAGCCACCAACTCCTCCAGGGCTGCCCTGCCCTCACAGTGGAGATCCTTACCCTCTGGTACTTCCACAGAGCTGACTGATGGGCCTGGGGCTCATCAGACATCAAGTCAGGGGACCTGACGGGCTCTCCTGCATGCTCTGGCCTTTCAACCCTTAACCCTTTGAGGCTTAAGTTCCTGCCTTAATTGGTCCATGTGTTCAATTAAGTATTTTTTTTTTTTTAAATAAAGACATCAACTTTAATGGAAAAAGCACCTAAGTGGGAGGGGGTTGAGGTCGGTGATAGATGCTCGATAGCAAGCCCTATGTTCTATTCACTGAAAAGGAAAAGAAAAAAAAGTATAACAACAAATTAAATAATTGACTCAGGAGACCACATGGTCACTAAAATACCCTGAAACCCACAACCAACTCCCTTCTTTTGTGGAGGGGCTGCCAGGAACTGTTAGTAGGGTGCAGGTATAAGCAGGGCTCCACCAACAATCTCTTACAGAGCTAATAACAAATAGAGTTGGGACTCAAATTTGGGGTGCCCGATTTTTCCTAGCTCTATGCTTTTTCCAGGCAGGGTGTCACAGCAAGTACACACTGGGTCCTGACTGCCTGGGAACCTGCTCACACAGGTCCAGACTCTTTTAAAATTCTTTCTTGGGAACATCAGATAGCCTGTGGGTAGGGAAGAGATTTCCATGGGTCGTCAACTATGTTCCAGTAGGTAGGACATTTCCATGGGTTGCCAACTATGTTCCAAATGGGTAGGAAAGGGACTCTTAATAGCCTGCGAATGTGTAAAAGTTTTTACTACATCTGTGAATCATGT
Source organism: Peromyscus eremicus (assembly GCF_949786415.1). Lineage (NCBI taxonomy): Eukaryota > Metazoa > Chordata > Mammalia > Rodentia > Cricetidae > Peromyscus > Peromyscus eremicus. The sequence goes on from NC_081417.1 coordinate 153,433,957, forward strand.
CTGCCCTATCTGGGAGCAGACAGCCCATTGAGATTACAAAAGGCATTACTAGGGAGACTCCTGGTGGTTTTTTCTGGAATTGCAGGCACAGAATTGCCCATGAAGAAATAAACAGACCAATGAATGTCTCTTAACATCCAATCTCCCCTCCGGGTGGTGGTGAGACATGCCTTTAATCCCAGCACTTGGGAGGTAGAGGCAGGCATATCTCAGTGAGTTTGAGGCCAGCCTGGTCTACAGAGTGAGTTCCAGGACAGCCAGGACTGTTACACAGAGAAACCCTGTCTGGAAAACCAAACCAAACCAAACCAAACCAAACCACAAACAACAAACAAACAAACAAACAAACAAACAAACAAACAAAAAAGCCATCCAATTTCCCTGTACTGAGTCCTCATTTCTGCTCTACTTAGTGGTCAGAGTGTGAGGTGTTCTTTAGTTCAGTCTGTGTTGATTTTATTGGTACCAGGTCAGATCCCTTCGGACAGAGCGCTACCTGGAGCCGTTTTCTGGCTTTTTAACTTACCTATGTGCACAACTGCTGAGATGGGGACTAAAGGGGGTTTGGAGAGATCTGTCAAACGGCAGTCCAGACTGTGGTCCAGACTCAAGGTGTGCAAACAAAAATCGACTCTGCAGGCAGCTGCGACAGCCCCTTTGTGAAGTAGTGTCTTTTCTAAATATGTATAAGATGCCTCAGGCAGCAGGTACGTGCTGAGGCTGGGAAGAGGCTGGTCTGTGTCAAATGCAGTTCTGGGAGTCCTTCTGTGGGTGGATCTGTCAGCAATATTCTGTCCCTGAGGTCACCAGGAGAAGGTCAGCATGGCTCTTAGGAAGGTGCTCCTGTTTGGGGGTGTGCGCATCTGCCAAAGAGTGTCTGCTAAAGACCGAGAATCTGCACCTGCGTGGTAGGGGTAGGGCACTCTCCACTATGATCCTTTCAGCTGAAAAATGGGTGACAGAGACCTTGGAGTGGTCTTCCTTGCTCTCTTGGTCTGTCAGCCTCATCCCCAAGACTGTGGACAAGAGAAGTCACACTGCTCCGGTCACAGCCTCTGGAAAAGAAGGGACCCTAGCCCTGCCATGGGCAATGTGTAGCCTCTGGGCCAGTAATCCCAAGGCCACCCAAGCAGGCTGGAGTGCCTCTTTCAAGTTTAGTCTTTGTGGTTTTGTGTATGTGTGTACGCACATGTGGGTTTATGTGAGTATGTGAGTGTGCGTGTAGCCCAGAGGCCAACCTTAGCGTCATTCCTCAGGAGCCACTCACTGTATTCTGGGACAGGGTCTTTCACGGGCCTGAGCTCACTGAGTAAGACAGGGCTGGCTGGCCAGGAAGGCCCAGGGACCCTCCTGTCTCCACCTCCTCAGGGTTGGGATTACAAGTGCACACCACTGCGCCTGGCCTCTTTATGTGGATTCTGGGGACTTTCCTCTACTTTCCATGTTTGCCCAGCACACACTTCAACAACTGAGCCCTCTCCTCAGCCCTTGTAGTCGAAGCCACTTTAATAATAAGCACTTTTCAAGCTTACTGTGGACGGGGAAAAAGGTCCCCTCACTTGTACCCAGGAAAGTCGCTGTTTTTTATAACCTTACGGACTTGTTTATGGGTTCTCATAGCACGTCCCTCTCCTAAGTATCCTGAATAAATAATCACAAAGTTAGCAAGTTCTGTTGGTTAATAAAGCAATAGTAACTTGAGTTTCTGAAAATGCCTCCTGGGGCTGGTGAGATGGCTCAGTGGTTAAGGGCACTTGCTACTCTTGGAGAGGACCTGGGTTTAGTTCCTGGCACCCATGTGGTGGCTCACAAACCACCTGGAACTCCAGTTCCAGGGGAATCTGATGCCCTCTCCTGGCCTCCATGGGACCATGCACACACACGGTGGTATACTGACACACACATGCAGGCAGAACACTCATGCATATAAAATAAAAATAAAAAAATAAATCAGAAAGAAGGAAAACGTCTTCTTAGGCATCTGAAGATACTTGGGTGTGGCATCTCTGTCATTAGGACATGGCAGGGAAGCCCTCTGGGTTATCAACTATGTTTATGGGACAAAAATTCCAAGTGGTCCCCACCTCTGACCTTCCACGCCTCTTGGAGGCTGACATGGTTTTCAGCCATCCACTGATGCCGGGGCCATCAGCATGGAGCCTGCAGTGGAGTGGCTAGGGTTTCAGAGAGTCTTCCAAAGGTTTGTTGTATTGGAACCCTTGTTCCCAGTGTGCTGATATGGGAAGTAATGGCACCTTTACAAGTAGAGCCTGGCAGGAATCATTTCCTTTATCAGTTTCCCAGCCTCAGTCATTCTGTTACAGTACATGAAAAGTGGACTAAGAGAGCCCACCTGGAGGAATCACGCCTCTTAGCTGCTGGGGTCAGCACTCAATTACAAATGTTTTTAACTAAAAAAGTAAGACCAATTCACAGGACCTCTCTGCAGAGGACAAACATGTCCCCAACTACTGGAGTCTTAAAATGAAAACACAGCCATCCGTTTCATTCCAGGGTGAAAGATGTGAGCGGGTGCTACAGGGGACAGGTGGTCCTGTAGTCAGGCCCAAGGTCCCAGAGAGGGCCCAAGATGGGGTGCACCGGGCGGGGTTCCAGGCTGCGCAGGCCCTCCTCACCCTCCCGGACACAGGAGGAAACAGGCCTCATTTCTTTCTCTCCCCACATCCACCGCTTCTCGCAAAAGGAAAGAACAGAACGGGAAATGCCTTCGCCACAGCGTTCCCTGGGTGGACGAGAGGAAAGAGCGGGCACATCTTTATCCCACCCCGTGGCCCCGCCATTTCTGGGCAGGGCCCAAGCGCCCAGGCCCTGCTGCTGCTGGCCTTACGTTGCAGAGGGAGTGCGTCCGGTGTCGTGGGGAGTTGATGTCGCTCGGGGTCGATGACCGGTCACCTTCAGCAGCAGATGCATCGGAGATGACGGAAGGCTGCCTTGAGTGGCAGGGGCTCACCCTGACCGCTGGAAAACAGGGACAGCTGGTGAGTGTGCGACACAGGAAAGACAACCCGATACACCCATTGGATGGACAACGACGCTGAGTCAGCGAAGGTGAGTGTGGTGGCCAGCTCTTCCCTTCTGCACCACAGACCTGCTTGTTCTTGGGGTGGCTGCTGGGGAGACCCTCCCCCTTCCTTCCGATCCAGCTCAGCCCCTCCTCACCTGGGAGGTGAGGGCCTACGAAGTCGCACCTGAATGGCTATGTAACCCTAACCACAGCTCAACAGCAGAGTTCCAGACAAGAACCCTGCAGGCCACTGCCAACTCCTTTCTTTCCCCAGTCTGTGAAACACAGCCAAGTCCATCTGCTCTCCTAGCCCATGTCAACTGCCATCTGTTCCCTTGAAGACCAGGGTAGCCTCCCTGCCTCCACTCCTCACAGTGAAGCCAGATTACACTCCTCCTCCTGATCTATGAAGCCTGGTGTGTGTAAACCCTGTGCACTTCAGCAGCCAGGGCTCAGTCACTCACTCCCTGAGACACTTGTGCGTGCACATGGAGGCCAAAGATTGACAGATGTCTTTCTCTATCACTCTCCCCTTTTTAAAATTCACCTTTATTTATGTGTATGTTGTATGCTTGCTTGTGTGTATGTGCACCATGTCTGTGCAGTACCCGTGGGGGCCAGAAGAGGGCATCAAACCCCCGTGGAACTGGAGTCACAGGTGGTGAGCCTCTGTGTGGATGCTGGGAACTGAACCCAGGTTCTCTGCAAGAACAGCCATTGATCTTAACTGCTGAGCCATCCCTCCAACCCTCTCTACCTTATTTTTGGAGACAGGCTCTCTCACGGAACCTGTAGCTCACTGAATCACCTAGACTGGCTGGCCAGTGAACCCTGGGACCCTTCAGTCTTTGCTTCCTTAGGGTTGGGATTACTGGTGCGCACTGCCATGCCCAGCTTCTTACCTCTGAGGACTGAACTCAAATCCTCATGCTTCTGCATCCGGAACTTTACCAAGTGAGTCACTCTCCCAGTTCCCTTTGCCGGTCTTATTGCCAGACTTTACACATGCATTGCCTGTCTGGTGATGAGTACACCATGTGGTCCTTACATGCATTCACTTCCTGGGCTTTCAGTGTCTGGCTCTTTGGAGGCGCTTAATAAACTGTGGTGGACTCAAAGGTCTTGCCCAGAAGCCATAGCTAAGAAGCCCACTGGGCCCTACTGCACATCTCTCCCACAGGTCAGTGCCAGCACCACACAGAGGGTACATTGCTACCTGGGCATCCACTCTATGCAAGCATTTCTGACAGACAGTCCTTGTTACCAATGACCGTGTGGCCCAATGGGAAAGCTGCTGGTTGGCCGCTCTGAATCAGTTCTAATCTAGGTGAGTTCCTTTACAGGTGGTACAGTCCTGGGCATGCTTCTCACCCTCTCTGAGCCAATTCAATTATCTGAACCATGGAGTTGCCTGTGCTGCTTGTTTTTTTGTGCCAACTTGACACAAGCTAGAGTCACCTGGGAAGGAGTCTCAACTGAGAAATTGCCTCTTTCAGATTGGCCTGTAGGCAAGTGTGTGGGGGCATCATTTTTTTGAATGATGATTGATGTGGAAGGGCCTGGCTCTGTGGGTGGTGCCACCCCTGGGCTGGGTGGTAATAAGGAAGCAGGCTGAGCAAGCCATGAGGAGCAAGCCAGGGAGCAGCTTTCCTCCATGGTCTCTGCTTCCATCCCTGCCTCCAGGTTCCTGCCTTGAGTTCCTGCCCTGACTGCTCAACATGAAGCTGGAAGCTCTCAGATGGAACAACCCTTTCCTCTCCGAGTTTCTTCTGTCATGGAGCTCACCCCAGCAACACAAAGCAGACAGGAACAATGCTGGGGACAGCCCCTCTGCAGAGTAGCAGGCGTGAGACGCACGCTTACTGTGGTGTGCGCAGCAGGAAAGGGGAAAGGAGCCGTGTACCAAATGCCTTCCCAGCAATGGCCTGGTGTGGGGGTGGGTGACCCCCATCAGGTAAATACCGAGTTACAGAATCACAGACGAGCCGGGGGAAAGGCCAGAGAGAGGGCCTGGAAGCGTCTGAGAAGACATGTTTAATCAAAAGCTCCAAGGGGGCTGCAGAGGAGGAAGGGCCCGGACGGTGGACCCCGTGGCCTGGCTAACCACAACTCCTGGTCAGCCCCACCAAGGCAAGGCCTGGAGCCACAGGAGCAGTGGCCCAAAGCAACACCATTCCATTAATTCCTGAATTGTTGCATACACTGCCCACGCACCTTTACCAGCACCTCTGCCTCCTGCCATCAAGGCGGACCAGAGGCTGGAGGGCCACCTGCACACCTGGATCTTGGGACTGACCAGGTAGCTACCCCTGACCAGGCTCAGCATCCCTGCCTAGGGGCAGAGCTGAACTTATGTTTGATAAGGTCTTCAGTTCTGACATAGCTTCAAAGGCCTGCAGATCCCCCAGGGCATCGGGGTGGGGGGTGGGGGGGGACACGGGAGTATTCTTGCTTAGGTCAGCAAAGAGCAGCTCCTGTCTTCTCCATTCAGTGGAGGCAGGCTCAGAGTCTGTTTACAGAAGGGGGTCTGAAGCCCTGTGTATCCCCTGTCAGTGCTGACAGGAAGGGGCAGCTAATATTTACCAAGGCCCTGACTTGAGAATTCTGTACACTTTACCTTTCTGGCAGTCCTGGGGCGGGGGATCAGCAAACAGACACATAACACATGCTGTGCATTAAGAATCCAGCATCCCTCATACCAAAGGAACAGATGACCCTTGTATCGGGTCAGAGGTCACATCCTTTGAAAGTGGCAGAGCCAGGGTATGGTCTCAGCAGTGTGAACCCTGTGCCTGTGACCCTCTCTCTGAGGTTCAACTGCCTTACCCTACACGCTCCGCTACAGGCAGCCCAGGACCTGTGCAGTTGTCTGTGGCCTTGTGTGAGCAGCTGGAGGGTCAGCTTTACTACAGCCCCTAGAGGAACCCTTAAGAGAGTCCGGTGGCTCCCACTGGTGCACAAGGGGATGGCAGGAGTGTGTACCACAGACAGTGGGAATGGATGCCAGGTGCTCTGCTAAGTACCTGGAGCAAACACGTGTGACATTTATACCTTTTCTATATAATCTACGGACTAGCTATGGCTGTCAGTCAAGGAGCTCAGTACCCTCCCCTGATGAAGGATGCCTGGGTGACCCAGACCGACTAATCAGAACACTGGCTCTCCTAGACATTGTGATTCGTTCAGGGGTGGCCATGTAACCCAGGCTGGCCAATCAGGGTAATTAGTTTTACTTCTCCTTAGGCACAGTTGAACCTCCGGACCCAGCTATACCTGAAGCCCATCTCTTAGTGGGCTGAGTTAGGAGAGTGTCCTGTGATGCCCCAGGCTGATGAAGTGTGAACCAAGAGCCGCCTTTCCCACGGGGCCCAGGGCCCTCCCTTATTGCTGGACCAGGCTGGGCAGGACTCACCTTGCCGGTCTGTGGGGTGGGGAGGGTGGGAGTGGTAGAGCGTCTGCTGGCTCTGACGGATGGCGGCAGTCAACGGGAGGTCGGCCTGAACCACCCACTCCTGGTTGCCATTGAGCACCGTCTCGCCAGGCATGGCGAGTGAATGCCGCTTGGGGACATCCTTGGTCAGTGTGGCTAAGGACTGCTTGGCCTGGAGCAAAAGCGGGAGACAGGGAGAAGAAAATGTAAGCAGAGGGGACCTCTCATGCAGTTGCCTGGCACTTCTTACCACCATGGCAAGAAAGCCAAGAATTCTACTTCCACACCAGTGGGCCACCAGCCGTGTGGTGCACGCCATGTGCCTGTAATATAGGTCTCACCCACACTCACCAGGGTCTCCCCTTCAGCTGTCATTAAGAGCAAAGTGAGACCCCCCTCCCTGTATTGGGGAGAAGGAAGCAAGCACACACTCATCACTTCTGGGTTCTCCAAGGACAAGCAAGGATTCTTGGTGGGTACATGTGTATGCATGTGTGTGCCGGCTGCAGGTCAATGTTAGGTGTTGTTTCGCAGGAACCTTGTTTTTCTTTGAAACACAGTCTCTCACTGAAGCTGGCTAGCAAGTCCCAGGGATCCCGTCTCCACCTTTTAACACGTGTTCTAAAGAACTGAACACCAGTCCTCATGTTTGAGGTGCAAGCACCTTGTCAGGAGAGCCACCCCGACCCCAGCCGGGATTGTGACGGGCCTAAGAACATGGGGTAGGGGGTATGTTCTTGGGTAAAGCTTGTAAAATGCAGGTCTGAGATGAGTTTGGGAAAAGTGAAGGTCACGGGCAGGAAGGCGGCTAAACACCCCATGATGCACAGGACAGCCGCACCACACTTATCCAGCATCTGTCGGCAACAGAAAAGGTGGGCCGCCATGCAGAACGCACACACTAAATATTAGTTCAGAAGAGGTGAGCTGGTGGAAGGCTGGTATAATCTGGGCTCCAAGGGACAAGGCCCATATTGGGGGTACTGCCACAATCATGGCACGACATGTGGGGTTGGGGGTAGCGAGATTGCCTCTGCAAAGGTCTTCTCTCTGTCCTGCCTCAGAGACCTCTTAGCTTGGAGTGATCTTCTATTCCACCCAGGTAAGTGGGGTTTTATCAGACAGGATCTTAAGTTTGTTGGGTAAGAAAAGGAGCATGCATTAGACATGGAATCATGCATACTCTTTCGGTTACTTGTTTTCTACGACAGCACTCCAGGATCCTGCAGGCCAGAGGAGGCTAATGAGGAAGGGAAGGAGACAGGGAAAGGCCCATCATGCTCCCCACCTTCAGTTTTTTGAGATAGGGTTTCTCTGTGTCACTTTGGTGCCTGTTCTGGATCTCTCTCTGTAGCCCAGGCTGGCCTCGAACTCACAGAGATCCGCCTGGCTCTGCCTCTCGAGTGCTGGGATTAAAGGCGTGCGCCACCACCGCCCGGCCTGCTTTCCCCTTTTGCAAATATCCCAGGCACATACACAGAATGAGAGGACTGCCCAAACAAACCCATAGAACCAGCAGCCTTTTGGGGCAGCACAAGAAGAGGCCCAGGCGTGATGCCTTCCCATTCCCACTGCTTTCTCCTCCGGGTGAAGGACCTCACCTCTGGCTGGGTCAGGAGTGGGCCCTTTGTGTGGAGTAGAACATCACTACCTGACAAGTGAGAGATCCCTTAGGGCTTCCGTGTCTAGATCTCTTAGCACTAGACCCAAGAGCCTCTCACGCTGTCCATGCAGGTCTTGAACTCTCTGAGAAAGATTTCCAGAGAAGAGAAAGAAAGAAAATCTCTGGGCAGAGGTGAGCTGCAGAGGAGGCAGGCATGAGTTCACTCAGGTTGTGTGGACCATCTCCCACCAGCAGTCGACAAAGCATGTCTGACTAATCACTTCCACTACATACAACTCCTCTTGAGCTCTGACCCCCACCCCCCACCCCCGCACTTCTCCTCTCTGGGCCTCCATCATCCCTTGAGTACCCCGAACCTGGAGCATTGAGCTCTTGGGGATTTCTAAGCTTGGATGAATATGCTCGCATGACCCAAGTCCAGAGAGAGCTGAGCTTGACCTCTGCTGCTCTGACGTGAGCATCCCTTGACTTCCTACTACACTGGTGGGTCCTGGCTTCCTCCCAGAATTCCCGTGCGCTTCTGCTAGGCACTGCAGCTCTGTTGCCTACAATCTCTGCGACTTGTGCTCTGGGAGAGGGCTCCCTGTGTCAGCCTTGACCTCGGAGCAGAAAGGTCTGGGGCTGTCCACAGCACAGCCTGAAGCCTGTCAAGTGATGAAGGGGATGTGCAGTCAGAAGGACACCTGGAGGAGATGGAGCCATCACTGGTCCATGTAAAGCACTTCCCTCTGCCTCTAGGAGGATATTTCCTGTAATGGTGATCCCAGCCTGCAGCAGCAGAGGGTCTGAAGGGGGTGGGGGGAGGAGCTGAGAGTTTTTGGTCAGAGCGAAGCAGGCTTGAGTGTGTCTGCACGTTGGGAGCAGAAGCCAGAGGGGCTACTTCCTAGTATAGGGAACACCAGGGAACCCATAAGATACTGAGGCCAGGGCTCAAAGCACCAAGATGGGCTTCATCTATCTGTCCACAGGGACTTGGGTGACCTGGGCACACAGGGTCTTTCCCACCCACCCTGCTCAGGGCTGCAGGAAGTAACAAGAGAAAAGTGGAGGCAGTCTTCCTGCCTGGACGGCCTCACCACTAGGGGTCAGCATAGCACAAGGCAGCGGCCTTGTTCAGGGTGGCTTCACTCTAATTTTGCAATCTTGCTGTCACCATACACAGATGCCATGGTAGCTGTTTCCTTGTGATTGCTTTACATCCCCTCCCCGAAGCCCTACGGGGCATATGCAGGGATCCCTACGTAGAATGGAGGCCGAAGAGGTCAAACATCCCAACTGAGGTCTGTAACTGCATTAGCTGGTGACGGCACCCTGCAGGGTAATAGATCCCACGACTAAAGAGTCACACAAGGCGGGCAGGGGAGGGGGTGGCTCACTGGGTAAAGAGGCTTGCTGTCAAGCCTGATGACCTGAGTTCAATCCCAGGACCCACATGGTAGAAAGAGAGAACCAACTCCAACAAGTTGTCCTCTGATCGATCTCTCTCTCTCTCTCTCTCTCTCTCTCTCTCTCTCTCTCTCACACACACACACACACACACACACACACACACACACACACACGTAAATGTAATTAGGCCTTGAAACATGCCTTCTTGTTTCAACGGCTACCAGTGATTTTAGATTATTGAAAACAACAACAAATCCATCTTTTTTTCACTTGATGACCTAAGAAAGACAATTTTGCTATAAATACATTTGGACCAAAGCCTTTAGATAGCCTGCACAAATAAATAGTTGATACACATATAGGTGTATGTTACATACACATATATAAATGTATAGATAGGTAGATATTGTATAGCTAGATATTGCCATTTGTAATCCTAGAGTCAGAGATGTTATCATTTTTTGTGTGTCTCTTCCCAGATATTTCCCCAAGCAATTATGATTATTCTGAATCACAATATGTCCTCTCATCTCCCCACTTTCTAGCAGCTGCTTGGGGAGTGTGTGGTCAAGGTGAGGCCTTTGAGGCCTCCTAGGGTCCCTGTGCTCCTGGGCTTGAGGAAATCGGCAACTCCTGAGTGAGCTGTGGCCCGCGGCTCTCCCTTAGCCTCATGACCGTCTTCTCCCCCAGGGGCTCGGGTGGCCCAGGTTGCTCCTCAGTTGCCAACCTCAGAGCTCTGGCAATAGCCGGGGCCACCCCAGTGCACGGCGAGCTCACCATGGCTAGCTCGGCCTCCAGCTCCTTCATGCGGTTGTCCTTGAGGTCCAGCTGGGAGCGCAGAGCGGCGGCGTGGTCCGTGGCCTCCTTGGCCTGCCGGCGAAGCTCCCACTTCTCCCGCTCCAGGAGGTCCTTCTCCTTGGCCAGCGCTTTGACTGCGTCTTCGCTCTCCTGTGGCGGGGGTGACAGAGAGGGGAGGGCGGGATGCAGGGTGGCTGGCACAGGGGTGGAGGGCTCATGGGGTGGGCAGGGAGGTGGGGAGCCCCCGCACACGGCTGGAATGGACTCCCTTAGAGAGCTCTTTCCCCATGAGTAAACCTGGGGAAGGCACATCTCTATAGGGAACACGGGGGCGGAGCGAAACATGACGTTTTTCAAGGATGGAACAACTTCATGTGGGGAAAACAAAGTGTGATCTGATAAAAGTAGGGATGAGGGATGAAAGAGTTTTTTTGTTTTTTAAAGGTGTTTTGTGTTTTTGTTGTTGTTGTTTTTTCGAGACAGGGGTTCTCCGTGGAGTTTTGGTGCCTATCCTGGATCTTGCTCTGTAGCCCAGGCTGGCTTCGAACTCACAGAGATCCGCTTGCCTCTGCCTCCCTAGTGCTGGGATTAAAGGCGTGAGACAATGCTGCCCGGTCAGGCATTTTGTGTTTTGAGTCAGGGTCTCTATGTAGCCCAGGCTAGCCTCCCACTCTCTCTGTGGTCGAGGACAATCCTGAACTTCTGATTCTCCTGCCTCCAATTCCCAAGTGCTGGCCCAGTTTCTGTGGTGCCAGGGATGGAACCCAGGGCCTCACACACGCTGGGCAATCACTCTGCCAGCTCCACATTCCCAGCTCCTGGTGCTGTTGTTCCCCATCCATCCTGTATGCATTCTGGGATGTCCCTGTGATCTGAAGCTTCACCCCGAAGCTTCTCACTCCCTAGGACCCCTACTTGCACCTCCTCTTCCAAGAAGCCTTCCTTGATCATCTGCTTAGGGTGACCACCTAGTGCCCTCTCCAGCCAGTCCTTCCTCATACCTGACCCGTACTCCACCAACAGATATCCGAGGCAGACACAGCCAGACAAAGCTGTTTGTATGATCCAGAGTGGAGCTGACCACCCTGGGAGTTCGGTAAATGCCACTCCGGGAGCTGGCTGGTGATCCCGAGTTAGGAGAAAGACCCACGAGGACCCTTGGGATCCTTTTCACCTCTGAGTTTTCGCTTGTTCTGCTGGTTGTGAGCAGAGGAGGGCCCTGGGCCAGGTGAAAAGGGTCTGCAGGTGTTTTGAAGAACTGGAGCCATGTCTCCACAACATTGTTCCCAGGGAGAGGTCAGCAGGCTCTGCATGCCTGCATTTGAACTTCACACCCACCCATGAGGTAGAGACTCCAATTATTTATTCCTGTTTCACAGAAGAGTAAACTGAGGCTCAGAGGAGAAATGCCCTCAGCCCGCTGCTGATCACAGAGGCAGGAAAGAGACCCACAGAACTCCTTCCCTGGCGATCTGAAACTTGATGGGGCCCAGGGGCTATGGGTGGCTGGACCGTACAAGGGCAGGACAAGGCTAGGACAATTAAGGCCTTGCAGGCTAGGTTAGGGGCCTGAGGTGGGCAGTGGAGAGAGGCTACAGGGGACAGAAGGGGTGGTGAGGTGGTGGCCGCAGAGGATTGCCCTGTGTCTAGCTCTGATCTGGCTGCCTGGCCTGTGATGAGGACACCTCCAGCTGGCTTTGTGGACAGTCCCCAGCTGCACTCAGGGGACAGGGCGTGTGTCTCTGGCACAGTTTTCTGGGACATCGTAATTCTGAGAATTTTCTGGTCAGGCCAAGCCCTATGTTTGTCAGCAGCTTCGAGTCCCTGATGTGCCCACCTGCTCCAGTTAGGGTCTGTGGGGGTCCTAGAGCCAGTGGACCCCGAGAGGTTGAGAGCCTGCAGCCCAGTGACTGGGGATCCAGAGAGTTCTATTAATACTGTTCATTGGTTCCTACATAAGATGCAAATCATGTGTGTCAGATAAAACCAGAGCTTCAGCTTCTACGTAGTATCTCTAAGTATGTGGTAGAGAGCCTGCCTCGAATCCCCCAGTCAGGGCTGAGGTGCCAGTCCTGTTGTAGGCAGCCTGCCTAGCCCACATAAGGGAGGTTCTGAGTTCATCTGGAACACCACAAAATGAATAATCGATCTTGATCAGTCACTAGACCCTTAAGTGTCTTAATCTTGCTGTCTGCAAAGTGGGCCTGGGCTGCCATTGACTAAAGGTCATTCAGATGCCACTCCTCTGGCTTTCCTACCCTGAAGGCACACAGAGGGCAGCAGCTGGACACACAGCAGGCACGTGGCACCTGGACCTGGTGCTTAGAGCCATTTGACCCGAGAGGAAGAGATTTGCATGCCGGGGAAGTGACAGCGAGAGTCATCAGCAGGCATGTGACAATCGCGTCAATTCCAATCCAGCCTCTGCCAACTGGCCCCTAACTACAGCTCAGACGTGGCTGGACCCACGGTGCTGTCTGCCACCACAGCATTGTAGTGCCACTCAACCTTTCTGTCCCCAAAGCTGCAGGCTGAACTGTTAGGTATGAATCAGAAATGCCTGTCACAGGATCCTGTTCTGCAGGCTTGTTTCCCCAGTGGGTGGCACTCTCTGGGGAGTGTGACACCTTCAGGAAGTGGGGACAGGCAGGCAGAAGTAGGACCCTAGAGGTGAACCTTGGAAGGTTCCATTGCTGCCTCTGCTCCTGATACAGCACTCTGCGTCCGGTGTGCTTTCCTCCAGCCTTTCTACTGTTTCCAGGTCAGCCATGATGTGAGTGCCTCCATCGCATGCTGCCACTGCCACTAACTCCACTACAGTCCGCCCCCCCCCCCCCGCCCCCGCCACTACACACTCCCACTGTCATTAACTCCCTGACAGCTCCTTCTCCCTGATGGTCTGAAACTGTGAGCCTAAATAAGTCCTTCCCTCAAGCTGTTCCTGCCAGGCATTGGGGACACAGTGACACACAGGGAACACATATATGACCAAATGTTTCTACTTTCAGGTCCATGAACTCAATAGCAGCCCTGCCCACATGCTATGTGGAGGCCAGAAGCCAGTTCTCCCCTCACATCAGGTGAGTTCCAGGAATTGAACTCGGGTCATCAGGCTTGGCAGCAAGCGCCTTTACCCGCTGAGCCATCTCGCTGGCCCAGTTTTTCTGACCTGAACAACAGTAGGTGAAAACACCTCAACACAGTGGCTCACAAAGGCCCCTGAGTGGGGCCTGACTTACACCTTGGAGGCATCTACTGCACACGCTACACAAGTCTTTGTGGACCCAAATCCCTCAGTCACGCAATCCACAAGCTCCTCCTCATCCCACGGAGCCCAGGGTGGTGAATCTTGACTGTCAATTAGACAGGGTCTAGACTCACCTAAGAGATAGGTCTCTAGGTGGGTCTGTGAGGGGGTTTCTAGAAGGGGTTAACTGAGGTGGGAATTCCTACCCTGACCACCCTATGAGCTAGAGCTCCAAACTGAATAAAAAGGAGAACGTGAGTGAAGCATCATCTCTTTGCTTCCTGATTGCAGATGCAACATGACCAGCCACAGGACCTCTCTCCCACCGGGATGGATTCTATCTTCCAACCAGGCTCCAAAACAAACCCCTCCCCCATGAAACTGGTATGAAAACGCTGGTCAGGCATTTCGTCACAACGAGAAAAAGGAAGTAATTAATATAGACCCCAACTCCTGTGCCACCTCCTCAGGCAGCCTTCTGAGCGCCCTCTCTGCAGGCAGAATGCCCTGCTGTCTCCCACTGCTCCTGGCTGACTCCGCACACTTCTGTGATGGTGTTATGGATGATGCATAGCTCATCGGGCTGGGTGCTGAGTGCTCAGTATCTCGGTCCTCACAACAGTTCTGCCCTTCCACAGAAGGGGAAACTGAGGCTCTAGAGTGAATGGGAGGTTCAAGGGTATGCCCAGAGGAGCAGGGAACTGAAACAGCTGGATTCCCAAGTCCACAATATCCAGGCCTGTCCACCTAGGGACAGAGGGCCCAATTGGGAGCTGGGCTGGTTTCCTTGGAGTGTCCAGATTGGAAGCACACAGCAGTCTCCAAGAGTGCTTTGAGATTCAAGGCAGAGACTGTACTTGGTCAAGAGAGGAGAGGAGGACTGTTTATGTCTGAGTGGGGAGGGCAGGGGCCGGAGACGGCAGGGGCCGGAGACGGCAGGGGCCGGAGCTGACCTTACGGTGCTGCTCATAGTTACGGATGAAGTCTCGCAGCTGCTCCTCCCGGCTCTCCAGAGTGGCATACAGCTGCTGCATTTGGCTTACCAAGTCCGTCTTCTCTCCCTTTAAGCGCTTCCGGTCGGCTTTCATGGCTGTAGACAGGAGAGAGCGTCAATTAGCTCCTGCTGCCCTAGCTGATCCTCTGGGTGCCTTTGGCCAGGTGAGGAAATGGGGTTCACCCACTCTGTGTCCCTCCTGGACCCCCTGCACCACTGCAGTGTCCCAGAATTGGGACCCAGGCCTGCTGTGTGAATGGCCCTTTCTTGTCACTGATTTGACGATCTACAATGGAAGCCCCGCTAGACTGCATGGCGGCCACAGGGGCTCCTAAGAGGGGAGGTGGCAACCCTGAGGTTGAAACGAGCCCCAGGGTCAGCCTTCCCCCCCCCCCCCCGAGCCCACAGAACAGCTCAGTTCCATCCAAGACTCTCTTGTCAGCCCACCTGATTTCTAACATGTAAGGGGTTAATTACACACAAGATAAGACACCAAACAGCATGGGCCACACAGGGCTGGACTCTGTCAAATTAAAAACTCTGTGCCCCACAGGGAGACATGGAGAACAGGAAAAGACAGCCCACAGAAGGGAGAAAATACCTGCAAATCTCATATCCAATAAGAGACATCTATAATATAAAAATATAAATCCCAAGCCGGGCGGTGGTGGCGCACGCCTTTAATCCCAGAACTCAGGAGGCAGAGGCAGGCGGATCGCTGTGAGTTCGAGGCCAGCCTGGTCTACAGAGTGAGTTCCAGGAAAGGCGTCAAAGCTACACGGAGAAACCCTGTCTTATCTTGGAAAACATGTAAACACACACACACACACACACACACACACACACACACACACACACACCCCATATCCCAAGCCAGCAAAATGGCTCAGCTGGTAAATGTACCCATGGTCAAGCCTAACAACCTGGGTTTAATCACCAGAACCCACATGGTGGAAGAACAGAGCTGAATCCCATAAACTGTCCTCTGACCTCCACATGTGCCCTGTAATGTATATGTGATGTGTGTACATACACACACAAACACAGACACAGACACACACAGATACAGATACACACACACACACACACACACACACAATTAAATGCAATAAAAATGTAAAAAATAAGTTCTCACAACTCAACAATAAAAAGACAACTGCTGGGGCTAGAGAGAGGGCTCAGCGGTTAAGAGCACTTGCTGCTCTTGGAGAGGACTGAAGTTCATTTCCCAGCACCCACCAGGCAGCTCACAACTGCCTCCAATTCCAGTGGCAGGATTTCTGATGCCCTCTTCTGGCCTCTGTGGGTACTGCACTCATGCACACTTATTTACACACACACACACACACACACACACACAGAGCCATATAAGTTTTTATTTTTTCTTAAAGACACCTGTGAGGGTCGATTTTGAGTGTCAACATGATAGCAATGAGAAATGTCTGGGAGATTAGTGAGCACACACTGGGTGTGTATGTGAGGGCATTTTCAGAGGCCATTAGATCCTGAGGGCATTGACTTCATCAGTGGCTGGATTCACAGTCTGAATAGAGTATCGGGAGTGGGCAGGGCTGTGGAAGCCAGGGCCTAGGTGGAGGAGGTGGGTTGCTCAGATCAGGCCCCCGTTGGCCCTGGCCACTTCCTGCGGCCCCCTGCTTCTCTACTGTCTCGAGGTGAACAGGCAGGCTCTGCCATGTCCATGCTACCAAGGTTTCTGTCTTATGCTGACCCCAAAACAACGAAGCTTGCCAAGCATGTACTGAAACCCCAAACACCACAAATCAAAGGAAAGCTTCCTTCCTTTAAAATGGTTTCTCTTAGGTTGTTCGTCACAAAGCCTAACACAACTCATTTATATATTAAAAAAGAAAACAAGAGAAGACATCCCACTTTTAAAAAGAGGTAAAGAGTCTTTACATAGCCGCCCAAGAAATGACTGGGAAGTACAGAATGAAATGCAAAATAAAGACACAAGGAGGGCCACTTTACCCTCTGGATGGGCTAAAATTCAACAGACAATAATGAGTGTTGGCTAGACCTGGGAGAGACTGGATCCCTAGTACATCCTCACACATGCTGGGCCACACTCGATGCAGATGCCTTGGAAAACAGCCTGGCACTTTCTCGAAAGACCAAACATACACTCACCATATGGCCATCGTTTTCACTACCAGAAATACACCAAAGATAAAGAAAACCACCAGGCTGGGGATAGAGCTCAGCTGGCAAAATGCTCACCTAGCACAACCAGGTCCTGCAGCCCCTGCATTTCATGGACCAGACATGGTGGCTGGACATGGTGGTTCACGCCTGTAATCCCAGCACTCGAGAAGGTAGAGGCAGAGAAATGGGAGTTCAGGTCACCCTCAGCTACATAGCAAGTTTGAGGCTAGCCTGATCTAGAAACTTGACCTCAAAATGAAAGAGAAGAGAGAGAGAGAGATAGAACCAAAACCAGATGTAAAATCCTATATACAGCTGGGTGGTGGTGGCACATGCCTTTAATCCCAGCACTCGGGAGGCAGAGGCAGGAGGATCTCTGTGAGTTCAAGGCCAGCCTGGGCTACAGAGTGAGTTCCAGGAAAGGCGCAAAGCTACACAGAGAAACCCTGTCTCGGAAAACAAAAAAAACAAAAACAAACAAAAAAAAAAAAATCCTATATACAGGGTCTGGAGAGATGACACACACGTTAAGAGCATGCACTGCTTTTGTGAAGGACCAGAGTTTGGCTCTCAGCACCTACATCAGCCTCCTCACAACTGCCTGTAACTCCAGCTCCAGGGGATCTGGCGCCCTCTTCTGACCATCATGGAAACCTGCACTCACGTAAACATACCCACCACACACATACATGATTAAAAATAAATATTTAAGAAACCTCTGTATATAAGCAAGTGTTAGTTATAAGAAGCAAAATGCAAGTGTTCAGCCAGGGATGGCGAATGACAAAATGAGACCCATCAACATAGCGAACCATGATTTAACAATGAAACGCTAAGCCAAAGCAGCTGGTGGCAGCCAATCATTGACAGCTACAAAATGTGAGTCCACATACACAAAATGTCCCCAAGAGGAAACCCACGGAGACAGAGCAGAGAAGCTGATGGAGAAGATTACAAAGGGCGGAGGCTTTTTCTGAGGTGAGGCGATTCTAGAGCTCAGCTGTCCGGAGTTCCAACTCTGACTGTGTTAAAAATCACAGCCCCGTGAAGTTCAAGCGGGTGAACTGGGACATATGAATTCAACCTCAAAACTGTTCAAACAAATCAAACCAAACGAAGTGTCACATGCTCTGAGGAAAAGGCAAAGCAGTGTCATCGCCCGGCCCCCTCCCCTCTCCCGCAGATTCTGTGCCCCCAGCACTAGCAGCTGGGTGGATGGAGCAACCTGATAGAGCCGGCTGGAACTGAAGGGTCTCCCCAGTGCCCCTACAGTTCCATGCTATCCCTTGCATAGGACAGCAGAGAAAGGTTTCTGAGGCTCACCATGGAGGTGGCAGGAGCAGGGTGAAGTAAGTCCTGGGTTCTGGAAGCTTCCAACATGAGAAGGCCCAGAGTGATTAAATCTTTTGTCCAAAGGCAAATAGCCATGTGTAACTCCAAAGCCCATACAGTTCACCTTATGTCATCCTGCCCCCTTGCGAGGCTCCCCAGATCTGAGTGGTCTCCTATGGCACGGTACGCACAGGACCGTGGTATGGGGCAGGCAGTGTTTACCCACCCTATCATCTTGTTCTGCACACACAATTCTGCAGGCTCAGCCTGTGTGCATGAAGGAATTAGGGACAGGGGTCAGGCCCAGGAACCAAGAACCCTAGCTCCTGGGCCTGGCAACCAATGTAAGCTAATGTCTTCCGGCCCTCCTGCCCTTTGCCCTCTCCCCCTAGGTAGAACAGGTGAGAGGTGGGGCATCTGGGGCCATGCCACTGCACACAGAGAGCCACGGGGAACCTTACGCAGTGGGGACTCCAGGGCTGGTCGGCATTCAAAATTCCAGCTTTGAGCCTCCTGGTGAATCCTGCTGACTCTGTGCTCTCCTCAGCCAGCTTGGCTGCACAGCAGCTGAGGTCACCAGGGCTAGGCTCCCAGACCTACTGAGCTGGAAGCTTGCAGGGTGGAGCTGAGGACACAGCTGGGCCAGCTTGGTGCCTTCCCTCCAACGCGGTGTAGCCTGTTACGGGGGAACCTGGCTTTCAGACGCGCCAGCATCCAGGACGGCAAGACGGTTTAGCGAATAAAGGGGCTCGTCACCAAGTCCGATGACCTGAGTTGGAACCCCGGACACACACGGTGGGAGAGAACTCACCCTGAAAGATGTCCTCTGACCCCGTGCACACACGCTACAAATCAATAAATAAATGACACACACACAAAGAGACTCCAAGATCTGGCAAAGTCACCTAGTCGGCAAGCACCCTACAGACAGGCCCCAGCACCAGACGGCATCCCCACCTGCCACCGGCTGGCACTTCAGATGCATTTCTTATGGAGGTGGGTGGATGAGTCCTCTTATCCCATCTCAGAGAGGTCATTCTGGCCACGCAGTCAGGTAGGGCAGAGCTGGGGCACTGTGGAGCAGGGGCAGTGTCCTCGAGGCCTTGGCACCTTTGTCCTTTGGTTAGAAACTGAGCCCCTAGGATTCTGATTTGCCCCATCATAAGCTTTATCCAAGCCTGCCGTGGTGGCACAAGTATTTAATCCCAGCACTCGAGAGGCAGAGGCAGGCAGGATCTCTGTGAGTTCAAGGACAGCCTGGTCTACAGAATGAGTTCCAGGACAGCCAGAGCTACACAGAGAAACCCTGTCTCGGAAAACAACAACAAAACAAAACAAAGAAAAGCTTTATCCAGTAAGAACCAGCCTTTCTTCTTAGCTGCTTGCAGACCCACCAGGTCAGGATGCCTTGAGACAGGACAGCATGTCCCAGTGTCTGAGGGACTCCCCATGATGTACAGCCCAAGGCATTCCCAACTCACAGGATGTGGGCACCTGCTCTGAGGCACCACTTCTGGTCCCACCTCACAAATGCTCCTGCACCATCTGGGCCCCATCCAACTTGGGGCTGCAACCTGTCAGGCTTTGGACCTGTGAGAGTCTAAGAAAGCTTAACCTTTGGGAATGAAGGTCACATTTAAGCCAACCTAACCTACTGATATGAACTCCTTTCTGTGGTGGGATGCCCTGACAAAAGCAACTTAGGTCGGGTGGTGGTGGCGCACACCTTTAATCCCAGCACTTGGGAGGCAGAGGCAGGCGGATCTCCGTGAGTTCGAGGCTAGCTTTGTCTACAGAGCAAGTTGCAGGATAGCCAGGACAGTTACACAGAGAAACCCTGTCTCAAAAAATCATGAAAGAAAGAAAAAAAAAGAAAGAAAGAAAGAAAGAAAGAAAGAAAGAAAGAGACAGATTTAGGAAAGGGTTCACTTTAGCTTATGGTTCCAGGGGGGCAGAGTCCATCATGGAAACAGGCACAGAAAGTATGGCAGCAGAAGCAAAGATCTCCCATACACAGGAGCGGGGGGGGGGGGGGGGGGAGGGGGAGGGAGAGAGAGAGAGAGAGAGAGAGAGAGAAACAGGAAGTGGAACTCTCAAGGCCCATCCCCAGTGATGTACTTCCCCCAGCAAGGTGCTACCTCCTACAGGTTCCATAACCTCCCTAAACAGCGCCATCAACTGGGGACTGAGTATTCAAATACATGAGCCTATGGGAGTCATTTCTCACTCAAACCACCCGATGCCCCTGGAACTGTACTTACGGAGGCCAGTGTCGGTCCAGTCAACACAAGTCTCTCTAAAGCACACATAGACAGAGCTGAGACCGTGGTCCCTTGGCTCTGTCATCTTCCATGTCATCTTTCCTTGCCCCGCTCGAGGAAACCGGCAGGGAGGCCCGGGGAGCCCCTGGGACGCTATACCAGCTCAGGGTAAGGAAGTGGGCATGGTACCCATCAAGGCAGCAGACAGCCGATGCACTGTCACCACAGCACACAACAAAGTGACCAGACCGGAGGTGGGCACTGCTACGGCAACGCATCCCCATCAGCATCCTCCACCACAGGTGCTCAAGAAAGCGTTTACAACACCCTGTCCATGATCTGCTGGAGCACGTGAAGGGGCACGTCCTGCAGATCCAAAGCTGCAGGATCTCCAGGACACATGGCAACAACAGAATATCCAAGAGGAGATCCGGTGAGGGCCCAGCATTGATGATGGTGTAGAAGCCAGAGGCCTCGGACCAGACCAGTGACTCTGCAATGGACACTTGCAAGATATATGGACAAAAGGGTACACTGTGTGACTCACTGTGACACACTACAGCTTCCAGGATGAAACTTTTCTTTTTTGTTCTTCTCTTAAATTTTATTTTTTCTTTATTGGGGGCAGGGTTGCAAGGGCAGAAGGTGGATACGAAGAGACAGGGAGATGAATGGGATTGAGATGCATGATGTGAAAGACACAAAGAATAAATAAATAGTAAGTAAGTAAGTAAGTAAGTAAGTAAGTAAATAAATAAATAATGCATCCCTGGGAATGGCAACAGGACTCTCCCTCCCTCCATCCCTCCCTCCCCCCTCCCTCCCTCGCTAGGCTAGCTGCTTTCTCTTTCTCTCCAGGTGAGTTGCATTTGTGAGGCTTGCCTCTCTCCGGGGTGAGTCTCCTGACGTGGCAGCTGGCCAATGCTCTGTATTCCCAGAAACTGGCTTCACCTAGGCAGGTCTCATTCCAGCAACCAGGCCACTGGAACCACTGCCATGGTGACAGGGGATGTCATGCCCTTTGGGCCTCGTAGGGTCATGGTGTGAGCAGGATCTGGCTCCAGGGAATTTGAAGATTCTGGGGTGGGAGGGTGAGTGTGTACAAAGGAACTTTAAGTTCTAGAAGACCTGGGGCAAGTCACTCAGCCTCCAGAGCTTTGCTTTACTAGACACTACAATGATTCTGGAGCTGGAGAGATGGCTCAGCAGCTAAGAGCACAAATGCTGTGACAAAAGTCTCCACAGGCACCTGCACCCACATGTACATACACACGCACACACCACACAAATCAAAATAAAAGTATATTTATATATATATAAAACCCAAACCCAAACATCTAATGATTCCTGTGCTGTGACACTGGGGAAGTGCCAGGTGCCATGCTAAGGCCAAGTGGGTTCTTGTCACCTTTCAATTGCCTTGTGATGGCACCACACATTACAGACTGGGGACTTGGCCATGCATTAATCGTCAAAGCCCACCCAGCCCCAGCCCCTCACCTCCTATGCCCTCGGCTCAGAGCCCCTGAGGTCACCTACCCAAACCAGTCCCACGTCACACTGGGGACAACACACTGTCCCTATCTGTTCTTCTGGCCATGGGGCTCTGGGTGGGGCTGAAGCTGGTTGAGTTGTTTTGGGACAGAACCCCAGGCTTCATGTGCGTGCTCTACCACTGAGCTAAGCCTCAGCTGAGCCTGTTTTGTGGAGGAGGAAACAGAGGCCCCAGTGTTAACTGGACACACACACACACACACACACACACACACACACACACACACAGAGACAGACAGAGACAGAGACAGAGAGACAGAGAGAGACTGAGCAAGAGAAATAGGTCCTGGACTCAAACCAAGGACACCTTGACCTCTTCACTCACCATTACGAAAACACACATCATTGTGGACAGCACAATCCTCTGCATCCTCCCACAGACCAGAGGAGGATTCATGATTCCCAAGTGCTGTCCGGATGCTCTCGTTCTGAGATGTGGCCCCCTCACCATTTGGCCCCTCAAGGGGCTCTCTGAGGTTTCCCTTAAATGCAATCTGACATTCCACAGTGTGCCCCATTACTGCCCTGTGGCTGCCGGAGGTGTGTGTGTGAGTGTGTGTGTGTGTGTGTGTGTGTGTGTGTGTGTGTGTGTGTGTGAACAGCTCATGTGGAATCCCCTCCCACGGTCTGGCTTCCACTAGCCTGAACTCAGAAGCCTCTGGTCTCCTTGGAATCTCTGAGGTGAAGTGGGAGGCTGCAGTAGGTAAATGGCCACAGCCAGCAGGGGGCAGGCTTGCTTTCCCATCCATGGGCCATGCAGACTCCTGGTAAGTGAGGGTGGTCAGGCAGAGGGTGGAGGTGGAGTGCTGTGGGACTTAAGCCTTTGAATAAAATACCCACCAGCATGGGAGGTACTGAATCCTTCCAGTTGAACTTCCTGTTACTGTTGGGAGATCTGATGCCCAGAGAGGGAAAGAGAATGTTGGATGTCACACAGTGAGCCATCCTAGGTCTCCAGATGCTTAGGCCAACATGGCTAGATTAGAAGCACTATTTAAAAATCTTCTACACGTCATTAAGCCTCCCAGTTCTCATCTATAGATTTGACTTTCTTCTGGATGATATGTAGGATGCGCACCTGGAACATCTGGGGAGTGATAAGTACTGGATCCCTGGTGCTGGGTTCTTCCACCGCCAATGCAATAAGCCAAATCAAACCGAATTAATAAATCCAGATTTAATAAACAGGGCAATGCAAAGCAGAGCACTCCCGGGTGGCTCTCAGGAAGGCAGGAGACAGAACAGGAGAGCACACGTGTCAGATCTATGGGCCAGGTCTTAAATAGCCGGTAGGCGTGGGCCTGGGCATCTGGGGGTTGGGTGGGGGAGAAGCTGCCAATGGTGGGCTTTATGGAATGGGCCACCCTCCAAGCTGGATATTCCAAACAGGGAGAACCCCAGAATCAGGGACGTCCCTGGATTCCAGGCTTCTCTGCCTTGTTAGGCTCTGGGTGATGGGAAAGCAGGGATTTAGCTGAACACTGCAGGGTCTAGGCATGAGGGGAACTGGTCTTCTCAGCTCCACCCATCCCCATCTACTGGTGGAAATTGAAACCACCCCCTTTGGGCATCTGAGTCCCTAAACTCGGCAGGTGCCCTGTCCAGGATTTTCCCAGCATCACACCAATGCAAAGTCCTGTCTCTGGCCTCCCAGATGGCCAGCCCCACCCACCCCTCACCACTCTCTCTTCTAGCAAATTCCATTTTTCTTCTTCCTTTTGATGCAACATGTTCCCAAGGGCTACCCACAGTGTCACCTCCACCTCCAGGTCCTCAGTCTCTAAGAGACCCCACGATTTCTCCACGCCTGGTCATTCCTATCACTGAGAATCCAGAGTCTGGCTCCATCAGGGCTGGGTGCTGTGTCCCTTCCTTGGGGTGTCCCCTTCTCTCCTGCCACCCCCGTGGTCTCCCCTGGGGCTCTCCTGGCTCTGGCTTCTCAGCTGGGAGCCCTCTGCCTCGGAGGCTTTTCTCCACTCCCTGGGTGCTCCATACCTGTGAGCTCTGTACTCCAGCCCGCACACGCTCTACACCTTCACTGGAGCATCTGAGAGCCTCCTATGACACATGCGACCAACATACTAGTCCCTCCAGCAGTCTGGGTCTTAGAGTGTCTCTCCCACGCTCCACTCACAGTGGTGATGGGGACACAGGACAGACAGGGACAGGAAGACAATGACTTGGGAAAGAGTGGAAGGCTCTGTGCTATGATTTCCACACATCTCAGGCTGCTTCTCTTTGGTCCTCAGCTCAGGAACTCAAGGCCACCATATCCTGGTTGGGATGGAAGACCATCCTCAGGCCCCTGCCAAGACCTATCTATCATCAAGAGAGGGTGGGGGACCTAGAATCCTGTTCCTAGATTCCACAGAGAGCAGCTTTACTCTAATTGCACGGGGTAACACCACACACCCCAACTTTCCATGGGAATTCCAAATTCCCAATTCTTACTATTTTTAAGGTCTTAAATGTCCCTTTACAACACAGGGTAAATTCAAGACTTCCTTGAGGGCTGGAGAGATGGCTCAGTGGTTAAGAGCACTGGCTGCTCTTCCAGAGGTCCTGAGTTCAACTCCCAGCACCCACATGGTGGTTCATGGCCATCTATTATGAGATCTGGTGCCCTCTTCTGGCAAGCTGGCAGACATACAGGGAGAACGCTGTATACATAATAAATAAATCCTTATTTAAAGGAAAAAAAAAAAGACTTCTTTGAACTTGAGGGGTCTGGCTCTGCAGACACCAGCTGTGTGACCCTGGAGAAGTCCCTTATGCTCCCTGTGTGGAACGGGGGACTTTGGAGCGCGCGGAGCTCATGGCTGCAGGTGCCGGTGGTGAGTGGCTCTGCCTGGCTGTGCCTAACCGCCCCAGGGGTAAGGATGAAGCTGTCAGGAGCTGACTAGGTGGCCCTGGGAAGGAGAGGTTTGATTAGAGGTGCCAGAGCTCAGGATGGGAGCAGTCTTGGAGCTCGGGGTGAGAGTAGAGCAGACTCCTAAGTGAGAACTTGAACCGGGAAGGCCAGGCCAGCCAAGGAAAAGGTTAGGGACATGCAAGCTGCTCACCCTCCTCACACCAGGAAGCCCTGGCGGGTGGCGCTTCCTCCCCTTCCCCAGAAGTCATCAGCAGGGGGGAAGTGGGGGGTGGGGCATTCAAGGAGGTGTTTGTTTTCCAAGCTTTGGAGGGGAGTCCAGGAAAGTCCTCCTAAAAATAGCAAGCCGGGAGGTGTGTGTGTGTGTGTGTGGGAGCATCAACATTCCCTAGACTTGAAGAGGGAATTTCTGGAAACATTGGCCACCAGCTTCCCTCCCCAACCCCGCCCCCACAGTCAGCAGCATCCTTAAAGGGTGACATTTGTGTGTGAGGCCATTAGCAAACAAGACAATGGCTTGGACTCAGTCCTAAGAGGGATGACCAGGGCATCAGCGTGCAAAACAACACACTGTGTGGCCTCAGGAACTCAGTCTAACCCTCTCTGGGCTTTGCCCAGAGGTCCTGGGGGGCACCCAGTGATTGGGGGACTGCCTTCAATACTGCTGTTCCACACGGGAGACTCTACAAAGTTCCATGCAGTAACAGCCAAGCTGCAAGCAAGCACAGAAGGGAAGAGCATGGTTTTGGAACACAAGGATTAAAGGGCAGACCCCAGGACAGATGGCCTGGGTTCGAACCCCAGCTCTGCCATGGGCTACTGGGACCCAGAGTAAGTTACCATGTTACAGTCCTTTAGTATCTGTAACAGGGATGGACACACACACACACACACACACACACACACACACACACCATTCCCACCTAGGAACAGTGTGATCAGCCTCCATCTCTGTGTGCACCTGTGCCCAAAAGCTGGGGGAGCCGGGAGATAGTTCAGTCAGTAAAACGACTCCTGTGCAAACAGAAGGACTTGATTTTGATTCCCCAGCATCCACATTTAAACAGCCAGAAGTGATGGGGTGAGCCTGTAATACCAGCACAGGGGAGACAGACAGGAGGATCCCCAGGGCTCAGAGTCCAGTCAAACCTCTCTCTGCATTCCAGGACAATGAGTGACCTGTCTCAAAAAACAGGGAGACAGTGTCCTGAGGAAGCCCTGATCCCGGCCATGCAGCCGCACAGGCATGTACATACAGCTCCCAGAGGCTCCAGCTGTTACCACAGAGGACAGCTGTAATGACAGGCCTTGGACTTGCATTAAGGGTCAGAGCTCCTTTCCACAAAACATTCCGCTATCACTATCAACTCCTGGGAGGCGCTCCTCTCTGTCGCTTCTCAGTTTGACTAGGGAAGAAAAGGACTTTAAAAAGAAATGTTTTATCATTTATTTATTTTGTGAGTTTGCACATACCATAGAAAGTGTGTGGTCAAAGGACAGACAATTGTAAGAGCTGGCTCTCTTTCCACCGTGTGCATCCTGGGGACTGAGTGTAGGTTGTCAGGCTCGGTGGCAAGCACCTTTACCAGCGGAGCCATCCCACCAGCCCAGGTTTTCTTATTATTATTATTATTTTAATTAACTCTATACAACAGCATCTCTGTGGTCTCGTCTTTGTCTTCAGAATCTTCCATTCAATGCCCTTGACTGTGACAGACAACACTATGCCATGAAGCCACAGGACAGGTTGACATAGCCCCCTACCCCCAACCCCTGCTTCTCTGCTGTTACCCTAGGAACCAGACATCATCAACCAAGGTGCGGGTGGGGGAGTTGGAACCACCTGGCACTATCTTTTAAATTGGGGGGATGGGAGTTTCATGGCAATACTGGAAGTCTACTGTACTTATGATCTCTATAAAATATTTAGACTGCCATGGCCAGATATAATAGTGATTATACATTTAAATGTTAATGAGTATAATTAGATTGAAAGATTAGGCAAGCCTGTCACTAAATATATATTTAGGACTGATAAAACCTCCTACTGTAAAATTACAGGTGAACACACCCACAGGCCTGTGGGTCTTTGATTTGTCCGAAAAACAAAGAGCTCAAAAGGTGGCCCAGGAAAGAACAGGCGGGGCAGGGAGGTCACTGAAGGGGACCCTGAAGACCCTAAGGGTCAGGGAAGATGGATAAGACCAAATGAGCTATTGGCTATGAAAATTCACCTACGTCTATGGATGGAGAGTTCGCTCTTGAGACCAGCCAGCCTTGGCTCTCATAAGCACTAGACAGGCTTGGGCAAGACAGTATATGGGGGTGACACTGAGGTATCCCCTAGAACCTCTAAAACTCTAATCTAATCATGCAGAACTACATTTAAATAAGTCATCTCGTGGACCTGCAGGACCAGCGTTATTGCTAGAAAGCCTTGTTATTAATGTGACAGCGTGGGCAACTGAGAGGCAGCTCTGCTCTGCTGGAAATCCATCACAAGGGAGTCACACATGCACAGGACATCCTTTTAATGATTATCTAAGCACAATGCGTAAGCTTTAAATGCACGCTGACGTGTGCAGGGAGAGGCAAATAAAGAGATCCCTAGGAGCAGGGTGGCAAAGATTGACCACAACAGGGAAGGAAAGAACATTCCGGCAGGGAAAGAGCATGTGCAAAGGTCCTGAGGCAGCAGAGGGGGGGGCACCTTCTGGAAGGCAAAGCTGGTATCCCCAAAAGGCAGCTCTCTCCCAAGGGTGGCGGGGTTCTTGTCGGCCCCACAAATGACTGACCATTTCTTTCCTTTAGCCTCCCTTTGCCCTAAGCTGGGGGCAGGTGTCAAGATTTTCCAGAAACTAGCTTTCAGGAAGGGACAAAGGCCAGTGCTGCCCAGGAGCTGGTGACAGCCCGCCCTGCTGGTGGCACAGGGCTGGCGCTGGAAATGCCACACCGGGAGAAGTTAATGGCAGAGCTTGGCCAGTTAAGCTGGGGATTTGGCCTGGGAGGGAACTGACATTGAGGAAGGTGGCAGTTATGTAGAGCAGCAGCAGGGACCCGGGACTGCGGCCGGCTGTGGCCACGGTGTAGCATGATGAGCAAAGTACTCCCAGCCTGTCAGCGGGGCCGTGGGACTCAAGGACCAGCTTCCTGAAGAATGAGGGATGGAGAGTGAGGTACAGAAGAATGGGGGGTGAGATGCAGGAGCTGAGGCTCTGAGAGCCAACAGTCCTTAGACCAAGTCTCTCCAACATAGCTCCCTGTGTGGCTGGCCCTGCAGACACCAGGACTCACTATCCAAAGGCCCACGGGGCAGAACAGTGGCCCTTCTCCTGGGCCCAAGAGCAAATCAGTAAGTACTTGGCATCTGAGCCCGAGTTGGTGGGTCCCCTTGACAGAACCTTCTCTTGAAGGGGAGTTGCCAGAGATACTTGGCCGGTGGCCCCTGCACATCTTCCCGGTTTCCACCGTTGTTCAGGGAGGGGCTGGGGTGAGCAAATAAACAAACGGCCAGAAAGCCCTTCCGAATGGCAGAAAAACCATTTCTCTGAGGGGCCACAGGACTTCTCTACTTACTGCCCACTGTGTCTGAAATGCATCCCTCATCCCACACTTTCCATGGCACTTGTCCCGCCCCCCCCATCACTTCCTGTCACCTTGACGGCTCTTCTCACCCCCTTGAAACTGTAAAGCTTCTAGACACTCTGCACCCCACTGTTCTTCTTCCTTCATCCTTTTTTTTTTTTTTTTGTACTGTTTTTCCCCACCTGACTGATGTCATGTATATTTTGCACTCAGACTTACTGTCTGACCTTGCAGGCCTGGTGTGGAGTGGTTTATCTATATAATTCCTGCAAGAGTCAAAATGGTCCCATGGGCGGGGGATGCAGGTGGCAGAGGGGTGGGGGGTCTGCTGTGGGATGGTCTGTATGTCAAATTGCTCTGATTGGTCAACAAATAAAACACTGATTGGCCAGTGGCCAGGCAGGAAGTATAGGCGGGACTAACAGAGAGGAGAATAGAGAGAACAGGAAGGCGGAAGGAGACACTGCCAACCACCGCCATGACAAGCAGCATGTGAAGATGCCGGTAAGCCACGAGCCATGTGGCAAGGTATAGACTTATAGAAATGGATTAATTTAAGATGTAAGAACTAGATAGCTAGAAGCCTGAGCCATTAGGCCAAATAGTTTAAGCAATATAAGTCTCTGTGTTTACTTGGTTGGGTCTGAGCAGCTGTGGGACTGGCGGGTGACAGAGATTCATCCTGACTGTGGGCCAGGCAGGAAAACTCTAGCTACAGGGGTCAGAAGGGTCTAAGCCGCCTTTGGGGAAACCGAATTGGTGCCATTTCCGGGGCAGGGTGGTACTTCTGTGGTCAAAGATACTTGAGGAGATGGGGAGGGGTGAGTGTTCAGGGGCCACAATAGATTCCACATAACCAGGGCAGTCAGTGCGTGCTCCAGGGGTGGTATGCTGGGACTCCGCCTGGTGCGATGGGCGGGTGGAGGGAAGGAACCACTCCTACAGTGGTGGTGTGCGGTCCTGCACTCTGTCTACTTCCTTGATTCCCATGCTGGACTTTGCACTTAGGTCCGGGAGATGCTGGGGATGTTTAGCAAAAAGCTTAGAGGGGCTGGATGGAGCTCAGTAGGCAGAATACTTGCCTCACATGCATGAAAGCCTGGGTTCAAGTCCCAGTACTACATAAACTGGGTGTAATGGCACATGCCTGTAGTGTCAGCATTTGGGAGAGCAGAGGCAGGAGGATCAGAGGTTCAAAGTCATCCTCAGCTACACAGTAAGTTTTGAGGCCAGCCTAGTTTACCTGAGAGCCTGTGATACAAGGAGGAGGGGAAAACGGAGAGTGAGGGACGGGAGGAGGGCTGGCTGTCAGAGGAGGATGGTGGTCAGTGTGAAGTGTGGAAACCCCGAGCAGGGACTCAGATGGCCCAAGGAGTCTCAGGGTGAAGGAGAGGCCTCCCTCAGTTTTGACCATCAGAGGCCATGCTGGCCAGCCAGTCTGGCTGAAATAGTGAGATCCAGGATCAGCGAGGGACCCCCATCTCAAACACTGTGGTGGAAAAATGGTTGAAGAAGATACTCACTATTGACCTTTGACCTCACACAACTGTGTGCACACACAAACATGGCCACACACACACAGGACACTGCAACTCAATACACTATGAACACAGAACGTGGATCTTGATTCCAGCAAAACAGAAACAAAGAAACAAAGAATTAATTAAAAGTTTATGTGTGTAGAGCTTTTTTGTCACGTGGGTGTCGGTGGACTCTGGTTCTGAAAGAGTGTCTGCCTTCTAGAGCTTCCAATGTGAAGACCTGACATGTCACCCTGTGGCTGGGACTTGCTTCCAGATAACATGAAGAGAGTGGAGCAGGCGGGGGTGGGACAGAATCGGTAACAGAGGTGGGGCCAATGGCAGGTGCCAGATTCATGACATCACTGCCTGGGGCCTCTGTGAATGAGTGAAGTTTTTCCTTAATAAAAGCTCTACCACAAGGCTAGCAGAAGGGCTGGCCTGGTTCTAGTGGTGTGCAAAGCTGGCTTTTATCTTTGCCCTCTACCCGTCGGGTGACGGCCTGGGACCCCAGCACCAGCTCCTGATGTACCTGCACTAAGTCACTGTGTTTTATGACAGGTCCTGGCTAATCAGGGTAGTGTGTGGGAGACACAGTGACCCCTGGGCCAGGGGCCTCTGCCTGACAAGGCTTCCTTTCCTTCCTAAGGCTTCAGGAGCCGAGGTGGCCACATGCCAGGTCTCTTTGTTAGAATGAGGACCCAGCACTGCTTTTTTTTTTTTTTTTTTTTAAATTGCAAAGGGGGTCCGAGAGGGGAGAAGTGACTGGTATGAAATGTGTCCAGACATGTCTCAGGAGCAGCGCGGTGCCTCAGCCTGGGTCTAAAGACCATGCATGGCTCGGGTGGGGCCGAATGAGGTTGGGAGAAGGGGATCTGGCCGCTTTCGGCTTTGCAGGCCTGGACTGAGAAAGTGCTGAGTCAGCGTGCAGGATAAAAGCATTCCCGCTCAGGGAAACGAGAGTGAAGAATTTCCGGCTTGACGCTCCGGAGGGGAAATCACAGAAGTTGGGCTAGTAACAGCCCAAACAAACAACCTTGAGTGACTTAAACAAGGAAGGTGAAGGAGGGGCTTTGGGATCTGTGATGAGCTGGGGGCGGGGTAGTGAGGGGGGTGGGGTAGAGGCAATTATGTTCCCAGCTACTTCCGGAACCATTGAGGACTGGGGTTAACAGGACAAAAAGCAGTAACTTGAACTTGGACGCTATAAAGAGCCTTAGGGTTAGGGCCGGATCCCAGCATTAGAGGGCCTGCAAATCCTTGACCTCTTCTGACTTTTGATCCTGACTGATCTGGGTTTGAAGGCTCACATGTAATCACCTCGGTGACATGAAATGACCTTTGGTGATATGCTCTGCAAACATATGGAGCATCATCGCTCCTTATCCCAAATGATTCATTCTCACGGCACTCTTACCTGGGCTACCATCTCACAGGGCAAAGCGACGCTCTGCGGGGGCTGAAAGACCGACCTTTGGTCACACATAGCTGGTTGACAGTCACGCTCTCCCACTTTCAGGCCTAAACTGAGGCCTTCATGACCCTGAGAACCTGCAGTGACCCTAGAACTGTTTGCCCTGCAAAACATCCTTCTCTGTGATCCCGGCAACCCTGCCCACTGCATCAGCATGGGGGCCCAGACTCAGAGAGGGTGCATCTGGGTGGCGAGGCTGGTTGATGCGCTGGGCTTATAGCAAGGGCTTGGAGCCCGGCCTACGGGAAGCAGTGAGCTCAAACAAGCTCAAAACAAGACAAGCTTCCTGGACTCTCATTAAGTCTTCTGGGCAAAACGGTTATTGTATTAAAAAGGAAAGCTGGCAGCGCTCTGCTCTGGAGCTCGGAAGGACGAAGCTCAGCGGGCTTGCCAGGGCCACCCAGGCTGGGTGAGGGCATGATCTTTTCACCTGCTGCCAGTCACCCTTCACCAGCCTCCCAGCCTTCTGTACTGGGAGACGATCCCAGTGTTGGTAGTGGTAGGAAAAGCTTCCTGTGCAAACTAAGCTTAGAAGCAATTTTTTTTTTAGCAACTGCCATAGGCTGGGGGCGTAGCTCAGTTGGTAGAGTGCTTGCCTGGCATGCACACAGCCCTCGGTTCAATCCCCAGCAGTGCATAAACTGGACATGGTGATGTACAACTGCAATCCCAGAACTTGGGAGGATCTGAAGTTCAAGTTCATCCTCAGTTACAAAGTAAATGGAGGCCAGCCTGGGTTTATATGAACACCTGTTTCAAAAAAAAAGGACCCTGGGTGGGTGATAAAAGTGTTCTGAGCTCAGCAGGTGAACGACCAACATGAGAGCAGAGTGAGAGAGACAGGTAGGAAGGGCGACCTCCCGCCCCATGGATGCCAGCCAGGCCCCACTTGGATCCTGCTATGCTCTGTCTGAACCCCTCCCATGATCCACTTCCTTCTCAGAGTCCAGACACAGACAGCCTGGGCAGCAGCAAGGCCAGACTGACCCCCAAGATCAAGCCACACCGTCCACCCTTCCTGATGAAGTGCTTTGATATTTCCATCTGCCAAGTGGACCCATTTCACAGGGCGCAGGAGCCCTGAGCAGCAGGCGTTGAGTTCTTAGCCCTAGAAATCACCTGCAGGACTAAGGGCGCTGGCTCTGGGTTCAAATCCCAGCTGCGGTTCCTAGGCAATCAAATGGGGATAACGACACCAGTCCAGGTGTGACCACATATGGGCTTACACCTGGGCTGGCCACTGCTGCGAGCATTTGAGAGTATTAGCTCCTCA
Source organism: Peromyscus eremicus (assembly GCF_949786415.1). Classification (NCBI taxonomy): domain Eukaryota; kingdom Metazoa; phylum Chordata; class Mammalia; order Rodentia; family Cricetidae; genus Peromyscus; species Peromyscus eremicus. The sequence continues at coordinate 153,466,495 of NC_081417.1, forward strand.
AATCTCTCAACTGACAGAAGGTGCTGCTGTCAGTCTCTTGAGACCCAGTGTGCACAGCCACACCGCAAACAGCCTAAGGTCACACCAGTGTGCAATGCAGGGCTCTCATCCATGCCCCACGTCCTGGACCCCGAGTCCCGCAGGGTACCCCTCTCCACGATTTTTCACTAAGTGCCACATGTAGCTGTTGAGGCACCAAGTGAGGATAGACCGTCAGTGTCCATTTCTTCTGGAAGTTTCTAAGGTTACCCTCCCTGGCGTGGCCCACCCTTCCCTGCTCGTTTCTTCTTTAGAGCTTAGCTCTAGCCACCACGGCTATTTTTAATTATTCTATGGCCCTCTGTTTGTCACTTGCTTTATCATTGGCTTCTGGAACTGAGGGGGTGGCCAGTAAATATCTGGGGAGTGAAGAACAATAGCGTGAGTGAGCTGCTCTCATGCTCTGTCCAACCCACTGAACACTACTCTGACCCCCGGGCAGCCAGTGCTGTGGAAAGGATCCAGTGTAACACAGATCGGGAAAAGACACCATTCCTCCAGAGGGTCACACTGCGCACACAGCTGAACCACCGTTAGGACCTGCCCAGCCCAGCCCTTTCTGGTTCCCATTCATCCCTGTATGATCATAACTGAGTGAGCCTTGGTTGCTCCATTAGCAAGGTACTTGTGCAAGGTAGTACCAGGTCAGTACCCCCTGTGCAGGGAGAGAGGGCCTCCCTCCTCCGCCCACCCCTTCCGCCAGCCTCATGGAATTCTGCTTTGTTTGAACAAGATACAGAGAGTAAACATGTTTTACACACTCTAAAGGGTTTGGCCTTTTCTTGATGGTTGTTGGTTTTTTGTGTGCAGGAGACGGAACCTGGGACCTCTCACATGCCAGACAAGCCTTGGCCTCTGAGCTGTAGCCCAGCCCTGGCTTTTGGTTTTTAGCCGTGTTTCACTAGGACCCCAGAGGCTGGCCATCGGCTGGGTGTGGTGGAGCCACATCTGCCAGCACAGTTCAGGGCATAAGGGCTGGAAGCTCTAAGCGCCCCTGAGTTCTGATCTTCGATCCTCCAGCCTCCCCCAGTATGGCCGGGATGTCCCCGCCAGTGCCCAGGCACATGGTTAACAGTTAGTGTCTCTCGGGGCCCCTGAGATGCCACTCCACTGCAGGGTGAAGACTGGAGCAGCTGTTTCTCAGCACCAGTCATCTTCAGCTTCACATGCAGGCTCAGGAAAAAAGTAGGAGGTGGCGAGCATGACGCGGCTACTCTGGAGCCCGGGCCGAGTTGGGGCTGACAGGCTGCCGGGACCTGCCCTGTGGCTGCACACTACACATCTGTGGTGTGCCTCAACTTCTGAGCCCCGGTCCCTCCCCTACAACCTGCAAAAACCAAATCTGTGGGGCCGGTTAGTGACATGAATCCTGGCCATGGACGATGGCCCTGCAGAAGACTGGGCTCTCGGGTGCCCAGGGCCATGCCCAGCACAGAGTGCATTTTAGTGCCCCGGAATGAGTGGTTTTAATTAGCACAGGCAAGGTCTAGGTGGAAGTTCTACTATTATGCCAACCTGTGTGTATACATGCGTGTGCAGCTGCATGTGTGTAGGAATGTGTGTGAATACAGTTCATGTGTTTTCAGCTAACTGTGTATGTGGAGGTGTGTGTGTGTAGAGTTAAGGGACAGCCAGCAGGGGTCACGTCTCAGGAGCCACTGACTTTCATTGTTTGAGATAGGGTCTTCTACAGGCCCGGAGCTCTCAAGTAGACTAGGCAGGCCGTGACAGGCCGGGGAACCATGCGTCCCCGTTCCCTAGCACGGCATTTATGAGCCCTTGTTCTCAGGCTTGTCTTTTTAAACAGGGACTCTAGGGATTGACCTCAGGCCTGACAGCTATCCCTCTTGCCCTCATTTCACAAGCGAGGAAACTGAGGCAGGAGACATAACTAACTAGCTAGCTCAAAGATACACAACCAATGCATGTTGGAGGTTTTGAGTTCCAAAATCTAATGGTGCAATGGGTCACCAACGGCAAGGCCCAGGACTCCCAAATGCTGGGCTCACAGGTGTGCACCACCATGCTCAGTCCGTGCAGCTAGGGACAGAACCTGGGGCTTTGTGCATGCTAGGCAGGGACTCTACCAACTGAGCTATGTCTTTAATGCATTCTTCTCAGCCCCTTGTCAGCCTGGTAAAGCTGAAAGATCCTCATCCTGACTATGAGCATGGGGGGAAACTGAGGCATGGTCGGCCTAAGGGATCAGCACAGGCTCTCAGAGCTCATACAAGACCAAGCCTGACATTAGTCAGACTGACTCAGTTGGCTTCAGCCTGGTCTACTCTGTGTCTCTGAGTGTGATGCACACGGCCCCCTTCCACATTGCCAGGATACAGGAAGCATCCTTTTATGGGGAGATGCCTTACAAAAAACTGGGTTTCTTTCCTTTGTTACTTCTGCTTTTTAAATATTTTGTATCAGTATACAATTAGGAGAATGTAACCCACACGTGACTTAATACACGTGGTAGGTAAGTTTGACAGAGCACATTTGAAGCTTGTGATAACACCGGACTCTCAGGAGGACCAGGCAACTCTGAGCCACACCCCAAACACAAGTTCCCAAACAGAGTAGCAGTGATGGCAACAGATAGTGGATGATGAGGGCACTTTGCATTTTACCACACACCCTACCCACCCCCCACCCCGCCCCAAAGGCTCTAGAGTACAGTGGTCAGGTCACCCCACATCATCCCTGAGGTGAAGGCTACACAGATAAGTTCCACACAACTAGTGTTAAACCCCAATGTATTAGAATGTCACTTTCCTCGTTGCTATGACAACAACGTGACTAAAGGCTATTTGGGCTCATGGCTTCAGGGGACTCAGTCCATCAAGGAGAAGGCACAGCAGCTGGGGTGGGCCCATCTGCCATGGTGGGAATTCGAGGCTGTGACTGCTCATATCTGAGCGGACTGGGAAGCAGAGAGCCGGAGCAGAGGTGAGGCCAGGCAAGACCTCTCAGGGCTTATCCCTGGTGGCCCACACCTGCCAGTTAGGTCCAAGTTCCCAGAGGCCCCACGACCTCCTCACACAGCACCAACTGTGTTCCAAGACAGCCTGTGGGGACTGTATTAGTTACTCTTTTTGCTCCTGCAACAAAGTATCTGACAGAAGCAAAGGTCATTTCTGCTCTCGGTTTAAGGGGGCAGTGCATCACAGTAGGGAAAACATGGCTACTGGAGCATGAGGCAAGTGGTCACATGACAACCACAGTCAGGAAGCAGAGAGAGATGAATGCTGGTGTGCCGCTCCATTTCTCCGTCAGGGACTCCAGCCTATGGGAGGGTGTTGTCCACATTTATGGTGGCTTTTTCCACCTCGGCTAACACAATCTGCAAACTCCTTTATAGACTCACTCGGGGGTTTGTTTCCAAGGTGATTCTAGATCCAGTCAAGTTGACAGTCAATATTAACCATCACGGGGCCATCCCACATTCCACGCACAGTGCCAATGTCTGCTCCTTCTCAGCCATGTGGCCTGGGGGCTTTCCTTGGCTTCTCTGTGCCCCTCGGTCACCCAAGAGTGGATCTTGGAAGCTAAGATCTATCTGCAGGACTCAGGACAGTGCCTGGCATACTACTGACAGTGACAGTGATTTTTCCCCCCCAATGAGGAACCTGGGTTCTAGGAAGTTCAGCCATTCGCTCATAGTTGTTCAGCCAGGTTAGAACTCAGATGGCTTGAGAGATACTGTCCCCACCCTCACGCCACTGTCTCTGGGGTACCAGACTGTGAGCCTGAGGGCACTGGGTGTCCAGCCACCAAGGCTGCCGAGCAGCCGCGTCCTGCCCCAGTTCCTCACCCATGTTATCAGCAGGTCACACACTCTCATTTCTCTCCCCACACAATGCATTCTCTCATCCAATTCCTGTGACTTCTCTGTGCAAATGCCACCAGCAAGTCCTGGCCAGGGTGGGGAACACCCAACCGTCAGCCCCAGACCCCAGCTCTGCTGCCAGGTCCACCTCACTGCCCAACCAATGTCCTAGAGGCTGCTGTGTCCCTGGAGGACTCCTTCCCAGGGAGTGTGAGATGGGCAGGTGACCCCGGGAGGCCCCAGATGGGAGCAGGAACAGCTTCTGTAGCTGTCCCTTAGGATTCAGCTTAGTGAGACTAAGTGGGCCATGAGAAACCACTCCCACCCTACACTGCCCAGTGTGGAATGAAATGATCCCCGCAAGGCTTAGGGACAACAGCCACTCTCCCTGACCTACACAGCCCCCATCAACTTCCCTGGCTTGGGGAGCTGGGTTCAAATCCAGGTTTCAGAGTATGGCCAGCTAGCCACTGGGCCAGCTTTCTTCTTTCTCTGTAGAGAAGCCAGGGCACCTGAGCCTTAGGGATCTTTGGGTTCCTGCTGCAGGCCAGGGCCTGGGGCTGGGAGCTTTAGGTTCTCAAAACCTCTCACCAGTTGTAGAGAGAAAGAATGGGTCTGTACATGTGCAAGAAGAGCAGCTCAATGGGTTTTGGTCACAGTTGGCCTGGCTCCCTCATTCCATCCTCTGTACCAGGCACAGCCCCAGCTGACCTTCGGTGGGGGATGCCTCCAAGGAGGGAGGAATGCTGTCTGAGCATTTATCTCCAATCAGCTGGGACAAAAATGCAACAGACTTCCTACCTTACTGTTCTAGGGGTCCAAAGTCTGCAGACGTCCCTAGGCCTACGTGAGTAGTGAGCAGAGCTATGCCCCCTTCCTGTAGCTCTAGGAAAAAGCCCACTTCCCACACTTACTTTCCAATTTCTGTAAGTGCCCGCAGTCTTGGCTTGGGGCCCCTTCCACCTCCAAGGGCCTCAGCATAGCTGCTCTAACTCTCTGACCTCCTCGCCTGTCTCTTACCAGCGTCCCTGTGATGACGGAGTCACTGGGGGGTAATCACCTTAGTCTCCCAGTCTCTAGGTCACCAATGGCATCTGCAAATACTATGTCGTCACAAGAGGTCACATATCCATTAGGTCACACCGTGCACAGCTTTGGGGGCATCGGGGCAGGTAAGTTCCAGCGGGATGGGGCAGCTGATGGGTCAGCATTGGACAGAATGTGGCTGCCCAGCGGTGAAGCACAGTGCGCAGGCACGTCTGGTCTAGGCCTGGCTCAAGCTGTGGCTGTGTCCGCCCGCAGTTCCTCGAAGCGCAGCATTGCTTACAAGCTCTAAAAATACCACCCCATTGCTAAACAAATGCCGGGGCTCTTGTGAAATAAAGCGAGGGCAGGACATGAAAGGCTTGGCAAGGGGTGCTGGAGAGCCCCCGTCCGCAAGCGAGGCTCTGCTGCGGTATCCAAAAGCATTTCCGAAGTTCTCCCTGAAGCTCAAGGCCAAGGTCAGGCCCTGGAGAGGGGCCAGTGGCTGGGGCTCCCCGGCAGGAGGGAACAGAGCAGGAGGGAACAGAGAGAAAATACTAAACACACTTGTGAGCCTCCCTGGGGAGAGGATTTGTTGTCTGCTACTCCAGGCCTTATTTATTCTCCCATGACGCTAGGACCCGTGCACTTTCTACTTTTATCAAACACCTGAAGTTCAGTGTGTGAACTAGAGAAACATTGAGGGTAAGTTCAGAGCCTAGATGTGAGTGAACCCAGGTGCCACCAAACAGGGGGTGGCGAGCAGGGGATCTTTTCCATTCTCCACCCCTCAGTGTCCCTACCTAAAGTGGAGCCAACAAAGCCACCTCCCTCTTGGGGTGCTGTGAGGATTTAGGACTAGGGCCGCCCCCAGAGGGAGTGGCCATCACCCTGAAGACTGTCCCTCCCCTAGCCTCATTTTCTGTCTTACCATTTTTTGGGGGAGAGGCAGAGAGAAACCTAGATACCCGTATGGCACATGATCCCTAAAATCCTGCAGGCCAATTTTTAGGACAAACACTCTCGTTGAGTCTGTCAACCAGAGGCTGGGGGGAGAGCTTACCTCCCACCCCCTGCATGCCAGCTGTGGAACTCTCAAGGCAAGGATCAAAGGCTGGAGCAGGTCCAAGGCCTGCCTCACGCCTGGCCACAGACTCACAGTTCCACTTCCTGTCTGTTCCTTTCTAAACCAAACACTTGGGCCAAGCAAGCTCATTACCGAGGGTAACATGCCCACCCTCAGTGGCTTCAGCCATTACTGTACTGGCAAGGGGAATTCTTATGGCAGGAATGCAGATAAGGAAGCTGGAGCTGAGAGGTTAAATCATTTCCCCAAAGCCACACAGCAACTCAGTGCTTGGGCTAGGACCAGATGGGGTCGGGCTGATGCCTCTGTGTTTTTGAAGCTGGGTCCCAGGTCAGACCTAGACAGGTCAGACCCAGCCCAGGAGGCAGGTCTCGGCCTGCATCCTCCCCAGTCTTGGGGGTTGCAGAATGGGACGTTTTCTCATTCTCTTTCCAGCAGGCTTTTTCTGCGGTGCTTTGGGAAGACAAGGATTTGGCCACAGGAGCCAATTGCCATAAGACTATCTCCAGGGCTGAGAGCAGTTCGAGCCTGCAGAACAAGCTATGGAGGGGGTCCCGGTAGGGCTTGGTGAGCTGCAGCCCCTAAGGCGGATCTCTCTGGGGACAGAAAGTTCCACAAGGATCTCACTGAGCAGGTGACATTTAAGCGGAGTCTGTGAAGCATGAGGAAGAGCCGGGCACAGTGGGAGGCAAGGAATGCTGGGAAAGAACATTCCAGGCTGGGGACTCAGTAAAGCATAGAGGTGCCCTGAGGAACGATTGGCCTTAGGGTGTTAGAGGGACAGAAAGGGCAAAGGGTGGGTGACCCAGTTTTGATGGGAGGGGACTGGGATGAGGTCAGGCAGAAAGGCGGGCGATAGGTCACCTAGGGAAGTAACAAGACTGTCTCTCTTTCTAAGGTTCCAGAACCAGGGGAGGCTTCAGAATTCTTCCTGAAAGTGGCTGTCTTTGGGAAGATCAACACTTCCTTCCAGGGGTAGGGAGGGGGTGGCGGCCAAATGTACAGAGGACACACCAGACGCACGCACGCGCACGCGCACACACATTACAAACTCAAGTTGTCACAGCCCCAATCCCAACCCAAGGTGGCATAGTCAGGGGACCTTGGAGGGAGGCCAGCAGGGATGCAGCAGCCTTCCCATCTTGCTGCCCCCTCTCTATGGTCCTGGAGCACCCACTCTAGGCTGATGGATGGCATGGATGACTAAGCTGTCACCCTGCCCACGAGACAGCCACACACCCAACAGCTCAAAAAGCCAGTGTGTCAAGACCCATCCCAAAGGGACAGAGGGAGAAAAGAAAGAGTGAATCATCATGGGCCGGTCTGGGTGGAGGGAGCCCCACGGGAATACAAGAGCACGGTCCCCATGTGTTCCCACGGTGGGGTCATGAACAGTGGGGGAGGGAAGATCTAGTGAGTTCCGTTGTCAGAGGGTCTGGAAAGGGTCTGGAGGTGGAGGTCTGCTCCCTGGGAGTAAGGTGGGGGTCATATGCCAGCCTCCATAGCAGCCTGGTGAGGGGACTATGGAGGGTCACAGATAGAGGCTGGCCCTAGCTGGCCCCTCGGCCATACCACAGCTGATGGTAGCACAAGGCCGGGTGTGGAGTCCCAGTCACTTCTTAAGACAAAGTCTGAAAGCTTCTGACTTTAGAAGGGGATCTGAAGACTTTCCAAAGGACGATTCTGGAGAGCATGGGTTGCGAGTTTTGGGGGGCTGAGGACATGAGGGTAAATGTACATGGGTGGCTTGCCCTTGACGCCCAAGGCACTTAGGTTGAGTGGGAGACTTGGGAGAAGAGAGTGGGGCACATGAGCATGCCAGAGTTGTCTCTGTTTTATTCTGTGGAGCTGAGGGGGGCACAGCCAGGACCATGTCTGTGGCTCCAGCCTTTCCCACAGCAAAGGAATGTCACCTTAGGGTGACAACTTTGTTCTGAGTCCTCACCTCAGGGTGCAGGGGTCTGGAGAAGTGGATGTGACTGGCTGAGTTGCAGACTGGCTAAGAATGACTGGCCCAAGGTCCCACAGACCCCATAGATCAGTTAGGATTTGAACCCAGAGCTCCCAGAGATGAGGCCTAGGGAGGGCTGACAGAGGATGGGCAAGAGAAACAAGCAACACAAAGACAATCTGGTCACAGTGGTGCTCCAAGGAGATCATTCCCAGAGCAACCTCTGTCACCGGTCACTAGACATGTTAGGCCTTCACCTCTAAGCCCAGCCCACCTGGCAGGGGTGCCCCTGCTACAGGGGACCATGCTTTCCCAGATGGGAGGTCTACAGTCTCCCTATCCCCTGGGCCTCAAGTGTACTTGTTGTCAGTGTTGAGACATAAATGTGTGTGCATGTACATGCAGGGCACACACACAGGTGTATGCACTCACGTGCATATGAGATTAAACTGGCTAAGCCAGCAAAGGCCCCATGTGGGCAGCCCAGAGCCCCAGGGAGCCAAGGTGTGTGGTGGTACAGACTTGAGTCACCCAGGGCTAGAGCTTTCACGTTGGTTTTTTCTTGGGTCTCTTCCCTGCTACCTGACCCAGCCCCTTAGGCCCATTGTCAAGGGACATACTTACTAGAGATACCCTGGAGAGAGGACTTGCTTCCACATGCCAAGACCAAAGCAGAGCTGAGGGAGATGCCCTGAGATGCCCAGGGCAAGTCCCGGCAGGTGAGGCAGCCACACCTGAACTCTGCCCACACCTTAGAGGAAGCCTTCTGTTACAGGTACACCTAGTTCAACACCTTCCCTTCCTAGCCTGCTGCAAATGTCTGTCTACATGTGCCCTGCTCACTAAACAATCCTCCCATGCTTCAGGCAAGGCTCCAATGCCACGTATATAGGCACATTACAGATTGATCCATGGTCTCTCTTCTGCCTCTTGGGAGAGAATTCCTTCCTGGGGCCCCGGGACCCCTCTTAGGTCAGACACTACAAACATGTTCTGGGAACCAAGGAAGGGCTCAAAATGGCCATTTATCCCTATCCCCACACCCCAGGGCTCTCCTCAAAAGTTAGCTTCACAGAAGAGGGCAATGGGCACAAGGACAGGTGGGGCACAGGCCAGGGGCACTGCCATCAAGCTAGCAGGACTGCAACTAGCCTTAAGGAGAATTCTGCCCAGCAGGGACAGCTGCCACCTGAACTGGTTGGTTGGTTTGTTTGTTTGTTTATTTATTTAGTCTTGTCTGTGTGTGTCTGCTTACTATATGTACACTAGATATGAACAGAAGAGAGTGTTGGATCCCCTGGAACTACAGTTACTAGCACTTGTGTCCATCCTGGGAACCAAACCTGAGTCTTCTGCAAGAGCAGCCTCTCCTATCATATGGATGGTGATTCCTATCATAATGATGGTGACGAGGCCACCCCATGGTCATCAGAGGGCCTCAAGGGACATCCAGACGAGATGAGGAAAAACTGTTACTTGTGGACATTCCTCAGCCAGAGAGCTGTACCTGGGATCTTTGGCTTCCCCCAGGAATCTGGGGTTCTGAGCATTCAAGAATCCCAGGGACACTGAGACTGTGATACCTGGGATGCACAACACTGCTCAGCAGAACATTACACCTTTACTCTGACACCCCTGGACCAGCCCCTCCAGTCCGGAGTGCAGGTGCAGCTGAGCACATTGTAGTGAGGTGCATGGTTCCCTGGGCAGAAGCAGGGGTGTGAAGGTAAGTGAAAGAGCAGCAGCTAGAAGGTTCTGTGGCTGGGCCAGATAACTGGGGGGACTTCCTACAGCCATATCCCTCTGACTCTAAGGAAGAAATAGAGAAGTGATAGCAGGAGCTGTTGCGACAGAGTGCTAGAGCAGCGAATAATCAAGGGGGGATTATTCCAATTAGGCTTACTGAGGTGGAAGACCTGCCCACTGTGGATGGCCCCATTCCCTAGGCTGGGACCCTGGACTGTATCAAAAGGAGGAAGTGAGCCTCCTACCCCCTGTTGTGGGTGGTTTGCAGGCCGTCTTTGACCTTCCTGGGCTCACTGATATAACACTATCCTGTCTTCATCTTTGCCTGGCATTTCCCTGGGCCTGACTCTGTGCCTGAATTTCTCCCCTTGTTCAGTCACATGATCCCCGAGGTCCATCCTTCTCCAGGCCTGCTTCATCTTCAGGGACATCTGTAGTGGTCTGACTTCCAAATAAGGCTCTGTGGACTAGGACTTCAACACATGGATTCCACCAGGTGCAAGGAAGGCTGGCCTGTGACCCAGCGTGTTTTGGGAGGGGTGGTGAACACTGGCTGCACAGAGCCAGAGGGCAATGTCTACAGACCACCTGGCTTTGTAACTGCGCAATGCAGCACAAAAACAGCCCCTCAGAACACAGGGAGGCTAAGGGCTACAACTGCATGCCAATAAAACTTTATTTACAAAAAGAGGTGGAGAACTGGATCTGGCCTGTGGGCCAGGCTCTGTTTACTGGCCCCTTCCCCTTTGGACAAACTCAGGCTTTGGAATGTGTCGGACCTGCAACTGGATCAGAAGCTCTGCAGTTTTGAGCTGGTGCCTGGATCCCTCCTGACCTCTTATCTGTGTGGCAGCTGATAAAGACTGTCATGTGGCGTCCAGACAGCTAGGTGCTGGCTAAACATTAACTCCTGCCTGCTCTGCTCCTTTGAAAAAACAAAACAAAGCGTGTTCTCCGCAGTGGGTACCACTGTTGTTTGCTCTGGTAACATACACACTAGATTCTGGTGAGGTTCGGCACTTGCTGTGGCTTGCAGGCAGGTCAGGTGCACGAGAAACTCTGTCAGGACTACTGATGCCATCCCTGGGAGCCTGGAACCATGCTCAGTATCTCACAAGCACATCATGATGGGTCCTCAGAGTCTCCTGTCTGGGGAACACCCCAAGTTCCAGGTGAGGCTGAGTAGATGGGCCAAGAGCCAGGGACTCAAGCCGGAGCTCACAGCTCAATTGGTTAGCTTCTTGTTGCTATGACAAAACACCGGGAGAAGGGAGATCTATGGAGGAAAGGGTTACTCTGGCCCATGGTTTGGGAAGTTCAAGCCCTTGCCCAAGTTTGGGCATGTATTGAGGCGTACCATGGTGGGAACACATGGCAGAACAAGCTGCTCACTTCACAGGGAGCAAAGAGTTAAAACAGGAAGGGGCTTAGGGAGACACGCCCAGTGACTTAATCTCTTTCTCCTGGGCCTCACCTCTGACAAGCTACACCACCTCTAACCACAGTGCCCGAGGACGTGAGCACACTTCCAACACATGCACCTTAGAGACATTCAGGATCTAATCTACGCAAGCCCACGTGTGGCACTACCTCCAACGGTGCAGACAAAGACGCTCAAGGACGATGGACTAGTGACAGGGCACAGCCTGAGGGGAAAGGCCAGAGAAGCAAGCAACATCCAGAGGACTATGCGACCCCACTGCCCAGAGTGCAGAGGGCCATGGCCAGGCCGGCCCAGTCTTCTCTCAGTGCCCCAGGGGAAAAGAGAGCTAATGGATTGAATTACTATGGATTCACATGCCTGGAGCTTAGTGGGCAGATAGAATGGACTGCCCCAACCAACAAAATCATGTGCAAGGAGTCCCAGAGTCCCGGGGAAAGGAGGTGACTTGGCATGCAGTGGCATGAAGTGTGCCCAAAGTTGCCAGGCAGGCCTGGGAAACCTCTGAGAGCCATGGCAGGCCCACAAGTCTTTCCCTAGATCTCTTTCCTTTTCCCATGGCCTAAGTCAGTCTGGCAGCTTCTGCTGCTAAGCCCGAGCTAGGCATCTGACTGTCCACTGCCCTCTCCCCGCCAGGTCAAGAGTAACCTTGTGAGTGAGGTAGTGCTCAGTGCCATGAGAGCCTCCAAACCCACAGATCCTAAGAACACAGGGACACATATGGCAGCTCAGTTCCAGGGATCTGATGCCCTCTTCTGGCCTCCTTGGGCACTGCATGCACATGCTGCATATACATACAAACAGGTAAACACTCATAGTCATAAAATAAAAAGGGGCCGTCATAGACACACCTGGGTGGAGGTACTTACAAGTCTAGCACCATGTCCTAGCCACTGAATGTTTCACCTGGCTTCCTGGGCTTTCCGGCATGGTAGAAAGCAGAGCCTAGGAGCCACAGTGATGGCAGCATGTCATTCTGCATGCATGATCCCTCCCGCAGAACTGTTCTGGGGGACCTAGAGCCATAGATGGGATACACACACGATGCTGCCTCTGCCTAGGTATATAACCCTGATCCAGCCCTGGCCTGCTGCCCCAGGTGAGGGGAGTATCCTGTGGTTCCTGGAGAAGGCCAGGAAAGGGCAGGAAGAGAGAAAGTGATGGTATGTAACCAAGGTACGGAGCAGGATCAAACATTAGAGGTAGGCAGCCCGCGCCTGCAGCTGCTACCTCAGCATGAGGGTCTGGCTCTCCCCCTCCTCCCCCTTCCCCTCTTCCTTTTCTAGACAGGGCTCCCCCTTTCACCTCCCCATACCTTCTCAGACCTCCAAGTTGATCCTGATATTCCCCACCTGAAGTCCATGGTGGCCAGGGGACTGGATGACCTGCTCCTGGCTGGCATGTCCCCAGCCTATTCTCAATGCTGCCTGAGGCACTTGCCAGCAAGCTAGCTGGCGCATCACACAATCCACACTCCTTTCCGGGACTTCGGAGTGCCTCCTTTCATTACCTGCCCTCCAGTTCCTTGTCTCCAGTCCCCATATCCCCTCACGCAGAGCCCACTCATCCCTCAGCCCTTGCCAGGCCTGTGGGTGCCTCCTGGGGCTTAGACTGTCCCATTAGTCTCTGTGGAAGGTCCTTACTCTAGAGGGACCAAGCTGGTTAGCCTGTGTGCCACAGTCCAAACTCTGGGCTCACCATGATCAAACACCCTCAGTCACCCACTGTGGCCTGGCTTGGGACAGATGCCAATCCCTATTTGTGGAATGAGTGACAGACAGTCTGTGCCCTGCTACCTAACAGGAAGCTTGCAATTGCCAGTCTGATTAAAGCCAACAGAGAGAGGGAAAAAAGAGCAGGGCTCCGGCTGTGGACTGAGCGTCAATGAAGTCCGTAAGTGTAGGTACGGTGTTTGGGGTGCAAGGAAGGTGGCCAGCCCACGCCCCACCAGAGCCATTAGCAAACAGTGGACCCCTCCGCTCAGATTGGGAGTTGAGCCCCACATTCCTAAAGGACCACTAAAACAGAGCAATATCAGGGTTATCTACACCCGTGAGGTCCTGGGAGTCCCATATGAGGAGTATGAGAACATGCTCAGTTTTATGATTGACTTGACAGAGATCATGGGAAATGAAGAAACTACAGAAAAGCTGGCAGAGGGTAGGCCGTGTGCTCTGATGGAGACACGTCCACCGCCTGGAAGCTCAGCACTATTTATTGTACACAGCTGAAGGAAGAGGAGGTGCAAGTCAGCAACACATATTCACTCCAGACTTCATCCGCTCCCATAGGAGAACGTGACCCCGATACCCCGACATGTGACACAGGCCGGCTCATATACTCCCACACTTGCTCACCGAGCACCAGGCATGCTGGGGGCGAGATTCCATAATTACTACTTCAACAGCCCTGGCAAATCTGCTGTGCAAATGTCTAAACCTGCCTCCTCCTCCCTCCCCCTCACCTTGGCGCGCATCCTGCCGCCAGCATCCGGCCACTCGCTTCCTATTTGACGATTTATTTACTCACAGAAAAATCACTGGATTTTTACCTTTGCTAACAGCAACAGTAAATTCACTGGCCATCTTACTAGACACAGAGATTCCTCTCCACGGGGTCACATCATTCTGCACCTCCACCAACCTCGTGTGAGTGTGAGGTCCCTGAAGGCTCCCTGATGGAGCACAGCTGTGTTGGCATAGGTCTCAACATCTGCTGGTCTGAGGGGAGAGCGTGCCTCACGGTTGTTTTCATTCCCATCTTCGTCAAACCCTTTTATTCACAGCTTTGGACCAAGCAAGGCTTCAGTCCTGGGGTCAAGTCCAATTGCCACACCGTGGGTCGAGGTGCTAGTCCTGGATTCATGTCCAGGGCTTATCCTGAAGGTGCGGAATGAGAGACAAGTAGTGATTACAGGTGTGCACAGCCTGCCACTGTGACCCCACCGGCCCTGGGCTGACCAATGAATGCTGCAGGTGGAAGGTGCTCGTGCTGGCCTCTGGCCTCTGGCACGGGGGAAGGAGCTTGCGGATCTCTCAAGAGAGTTTGGAGAACGTTCTTGCCGTTTCTGGAACAGAGGGCTCCCTGCTGCCTTCAAGAAACCAAAGCAAATTTCTGGCCCTTTGTTTGGCTGATCAGGAATGAGCTGCAGGACAACTGCCACAGGGCTTGAGTCCATCCAGTGTCCCAAGCAGAGGCTACGGGCTCCTGGCCAGGGCCGGCCTATGAGGCCACCTGTGTCAGCAATGGGAGGCCTGTGTCCTCAGGGGACACCTGGACCTCTCACATCAGGGGAAGATTGGCCTGGTGCCTCAGTCTCCCTGAGGCCACCTGTCACCAGTCCCAGGACACCAGTCCCATTTTTCCCAGGTTCAAGCCTGCCTCCTCCACCAGAAGGCTGATTTTGAAGGGCCCAGAGAAAGTTTGCTTGTCCAGAGGCAGGTGCTCCGTCTTCATAGCATGTTACAAGGTGGCCCAAGGGCTGGCCGTGGCTCCTTCATCTGCCGTCTGTGCCTCTGGTGTATTCTCTTTCCTCCCTGGAGCCACAGTTACTCCACCGCAGAGCATAGGTAATGATATAACCCGCCCTGCAGGCCTGCTGTGATGATCACATGCAGACCACAGAGCCTGGCATACAGTAGGAGTTCAGTAACTGCTCACCTCACACCAGGGACAGTTCCATGGAGACCACAGCTGAGTGGCCAGGAGCAGCCCCTGTGACAGGCACTTCACTTCTCACACTCTGCATAGTGGAGGGCATATCATGCCTCGTACATGGGTGGGTCTCTACTCTGAGCAAACTTAGTATTTGCTGTAGCACTCAGGAGAAAGGCATGGCTGCTACATCCCGTCAAGCCTAATCTTTTGGTCAGTACTGGGGACTGAATTTAGGACCTTTGTGCATGCCAGATGCAGCCTCAGGCCTCTTTTGGCTTTTTATTCGGAGGCAGGGTCTCACTACATCATCCAGAGAGGCCTGGAACTCTCTTATTTCAGACAGACCTCGAACTTGCTATCCTCCAGCCTCAGCCTCCTGAGTAGCTGGGATTACAGACCTGTACCACCAGACTTGGGCCAATCCAAAGACTCTTTGGACAAAATCAAAGAAAGATTCTTCCTTACACCAAGCACAACCAGCAGAGACGGTCACGAATTGTACCTAGGGCTGCTCTGGACCCCTGCCCAGCGTGTACACTGGCCCAACATGCCTGGTAACTGGGTGAGCTGAGATGCAGCTGGTGCTGTGATTGGCACCTTTCGTGCTTGGCTGTGCCTCCTTCAGAGCGGGGGTCACAAGCAGGTACCACTGCCTGCCTACAGCTACACATCAGCAGGACTGTGTTCAACGCAAGGAGGCGTCCTTTCTTCTCTGTCTACAACGAGCCTCTTCTGGTTTGTACAAAGAAACCATACAGACCAGTCGGAAGGTCAGTCAGCAGCTCACAATTGTCTATTCTAACACACAGGTGGGTGACTTTTCCTTTGCAGGCTGAGGTCTTTCCTGTGCAGACAGTCTAAAAATCTACTTCAGATGTAAGTGTAAGTGTAGGTGAGGACACTTCCGAGCATTCAGAGTTGGGAGCAAGTCCTGCCTGCTCCTCAGTGAGCTGGGTCCCTCCCAGAAGCCACTCTGCCCACCCTCCCTGGACCTGTCAGGCCCCCCTGTTCCTCAGGAGAGGCTATCATGCCCATCCCAAAGCCTGACCCCCAGGAATACAGTGCCACACAGGGAGGGCCAAGGGCTGTGGGGATGAGGAGTCATGGTTGCCCGGATAAGCAGCCACCGGGGAGTCCTGTGTGATTGCTGAGGTTTCCAGGGAAAGCCGCACCTGGGAGACACCAGCCTCCTCCAGGTCCCTCAGCTTTCTCCAGGAGGGAGCTGATACCTAAGTTTTGCTCCTTTGGCGTCACTGAGGATGTGATCCATGTTTTAATAGCTCCCCTTGACACCTCTGAACCCTCCAGATTACACGAGCACGAGGACAATTTCTGAGAAGCCTGTGCCTCCCCGTCATGGTAAAGATGGGCTTTTTCAGGTCCATGAAGAGTAGCGTGGCCTTTTGTGCCTTTGTAAATCATGGTGCTAAGCTCCAGCGGGCAGCCTCAGGGTATGTAGACAAGAGGGAGCAGAAGCATGCGCTCCAGAAGGGTGCAGATAGAAACAGATTCTCCTGTCTGGGGGGAGCAAATGAACCCCCTGGCTACCTCCTGATGACCTGTGCATGCATCCAGCCTCCACCTTTGCTGATGGCTTCCCCTTCCTGCCTGCTGACAACCGTCTTCCACTGGCAGCCCGACTCCCGGGCCAGCCATCCTGTCCATACGGACCTAGGCTGTTCCTACTGTTCCAGCACAGCATTCAACACAGTCCTCATTCTCTCAAAAAAACTCTTCCAGTGCCCAAGACAAACTGTGTCTGCTCTTTAAAGCAATGTCATGTTAGTCACGTGGAGGTGGCACATGTCTTTAAATCTCAATACTTGGGAGGCAGAGGTAGGCGTATCTCTGAGTTTGAGGCCAGCCTGATCTACAGTGTGAGTTCCAGGACAGCCAGGACTACACAGAGAAACCCTGTCTCAAAACTGAATTTAAAAAAATGTTGCTATATATATTTATATATTTGTATGTATGGACACACAGCACAGGGAGGTCAGAGGACAGCTTGCAGGAGCTGGTTCTCTCCTTCTACCACATTGGTCCTGAAGACCGAACTCAGGTGGGTTAGGCTTGGCAGCAAGCTCCTTTACCCATTCAGCCATCTCGATCAGCCCCTCATTTTATTTTTATGAAACGACGTCTCCCATATCCCAGGCTGGTCTCAAACTTGCTGTGTAGCTGAGGATGAACATCTAATGTCCAAAGGACTGAAATTATGGGCATGTGCCACCTTACCCGTATGTGGTGTGGAAGTGGAACTCGAGCTTCCTGCATGCTAAATAAGCACTCCACTGAATTACAGTCTACCCTCTAAGATAGCAAAAGCATCGTGATAAGGCCATAGCAGGTGATGTTTAATAAACAGCGGCTATATTTGCTGGTCTAACCTCTTCGCACCCCACAAATCATCTCACTTCATGTTTACAACATGAAGGAAGGGGCAACGTAAACCTCTGCTATCAGTAAGGAACAGAGAGCTTCAGCCATCTGTACAAATTCAAGTACAAGGAGGATTTGAACCCAGCAACTATAACCCCGGCTAACATCTCATACTACCTTCCACTCCCCTGGTCTCCCTTGCCCACATCCAGTTCATCCTAAGAAGCCTCTGCCCCTCAAGAAGGGCTCGTGTGCAGTAGCTTCTGAACCACCTGCTTGAAATCTCAACATCCAAGTCCATGCGGCAGTAGGGGCCAATGGGATGGAGCCACAGCCCCCGAATATAGCAGGTAGACGGATATACCTCGTGACTGGCCAAATGCAGGGTCTGACCCTGCTGGACTCACTTCCTACATGTCTTTCCTTTCTTGGGGGACTTAAGGAAAGAGGAACCCAGACTTGGGAGCCCCACAACTTGGCCCTGACTTTAGCCCCTGCTGTGGACATGACCTTGAGCAAGTCAAGTGACCTGTCTGAGGTTCTGTCCCTCCCCAGTAAAGAGACGAAGGTGTCTGGGAGGATGAGAGGAGCTCCAGTGTGCTCCTCCAGTGACCGAGTACCCTGGATGCTCAGTAGTGGACGCTCCTGCACGTCATTCTTTCTTGATAACCGAGGAAGCCAGAAGCATGGCCGGCAAACTCCTCCATCCCAGCCCTGTGTAAACATCTCCTAACGGTTTACAACAAGGACTCTCTGGGGATAAGGGCTCTCTCACCCTGCTCTCATGCAGAGTGTGATGTGGCGGAGCCTCTCATTTGTGCCGCTTTCTCCCGACACCACCCACCCTACGGACCGCCATCTTCCCACCTGCTACTAACACTCCGAGGCCACGGATGTTTGCATTCGCCTCTACCTAGGAACGTCCTTCTCTTCTCGAGGGATTTGCCACTTCCACACACTCAGCCCTGGGTACCCCAGAACTTCCAGGCTGTATAAATGTGACACATTCAGAGAGCGTCAGCTACCAAGCTAAAAATTGCCGGTCGGGGATACCTGACCTTCCAGAACAGTCCTGGAAGGCATCCTATTAGATGAAGAGAAATTCCACAATGACAGTTGCTTCAGGTGGCTTCACTGGGGACCGGCACGATACTAGCACTCACTGAGAAAGAGCTGAGCACATGTGGAAGGAGCGGGCTATGCCCATTCCACCATGACACTTTGAGACCCTCCTCCTCACTGTTATACCAGTCAAGCGATAACATTTGGGATAACCCATCACCTTCCTCACACAGACCCAGTCGTTTCTCAAGGCCTCTGAAAGTCACACACTCAGACCTCAGCCCCTTTAAGGGCTGTAAACTATGAAGATCTGATGACACCCTGTGGCAGAGTATATGCTCAAGGGCAGAGAGAGGTCGTCAGCTGTAGAGGGCACAGCTAGGAGCAGGAGGACTTCCTGGAGGAGGTGGTCTTTGCCTGAAACAGAAACTCTGCCTTTGAGATGCTAATGGTGCCTTGGATCAGGTGTGAGGCCAATACTGTGCCCTGCTCAGTGGGGAGGCCGTCAGGCCTGGCATGGGGCCTAGTACAGCAGGACAAGATGGACCTGGCCTATTTGGCATGCAAGCTCATAGCCTTAAGTCAGTTCCCCAGAGGACATTTCCCAAGAACCGGCCAGGCTTTGACGGTTGAACAGAGCCATCTGGCCGACCTGCCCCTAGGTGCCACCAGGGTCACTCCAGCCTGCTCTGCACTGAAGGAAGGTGAAAATAAATTCCCCGGAGAGGCAGGGCAGCACAGGCTAGCCTGGAAGCCACATTCCACAGATCATTCAGGTGGTCACGCAATGGGGACCACAAAGGCCCGTGCTCACAGGTCACTGAACCAGAAAGCCAGGGCCCAGGGACATTACTCAGGTCCAAGGACCTTCTGGAATCTGACGCAGAACTGTGGGTAGGTACTCGTGGAGTCTGAGCCCTTACTCCCCTCCCCATCCTTTTCCTGAGCCTCACTTTTGGGCTAGCCTGGGGCATTGGCCCATATCTCATGTGTGCTATTCTTCACCCCCAACCTTGCTCACTTTTGAGTGGCAGGGGCAGGAGAGGAGGCACAAACCAAAGGCTGAAAAACAGTCTCCTGAAGGCCTGATCCCAGGCGCCACAAACCCTTAAAGTGGTAACTGTCTCTCCCAGGGTAGCAACAGGCCCAGAGACCCGTGAGTACTCTGGGTCAGGCCCCATTTCTGAGGCTCTGCCAGATGTTCTGCCAAGGGTGAGGCACAGGGTAGGAGAGAGTTCCCGGCAACAGACGGCCACCTCTCCTCCAGTATCATCTAGCTAGGCCTGTCTGCAGGGCGGCTGAGCAAATCTGACCCAGAGCAGTACCTGTTCAGCTCTTCCTGGAGCTTGGAGGCTGGGTGTGGTCTAGTGTCTGAGCCCAGGGCTCTGACTAAGCCCTATTCCTTTCCTTGGAAACTCATGCTCAGACCTCCAGGGGTTGCCAAAGTGAAGTATAAAAGCTCTTGCTGCCAACCAGACCAGTTGAGTTTGAGCCCCTAGACCCACATGATAGAAGGAAAGAGAGAGAGAGACTCTACAAAGCTGTCCTCTAACCTCCACAGATGTGCTGTGGCATGCATGCCTACACACACACACACACACACACACACACACACACACACACACACACTCACTCAAAACTCACTTAAAGAATCTCGCTAAAAGGGATCTGCGTCAAACGCTGGGACTTCTGCACTGTGTGATTCTCATGGAGCCTCAGTTTCCCTAGCCATAGTCAGGCTCACTCCGCCTACACTGTGAGAAGTGATGGAGATGTGTAGATAAGGGTGTGTGACATGTTGGGCACAGGGCTTGTCCACTAACCTGATTCTTAGGACTTGCAGTGTGTGCCCACCTTGCGCCCCTCAAGGTCCTTGATGGCGTTACTGACTGACCACTGCTGGAACAGTGGTCCAAAGGCATTTCCCACCCTATCCTTGGGCCTTGTCTGAGGCCACAAAAGCATAACCCTGTAGAGCAAGCATGGCTGAGAAGAACCAGGACAAAGGCCATGTCACACTTGATCTGTGCCAATGGTCACCTTGGACCAGTTCTTGGGTGAGCTAAACCTGACCACCTCAGAGGCCAGCTCAGCACATGACTTCCCGGGATCAGGCCCCAGTGCCTCTTCTGGGACAGAGGCCAGCACAGATTTCATTCTCCTAACACAGTTGCAGGGCCATGTCCTGAGCCTGCATGGCAAGATGGCTGGAGATCCCACCTGGGGAGACAATTTAACCATATCTTGGGCCAGATCTTTTGGCTGAGAGCCTGGTGTGTCTCACAGCAGACTCTGCCAACATCTATATGGCTTCACTCCCCACTCCAGGAAGGAGTAGGGATGAATCATAAGTCAGGGTCAAGGTCTCAAGGTCAGCGGCTCTTGCTTGTTCCTAAAATGTACCCTGGGCTGCAGTTCAGGCTGCAGGCATTCAGGGGCCTGGCATGTGCTCACTGAACTGCACAGGGAAGGGGCTGGGTGAATGAGGTGGAGAAACTGGTCTAGACTAGCGTTTATTACCAGGAACAACTTCTAGAGCAAACACTGGGGGTGATTCAACAAGTCCAGTGCCTCCAGGGTCTCAGCAGGACACGGTAATCCATACTTCCCTTCCCTACTCTTTGGGGCTCCCTTCTCTCCTGCTGTGATATCTATTAAGGAAGACTCTGCTAAATGTCTGTCTTCAAAATGCAGAGAGAACTCTGGGGACAGGTGTTGGCCTCCAAACCACCTAGCTCTCTCATGACCATTTGAAGACAGGGTCCAGTAGCTGGCTAGCAAGGGTTGCTGGGAGTAGCAGGGGCTTATGCAGGCAAGGCAAGGTGGAAAGAACACGGGCCATCCCAGTGCTAAACAGACCTGGACCATCCATTATCTGAAAGGACCCCGGATCAGTTCCCACCTCAGTCCTCCCAGGGAGCAAACGGGAGCATTTCCCTGAACCTCCAGGGAACAAGAGTCAGGGATGGCAAACTCTGAGGACAATACAGTACGTATAGAGCAGGCATCAGAACGCACACGTGGGCTTTGAAGCAGATTCATCCTACAGGTGTTCCCAGCACGAACGGAAGGCTTCAGCCATCAGACTGTAGGACATTCCTGGAGCTGGGGATGCAGCTCGGTTGCTATAGAGCTTGCTAGCATGCTCGAGGCCCCGGATCCAATCTCTAGCACTGCATATACTGGGTACAGTACCTTCTATCTTGGTACTGAGGTAGGAGGACCAGGAGTTCAAGGTCATCCTCAGCTAGATAGTGAGTTAGTTTGAGGATAGCCTGGCCCATATAAAACCCTGTTGAAGAAGGAGGGGGGGGGAGGAGGAGGAAGGAAGAGAAGAATAAGAGCAGCAACAGCAGCAGCAGCAACAGCAACAAGCCCACCAGTACATCACAAGACTGCCTGAAACTGGAAGTAAAATGCCCAAACTGCAGGGTTGGGGCTGGAGTGGTGGTAGTTAAGAGCCCTGGTTGCTCTTCCAGAGGACCTGGGTTCAATTCCTAACACCCACATGGTGGCTCACAACCATCCAGAACTCTAGCTCCATGGGACCCGAGGCCCTCTTCTGGCCTCCTAGGGCACTGCACACATGGGGTGCACAGACACACATGCAGACAAAACACCCATACACAATTTTAATAAAAACTGAAGTGTGGAGACCCAAAGGTTGGGTCTGTGTGCAGACTCTGCCCCAGCAGACAGCAAAAGTGTGGGAATGATTGATGGGTGACGTGATAACTGAGCATGCTGGCTCATGCCTTTGATCGTGGCACCTGGGAGGTGGAGGTAGGAGGATCTTGGTGAAGTTTCAGGCTGCCCTGGTTTTCATAGTGAGTTCTGGACCAGCCAGGGCTACATAGTGAGACCCTGCCTCAAAAAAGAAATGAGCCGGGCGCGCCTTTAATCCCAGCACTCCGGAGGCAGAGCCAGGTGGATCTCTGTGAGATCGAGGCCAGCCTGGTCTACAGAGCGAGATCCAGGACAGGCACCAAAAACTACACAGAGAAACCCTGTCTCGAAAAACATAACACATACATACATACATACATAAATAAGAAAAAAAAGACACATGGATCTCACATTCATGTGGAATATGAAGAAGCTGAGCACGGAAGGGTCACTAAAGGCTGGGGAGAGGCAGGGTCAGCACTGACCTACCACACAGTGAGGTGATTCTTCCTACCACACATAATAGGAGGCTATGATTAACCGTTAGATAGAGCAGGATTTCAAATGTCCTCAAAATGAAGAGATGATAAAGTTTAAGGTAACAGAGAAGCTAATCATCTTGTGATTACTATACACATACTCATGGATCAAAACATCATACTACCCCGGACGTGTGTACAATCACATGTCAATCAAAATTAAAACTTAGAAAAAGAAAACCTATCAAAAATCACATAAACCCAGAACCCATAGCTTGACATCTAGAACCCTGTGATCAGAACCCGGGCCCCTGGGCAGATCCTGCTAGTAATTCTCCGGGAAATGATCTCTGGTAGATCATGGCAGTAATGGCTGCCAAGGGACTGGGTTTAAAGTGTTCTCTCCCCACCCCCACCCCCTAAGGGCATGGCTTGGTCACATGACTTGTTCTACCCAATAAGAGGTCCAGATAATGGCTATGAACCACCCACCACCAAGGTGCTGGGAACCAAACCCAGGCCCTCTGCAAGAGCAACAGGTGCTCCGAAACACTGAGCCACCTCCTTAGCCTCAGCTTTTTTTTTAATTTTTAAATTTTATTTCTTAGTAGATGTGTGTGTGGGAGAGAGAGAGCTGGAGGGAGAGGGAGCTAGCAGCTACAGGCATGCTATGGTCTATATGTGGAGGTCGGAGGACGCCCTTCAGGAGCTGGGTTCCCGGGATCGAGCTCAGGTTGTCAGGCTTCTGTGGTAAGTGCCTCTACCCCCTGAGCCCTATCGCTGGCCCTAGAGATGGCTTTAAAAGCATTTCTATAATGTAATCAAAGATGCTGAGGACCCTAGCAGGGGATCTGGGCATGCAGGAACTCTCACACATCTTTGTGACTTCTGCAGGAACTCTCACACATCTTTGTGACTTCTGCAGACCTCCTTACTGTTAATATCGTTTTATTTTTGCAGTGCTGACTGGAACCCAGAGTCTTGTACATGCTAGGGAAGTGCTCTGCCACGGCACCCCTTTGGCAGTCCCATTTTTATTAGTTAAAAAGTACTTGTGAAACCCTGTGTAGGGGTGCACACCTGTAACCTCCACACTCAGGAGGCAGAGGCAGGAGGATCTCAAGTCGAAGGCCAGCCTAGGCAACATAGTGAGACCCTGTCTGCGGGGGAGGGCAAGCATTTGTGCTTTAGGGTATGTGCCCTTCTTAGGAACCTGGTCGTTCGGTGAAGCATCCGGGATCAGGCTGCAGGCAGTGCCCACTGAGCGCTCCATCAGAACCTGATCGTAAATTAGGAGCTGGTGGTGTTTCAAGAGGACATTCTGTCTATAGGGTGAAACTTTCTGGAAGCTTCCACTGAGTTCTGAGGTTTCCCAGCTCGAGGGTTTTCACGGAGTGGCTCTGAGTGGGCCTCCAGTTTACCAAGAAGGAATTCAACAGTTCAACTAACCTCACGGAGAGAAGTAGGCCCTTGAGAGAGGAAGCAGAGTGTGGATACGGAGAAGGAAACAGGAAGCATTAGGAACATTTCAAACCTGGAGGTGCTACAGTGCCATAGATAAGTGTCTGAAAAAACAGGTGGTCACAGCCGTCCCAGCTACTCCTCAGCCGCATGGGCCACCACCATAGGCCATCCACGGTCTGTAGGCCTAGGGACCTGTGCAAGGGCAGCCTGCACAGACGTAATCACATGCGTGTTCATGTGACAGAGACAAGGATGTAATAATAGCAGAGAAAGGAAGGAGGGAAGCAGGGACGACCTAAAAAATCCCTCTTTTCATATCCACCTCTCCAGCTTCCACAGTCCTGACCTTCTGTGAGTGTGGCTCTTGAGGGGCATAGTCATCACCTCCTAGTGTCCCCCAAAGCAAAGTCTCTCTGTTAGCCCCGGTCCCTGCCCGTTCAGCTGCTTTCCTGTCTCCTCTGACCATTTCTTTAACGCGGTATTCACTGTCTCTGCCAGTGCCACCCAAGGACTGGCGTTCAAACCCAGGTCCGTCCGGGAACTGCCATGTGACCTAGACATCCACAGCAGCTTGGTACTCCCCACTTCTAAAAACCGGGAAAAGAACAGCATGTGCCTTATGCGACTATCAGGGAAAGACGAGCCTAAGTTCTGTAGTGTGTGGCCCAAAAAATGTGCAAAAATGATGCTAGTCATCACCACCGAAACAGGCCTCTCAGCGGTCTGTGACCAGAAGAGTTTTCCTAAGAATGCTGAAATGCTATTTGTCTTTTTTTTCTTCTTCAACACTGTTTACTATGTATATACAGCTGGTGCAAAGCAACAGTGGGTAAGCCCTGACGTCACCGTGGAAATCACACCAGTGGCGTCAAACTGTATTAGCAGAACTGTGTTCTTCACACTGTTTGTTCGAGTTTTAAAAAGCAAGGAGGTGTGGCTTTGTTGGAGTGGGTGTGACCTTGCTGGCGGAAGTGTGTCACTGTGAGGGCGGGCGTTGAAGTCTCATATATGTTCAAGCCACGCCCAGTTCACTTCCTGTTGCCTGCAAGATGTGGAACTCTTAGCTCCTCCATGTCTGCCTGCATGCTGCCATGTCCTGCCATGATGATAATGGACTAAACCTCTGAAACTGTAAGCCACCCCAATTAAATGTTTTCCTTTGTAAGAGTTGCTGTGGTCACGGTGTCTTCCTCACAGCACTAGAAACCCTGACTAAGACAGGTGGTTAGACCCTTGCCACGCAAGCCTGATGACCTGAGTTCAATCCCCAGGACCCTGTAAAGGTGGAATGCTAGACCTGACTCCACAAAGTTGTCCTCTGTCTGCCACACATGCACCATGGCATGTGTACACACACAACAACAACAACAATAATAATAATTTTTTGTAGACAGGGTCTTTCTACCTAGCCTTGGCTGTCCTAAAACTCACTATGTAGACCAGGCTGACCTTGAACTCACAGGGAGTTCTGCCTCTGCTTCTGGAGTGCTGGGATTAAAAGCATAAGACACTATGTCTGGCTAATAATAATAATAATAATAATAATAATGATGATGATATTTTTAAAGGAGTTTCTTTTAGAGCAATAAGAATCAGAATTCACCTGGCAAAACTGATTTGCCACCATGATCGTATATAAAGGACTTTCTATACTAAGACGACCTTTTGGGAGACAGTGCTGGTGACATTAACCCATGGTACTCTTTGATAATGGATAATGAAATGCTCAACAGTTGGCCCAGCCACCTGGTGTGGTGGTGTGTGCCTATAATCCTAACACTTGGGAGGTAGAGGCAGGAGGACCAAAAGTTCTAGGTTAGCTTTGGCTACATAGGGAGTTCGAAGCCAGGCTGGACTACATGAAATTGCAATGAATTCTTCAGGACACAATCACCTGGTGAGTTTTCCTGCTGACAAGGTGTAGTCATGGTTACATCATTAAGGTAATTGATACACTCCTCTATTTTCCAACACCTCATGTGTGATGTCAGCTTTCAACCAAACACTGCAGGAGCCCAGAGGACTTGCACTCTGCTATGATGTAGGCAGAGGATCTTTTCAGAAACAGCAGTAAAGCCAAGCATGCCAGTTCATACCTGTAATCCCAGCACCTGGAAGGCAGAGGCAGGAGGATTGCTGTGAATGAGACTACACAGCTGGACTCTGTCTCAAAATGAATGAATGAATGAATGAATGAATGAATAAAATGAAATTAAAAACCCCTAAACAAACAGACAAACAAATAAATGGATGAATAAATAAATAAAAACAAAGCTGGACATGGCAGTGCACCACACATTTAACTCCCAGCACTCAAGAGGCAGAGGCAGGAGGATCTCTGTGTGTTTGAGACCAGCCTGGTCTACATAGTAAGCTCCAAGGGCTATGGAGAGAGCTTGCCTCAAAAAAACAAATAGGAACCATGAGACACAATGTTGCACTCTATTCAACCCCTTTCAAGTTACTTCTCACCTTAAAAAAAAAAATCAATGCTAGCCAGCCGTGGTGACCCTTCCTTTAATCCCAGCATTTGGGAGGCAGAGGCAGGTAGATCTCTGTTGAGTGGTCTACCAAGCGAGTTCCAAGACAGTCAGGACTGTTACACAGAGAAACCCTGTCTAGATACAAGCAAACAACAACAGCAAACAAACAAAACAAAACAAAATCAATGCAAGTGATGTTAACATGCATCAGTTCATTGCTGTTATTTTAGAATAAATTAGTGAGAATTCAGATATTTCAATAGTGTTAAGATCTTGAATGGTAAACAGTGATATTTCAAACCACAGAAATAGCTTTTGTGGCTTTTCAGTTCCCTAAGAGCATGAGAAAAGTTTGAGAAACAGTATGTTAAGAAACAAACAGGAGTTGGAAAGATGTCTCAGTGGTTATGCGCTCACACTTCTCTTACAGAGGACCCAAGTAGAGTTCCCAGCACCCATACCTGGTGGCTCACAACTACTTTTAAATCCAGCTCCAGGGATCCAACACCTTCTCCTGACCTCCACAGGTAACTGCACATGCACATATATACACATACATAAAATAAATTTAATAAACAAACAAACAAAATAAGGGGCTGGGAGTGTGGTTCAGTTGGTAGACTGCATGCCTAGCATTCACAAAGCCCTGGGTTTGACCCTCTGCACCACATAAACAAGGTGTAGGAGCCTATAATCCCAGCACTTAGGACTCAGAAGCAGGAGGATCAGGAGTTCAAGGCCAGTCCCAACACTACAGCAATTTTGAGGCCAGTCTGGAACACATGAGACCCTTTCTCAAAAATCAATCAAACAAACAACAGGGCTGACGAGATGGCTCAGAGGGTAAAGGCTCCTGCTGCCAATCCCGATGACCCACATAATGGAAGGAAAGAAATGATTCTTGCAAGCTGTCCACACAAACACCCTGGCCAATGTGTGTATGCACATGAACAGGAGTCTCTCTCTCTCTCTCTCTCTCTCTCTCTCTCTCTCTCTCACACACACACACACACACACACAAAATTAGAAATGCAATACAGAAAATAACAAAAGAAAAAGACAGGTTTTCAAACCAGATCTTCGTCGTGGTATAGTGGCCAAAAGAGGAAGAGAAGAGAAGACATGGAAACCGCTCAGATGCCCAGTGACAGGAAAATGGCTGAATAAATAATGGAACCTCCATTTGGTGGAACATTATGCAGTCATTAAAAATTATGTCCTCGAATCGTATTTATTGTTGTTGGAAATTGCTCAGCATGTTCAACACACTGTTAAGAGATTAAAAGAAAAATGAAAGAAAGCAATTTTCATGACTGCCACGATTTACAGGGAAGTCGGGAAATGGAATCCTGGGAAATTATCAGACACCAGATGGTCGTGCAAGCTCTCAGGGAGCACAGTGGGGGTCATGGAGTATCTATGGGTGCATTTAGATACACCCCCAATTCCATGCTTCTTGTTCATTCACTTTCTACTTTTAAATTCATGAGGAGACCAAACACCCGAAGCCAACATTTCCACGCTCACCTCCAGGGCAGCAGAGGTGCCTTCCAAGCCCCTGGCTTCCCACACTTGATTCTCTTCCCAATCTGATGTCAGCACTGGGGACCACTGTTCCAGTGCCTGCTTGGGTTCCCAATCCTCACCTAAGCTGCAAACTTCAGGTCTCCTCTAAACTGCAAGATGGCGGAGCGGGGACTCTGCCAGGGCGGAAGTCTTCAGGGCACTGCTTTTCCCTGGGGCCACCGGCTGTTAACAAGTGTTACCGCCATCTGCCGCCTGCTCTGCAGGCACACGTCTGCTCACGTCTGCTCACTCTCCTCATTACTGTGCATAAAACCCTCTGCATGCCCAACCTCCACCTGCCACATCTGTCTGCAATTTGTGCACCCTGTGCAGGGGCTGGTGCGGAAGTGGAGTTCTTTATGACGCTGCAGGATTCCAGGTGGAATGCTGTGGGCGGCTGGAGGCGTCCAGCCACTAGCTTTTTGGGGACACTGTTGCTCTGAGTGCATGAGCTCTGGGGTGCCCTTGGCCTAGAAGCCAGACAGGTGGCAGCTATGAGCAGATCTGAGAAGGTGGGCCTATCCCCTGCCGTCTGCCAATCACTAGACTGTATAAATCACAGTAAGCAATGAGCCACTCATGTATGTCACTCAACCCTCTCAGCCTGACAGGCAGCCACTGTCATTGGTCCTGAAGGTAAGAAACACCAGTACTACCATTATGCAGGTTCAGGCAGGTTGGGAATGTTAGACAAGGTCAGAATTAGTAAGAGGTAGAGCCAGATGTGGTGGCTCACGTCTGCAATCCCAGCCCTTGGGAGGCTGAGGCAGATGGATGGATCACAGTGACATAACGGCCAGCCTAGGCTACCTAGTGAGTGCAAGGCTAGCCTGGGCTATAAAGGAAAATGTGGTATTGAAACAATAAGGGACAGATATAGCTGGGGGTACACGTTCAGTTCAAATCGGACTCCAGAGCTGGCCATCCCACGGCGGAGCTAATGTGGTCTCCATCTTCTGTCTCAAGCTGACTCCACAGTGGACATGGGCAGAGGAAGCCCAAGGCGTGCATGCTAGTGGAACAGAAAAGACCTCTGCCTTGCTTGACATCCCTGAGGCTCACCCAGGGCTTTCACAGGAAGCTAACACAGAGTTCTTTTGGCTGTGTTGGTCCCCTGCAGAGAGGCCACCATCAGGGGTCCTCATGTGGAAAAAGGCAAGAAGTCCTATGTGGTGGTTTGAACGATAATGGCCTTCATCTGTTTGAATACTTGGTCCCCAGTTGGTGGAACTAGGAAGGATTAGGAGGTGCAGTCTTTTTGGAGGAAGGGGTGCAGTCTCTTTGTGTCACTAGGGGTGGGCTTTGAGGTTTCAAAAGCCCACACCAGCCTCAGTTAGCTTTCTCTTGGCCTCATGGTTGTTGTCTTATAACATGTAAACTCTCGGCTCCAGCTCCAGCACCATGTCTGCCTGCCTGCTGCCATGCTTCCCGCCATGATGGTCATGGACTTATCCTCTGAAACTATAAGCCTCAAGGTGTTTTGGTTATGGTGCCTTAGTCACAACAATAAAAAAGTAAGTAAGACATGTTTTAACCCCAATTCAAGGAAAGACACCTGCACTATCCACATTTGTGCATTATTCACGGTCACTGAAAATACTAAATAGAAGCCCTCAGTGGTGGCACACATCTTTAATCCCAGCACTGGGGAGGCAGAGGCAGGTGGATCTCTGTGAGTTCAAGGCCAGCCTGGGCTACAGATTGAGTTCCAGGACAGCCAAAGGTACACAGAGAAACCCTGTCCAAAAAAACAAAAACAAAAACCAAACAAATAAAAAACTAAATAGAAAGTTCTAGAAGTCATTCATAAGTCTTAAATGACTTCTTGCATGTATATGTGCATGGAAGCCAGAGGTCGGTGGCAGGTGTCTTCCTCAATCCCTCTCCACCTGATTTTTTGAGAAGAGTCTCTCACGGAGCCTGGGCGCACCGACTCTGCTAGGCTGGATGGCTAGTGAGCCTGCGGGATCCTGTTGTCTCCGCCTCCCCAGCGCGGGGGGGGGGGGGGGGGGGGGTTTACAGGTGCGCGCTGCCATGCCTTGCTTCTGAATGTGAATGCTAAAAAGTGATCACAGGTCCCGGGCTTGGATCTGCATTATCTCCCTGGCCCCTTCATGACTCTGAGTAAATAGTTGCAACTGCTCTGTTCTGTTATTAGTTTTTCTTAGTAAGCTCTAACTGTGCCTCGCATATATGGTAACCTTTATTATAAGACAAACGAACAGAAAAACACCCAGTGCATGCAGGTTCCATACTATCCAGGTAACATCTTAGAACATGTACTCAGCACATTCTGCATGCTGTGGGTTCCAGGGAACTGGGTTTCTCGATGCAGACAGCACTCCTTTTAATTTTCACACACTCTTGTGTAACCTTGGATTCTCGTCCTTTGCTTGGGTCAGGGTAGGATGTGTGCCCCAGGAGCTGGGGAGCAGTGGGGTACATAAGCTTGAGCCCTGCACATGCCTCCTGGCCCATAAACTGCCTCCTTCCAAGTCTTAAAGAGTAAACACAGCTGAGAATTCTGCCCCTGGCCAAGGGCAGTGGAGGAAAGGTCTTCTGTCTCTGGGATAAACTCTGGGAAAAGTACAAGAGGCAGTCTGGTGGTTCCCCAAGCCAGCACCAATGCTGCATAGGAGTGTCAGGCTCAGCGAGACCAAGGACCTGGGCTTGTACATCCTGGGCTGAGCAGTACCTTCCCTGGGAGACTATAGGCCATGAGACTCTGTAGTGAAGACATGAGGGATATTATGAGGTCCTTGAGCCGAGTAAAGGGCAGTTACCCTGGTTGGAATGGACCTCTAGATGGCTGCATAAAGAAAAAGCAGGTACATCTGACAAAATGAACTTCCCAAGCATGCCGTCATCGTGTACCAGCTGGGTCACAATGCCTGCGCCATCAGTACCCACAGTCACAGCAATCCTGGCTGTGGTGGTCTGAATAAAAACGGTCCCCACAGTCCATAGGGAGTGGCACTGTCAGGAGGGGTGGCCTTGTTGGAGGAGGTGTGTCATTGGGGATGGGCTTTGAGGGTTCAAATGCTCAAGCCAGGTCCAGTGGCTCCCTCTC
This sequence comes from Peromyscus eremicus, assembly GCF_949786415.1. NCBI lineage: Eukaryota > Metazoa > Chordata > Mammalia > Rodentia > Cricetidae > Peromyscus > Peromyscus eremicus. Next base: position 153,497,431 of record NC_081417.1, read on the forward strand.
TTCCTACTGCCTGCAGATCTGGATGTAGAACTCTCAGCTACCTCTCCAGCACCACATCTGCCTGTGTGCTACCAGGCTCCCCACCATGACTATAAATGGACTAAATCTCAGAACTGCAAGCCAGCCTCAATTAAATGTTCTCCTTTATAAGAGTTGCCACAAGCGGGGGTGGGGGTGTGGTGGGGGAGTGGCTCACACCTTTAATCCCAGCACTCGGGTGGCTGAGCCAGGTGGATCTCTGTGAGTTTGAGGCCAGCTTGGTCTACAGAGTGAGATCCAGGACAGGCACAAAGAAACCCTGTCTGGAAAAACAAAAACAAAAAAACCGAAAAAACAAGAAACAAAAAAAAAAAGCTGCCATGGTCATGGTGTCTCTTCCCAGCAATAGAAATCCTAAGTAAGACATTGTTGAACTAAGATCCCCACCAACAAGGTGTCCTACATGCCTTGAATGCTACACACACTCACTCTCCCAATGGCTCCTCACACATCCTTGGGGATGTCAACGGGGTATCACATGGCCACCTGCTCGGTCACCCATACACAACAAAGCTAGGGTCAGGGAAAGCTGCTGGGATGCAGGAGGCTCACTGGCCAACAAAATCCCTCTTCCTTCATAATGTGAGAACTGCATCTGGGACAAAGCTGGACGGCAAGAAAGTTCATACCCCAGACGCCTCACCCTCCAGCAACTCTCGGCCAGGCTCCTGTCAAGACAACCTGTGACCCACCACTGCGGCCCCTTGCATGGTGTCTTGTGGACTACAAGGCTCAAACACTCCCTCCTTGACCCAAGATGCTCACCCAGGAAAGGTCAAAGGAAAAACTTTACTCCCTGTATCATGGTGGTCGAAGTAACAAGCCAGTTCTGGCTTCAGGGGACAAAGATTTTCTAGATGTCTGGCAGATGTGTTCAACCCGCAGCCCTCAGGGACATCATAAACTGACTGAAAATACGAGACTTGGTTTTGCAGTTCTTTATGTCTTATAACTGGACTGTACAGTTCGCAAGTGTGAACTTCTGCAGATGACATCTGTCACCAGTGTCGGAAGGCTAAATGCATTCTTTCAGAGGCAGAAGCATGCACACCCCAAAACCTGTCCTCTGGAGACATTGTGGGACCAACTTCTCAAAGCACCATGACAGCTGCATCTTAGGCAGGCGTCCTTTCTGGAACCTTCCCTGAAGCCCAGAGCATGGACAAGAAGGCTTGCAGGAGAAAAGGAGCTAAGAGCTGTTTCAGGGAACTTGGTTGCATTCGAGGTCCACTGTCATCTTTGGCCAGCTGGTGACCAAGGAACTGCGGTCCGACTCAAGAGATTTCCTACACACCTGCATAGCTTCAAGTGTCTCCGCAGTGCCAGGGCTGCAGGATGCTACATCTCATGGGGAAACGACACTGGTCTGAGTGGTGAGAAAATACCCATGCCCTTCTCAGTGCCCACCTTGAGGAACAGGAGTGCTATGTGGAGCCACAGGCATTTCTCCGGCAGAGCCCAGCACATGCTCAGGGAGGCCCCACAGGACCCCGAGAATGTAGGATAGACTCAGCCATAGGCCAGTGTCCCGGTCTGTCAAAGATGGCCTCTGAGGCCCCACCCCTCCCTGGGAATCTGTGGGCAGTTAATAGTTGCTGAAGGCACAGGAGATATTTGCTTTAGTGGTGAATCCATTGGCAGGGTGCCCAAGTTCCTGGAAATAGCCCTTCACCCACCCTCCTGTAAGCAGCCCTAATGAGACTCAGTGGGGGTGGGGTGGACGCAGAAGGGCTGGTTGGGAAGAGGAAGGGAACAGCGGGCGTGGGAGGGGCAAGAGAGGGGAATGGGGATGTGACTAAAATACACTATACACGTGTATGAAAATCATAACAAACCCATTATTATGTAAAACATATACTAAAGAAAAACTTCAAATACATTCGTGGTTGTTGCTGTTGTTTTTTTGAGACAGGGTTTCTCTGTGTAACAGCCCTGGCCATCCCAGAACTCACCCTGTAGAGCAGGCTGGCCTCGAACTCACAAAGACCTGCCTACCTCTGTCTCCTGAGTGCTGGGGATTAAAGGTGTGCGCAGCCACCACCTGGCTTCAAATAAGGTTTTTCTTAAAGCTCATTCGCTACTCATTTCTCAGAGCAACCGTCACCCTGAGACAGGAAGTGACAGGGACCCACTCCAGGAGGCTCAGATGGCTGGGAGGACCCAGGCAGTCGCTACCCAAGTCTGTCCCCTGTTGCCGGTCACTCACCTTGCAAGGCTTCTTTGGCTCTGGCCAGTTCCTGCTCCTTCTGCACCAACTGCACCCGAAGCTCTGTGGCTGAGAGGACCTCAGAGCACTTGCCGCCCTGTGACTCCTCCAGGTCCTTGGCCAGCATCTCCTTCATCTGCCGGAGAAGGTGCACTTCCTCTTGAAGCTGGACCACTTCCTCCCGCAGGAGCACTAGGGGACAAGAGCAGCTGGTCAGAGGCGGGGGACCTGGAAGGGCTCAGGTGACTCCTGTGAGCTGTGCACAAAGGACTTTTTCCCAAATGGGCCCTGGACCCACTCAGTCCACACACACCGAACCTGCCACACTCCCGAGCTGCAGATCCTTCTGTGGCCACTCAGTGTCCCCGTGATGGCTACAGACTTAGGAGTTAACATTCTGACCATGAATTACTCCCCATGCCCAGGGAAGCTCTGTGTGTGATTTCTCACAGACTCCCCCAAACCTGAGCCTGGTACCAACATGATCCTCATTTCACACATCAGGCCACTGAGGCTCAGAGAGGTTAAGGAACTCTGAAAGGCCAGGCTATGGTATGTCACAGGTGTGACTCTGGTGGTGAGTCAGAATTTGAACAGTGTCACACTGGAGAATTGGTGATGAAGGGCACAGTCACATCCTGCAGAGCACATGCTCCCTGGGGGTTCTGCTCCCCACAGAGAGCCCAGCATTGACAAGCATATCCCCAAGAATGGGGACAACATAGGTGTAGGACATAACAGCACCTATATTCCGTCCTGTGTGTGCATCCTGAGAGATGCTTGTGTCTTGAGAAGGTACCCAGGTAACAGATGAGCCTTTCAAGATGAGAGCTCATAGAACGTCATTTGCCACAGTGGTCCTGTGGGCCCGGGTGTGTTCCTTTAAGACCAATAAACCTCAAACTGTCAGGAGTGCTGGGGGCAGCACTGTGCCCTCCTGGGAGCAGGTGACACAGGTAGCAGGTTGTATGGGCCTTTGTGATGGCCGAAGTCACATGAGGAATGAGGTTCCGGGGTATGGTAACATACTTGCTGAACACCAGTCTATGAGGCTAGGACCACTGAAGATTCAAGGCCAGCCTGGGCTAATAACGAGTTCCAAGCAAGCCTGGCCCCCACCCTCTAAAAAAGAGTGAGTCCTCATCTTGGTGGCAGGAAAAGAATCAAGTTGAAGGGCACAGTGACAGCCCACCTCGCCTCCTCAGTCAGGTTCTTCCCCCAAAGACCCCAGTGGAGCCGGGGGGCACCTGCCTGCTCTGTCTCACACTGGGACTCCAGTGCAGGCTCTGACTGTCACATCCCTCCAAAAACCTGCACAGTAAGTTTGCTTGGTCCCGGCCCAGCCCTCACTCCAGGCACACTTCTCCAGACGGGAGGTCAGATCATGAAAGGCCTGAACCCTGGCCACCTGCCCCTCGCCCTGGCTTGCCATCTTTAGTGGTACCCAAGACTCTGGGATTCTCAGCTCCTTTATCAGTGGTCTTCATTTGCCCATCCTGACAGGGTCCCTTTGCATACTCAACTGTCACCAGGGGTTTATTTCAGAATCAAGTGTGAGTGACTGCAAGCACAAGTCCATTGATACTACACTATGCAGTTGGTTTTTGTTTGCTTGACATATATAATTTACATATTATTATATTATATTATATTATATTATATTATATTATATTATATTATATTATATTATATTATATTATATTATATTATATTATATTAAATGAATGGTTTCTACGTGTCTTCAAGGCACTTCAAGGAAGCCACTAAGGTCTTATTGTCCAGGCAACAGTGGGTCCCAAGAGGCCCTGTCAGTCCCTTGCCAATTCTTCCACCAACTTTATGTCCTTTCTTGGGGTCTTGTTTTTTACTCAGCACAGGGATCCAGTTAGGGTTGCCACATGAAGATTAAGTAAGCCGGGTGGTGGTGGCACACGCCTTTAATCCCAGCACTCGGGAGGCAGAGCCAGGCGGATCTCTGTGAGTTCGGGGCTAGCCTGGGCTACAGAGTGAGTTCCAGGAAAGGCTTCAAAGCTACACAGAGAAACCTTGTCTCGAAAAACAAAACACAAAACAAATAAACAAACAAAAATCCAAAAAGATTAAGTAAAACAAGATCTAAAACCCAAGACACACAGGGCGCCTGCCCTCAGGGAAACGATGGGTAATCCTCAGAGTTAGGGTACCTCCAGTAGCATGTGGTACACAGTTAGGCTTGGCATGCATTTGTGTTGTCCTGCATTCTAATTTGACCTGGCACGCGGTTTCTTCCCCGTGCGGTTCTTCCCGCCCACGGTCACAGGCGCAGGAAGCAGAGCGACCCGGGGGCTGGCATTGCTAGAACACCCGAGGCGTTGGGTGAAGGTGGAACACACACAGTAGTTGCTGCACCTGAGCTTGGCCAAGAGCAGACATGGGAGTGGGCCTGGCACCAAGCACCACCACCCTAACAGGTGCACCGGGCACCGAGGCCCCGCCCTCCAGCCCAGCCCAGCTCTGAAGTAGCCAATGGTAACCAGGCACACCTAACAAGGGCCCAGTCTCAGGAAGCCAGGCTGGAAAAACAACTAAGGGAAGACCAGAGGCTCCTGTGAGCTCACTAAGCACCCACACCGGCTGGTCAGGCGGTACAGCTTGCAGACTGCCCTGCACCCTCCCGGGGAAGAGCCAACCTACCCATGGCCTTGAAAGACTGGCCCCTAGACTGCAGTCCTGGGATCAGTGGACAGGGAGGGGCTATGTCCATAGGCCTCGGTTGTTTTACCTGTGAAATGGGGGGGCAAATGAAACTTAAATGGAGGCTGAAGGTGTGGCTCAGGGGCAGAGAGGGTACCTAGCATGCCCAAGGCCTTGAGTTCCAGCCCCAGCCCTACTCCAAAACAAACCACTTAAATATGCCCAGGCACCCTGCCCACAGTACATGAGCACCACTAATATGCACAGCTCACTTTGCCTTCTGTATAGAGGGGACCAAAACACACACATCAGAAACAATGGACAATGAAAATGGAGTTACCTTTGGTTTTGTGCCTCAGAAGGTGTGGTACCTTGCAGTATGTCTTTGGACAAGACGCTATCTGTTTCTGGGCCTTCAGAGAGGTACTTAGAGGGGAGTAGTCTTTGTAAATCTAGATGAATGTTACTCCTAGTGTGTGGGAACAGAGACCCTGGACTCTGGTGTGTGGCTGTACAAATCAACACAGTTGCCAGCAAGAACACGGTGGCTCGTTGGGTTCAAATTATTTAAGAAAAAGTGAGCCAAGTTTCTCAGCCGCACAGGCCACACTTGTTTCTTAGGTGCAGGAGGCTAAGGGGCTGGAGAGTGAGTGGTCCAGACTGTCGACTCTCCATTCCAGCCAGTGTAGACAGCCATTGAGGGAGATGGGAGGAAGGCCACACTGCCAAGCCAAGCTGCCGCGAAGGCTCGTGCCCCTGCTCACGGGAAGCTTCCAGGACTGTCCTGGCTTTCTCCAAGCACAGAAAAGCAAACAGCACCATGAATGGTAGTCCCCTGCACCGGGCAAACCACAATCCTCTGACCTCCGGGCAGGGAGCAGGCAGGGATGCAGAGGTACCAACAAAAGCTGTATTTAGGTGACTGTTGCTGGGAGACCCTCCTGCTCCAGGGAGCTGCTCGCTACCCATGGAGCACACTTACCAACACAAGTGCCCCAGGGGCCTCTTCCCTAAGGAAGGGCTGCCGTGCAGCCTCCCTGTGACACATCCACAATCGGTGACCATGGGGACAGAGATGGAACCTGCTGCTCCACTGCCCATCTCCTTCAGTCTGTAAGAGTTCTGCTTTTAAAGAGTAACCTCCCAGCCTCCAATGCAGCTAAGGTTGCCCATGTGACCCAGTTCTGGCCAACGGAGTATAGAAAAACAAATGCTTTTGAGAAGGACTGCCATTTAAAGACCAAAAGATCAAAAAAAAGAAAAAAAAAAAAAGAAAAAAGCTGAGTCTTTTCCCCACACTTTATCTTCGGAGAGTGGATTTGATGGCGGGAGATACAACAGCCACCTTGTAATAGAGAGGCAATCAATGTCTTAAGTAGGTCAATCCTCACAATAACCCATGAAAGAGGTATTATTATTATCACGCCAACTTTATAGATTGGGGGTTGAGGTACATGGGAAGTTAAGTGATAGAGCCAAGCTCACAGGCAAAGAGCAGAGCCAGGCTTCGGGCCTGGGTGGTTTGGCGTCAGCACCCTGTTTTGGCTTCTAGAATATGGTCCTGTTCTGAGTTTTGAGGCATATTCTGGGATCAGTGATGCTTGCTGACTTCCTCAAGCAAACATCCCAGCGTGTGTCTACATGAAGCATGCTAAGAGAGCTACAGAGTCCTGGGCAGTGTAATCGCCTGGACCTCCATAGTGGCCAGAACACTTACTGTACATTGTTATCCAAAATATGATTGTAAGGCTCAGGAGAGGAACACAGACTGAGTGACTTCAGCAGTAGAGCCCAGGTCTTTATCAGTCTTGGCACGGAGTAATAGCAGTCTTTCGTCCTCCTCACCCTCCTCACTGCCCCCAGCCCCACTCCCTTAGGGGTGAGCTTGCTCTTGCTCTCCATGGTGGAGTGGATCTGGGCAATTGTGTGTGTGTGTGTGTGGTCCCCCAGCCCTTGCACCAAGTTCATGGTCCCTGCAGCTCCTGAGAAGAATGTGGGGTTCCTCAGAGACAAGAATAGCATTTCCTCACATGCACCCCAGTGCCAGCTTTGGGCAGGGCTCTGGTGGGCGTGTGTCCACAGTGCCGGGTGCTTCAGATAGAGGCGGGACAGGCAGGTCAAGGCAATCAGTGGGACTCAGTCTTGGCTCCTCCACTTCCTGATGTTAACCCCTGGCATCTGACCTGAATGTAAAAATGGAGCCAAGATTGGTTTCCCAGGCTTCAGTAAACATTAAACAGGGCAACTGTCTCTCAGGTTCTCCCCAACCTTTTAACACTGTGACACAATGCTGTTACCTATAAAGTTCAGGCCCTGGGAGCTGCAATGGAGATGATAATACTACTGCTAATAATAACAGTAATATTTTAAAATCCCTCCAAATCGCATAATTTTAAGTAAGTTCATCATATCATGTAGGGTTGCATTCACAGTTATCCTGGGGCACATGCTGCCTACCAGCTACAGATAGAGTAGAAACATTCTGGAAAGTTCTAAGTGGGGGTCAAGTGTAGTTTATCACCACCAGTTTGTTTTGTTTTTATTTTTTGTTTGTTTGTTTTTTGTTTTCTGAGACAGGGTTTTTCTGTGTAGTTTTGGTGCCTTTCCTGGATATTGCCCTGTACACCAGGCTGGTCTTGAACTCACAGAGATCCGCCTGGCTCTGCCTCCCAAGTGCTGGGATTAAAGGTCTGTGCCACCACCGCCCGGCCTGTTTTGTTTTGTTTTGTTTTGTTTTGAGATAGAGTTTGTTTGGGTCTTGTTTGGTTGTCCTGGAACTAGACTGGCCTCGAACTCACAGAGATCCACCGGCCTCTGTCTCTCCGGTGCTGGGATTAAAAGTGTGTGCGACCACACCCGGCTCAATTTCATGATAGAGATTATGTCCTCTGTCTTTTCCGAGAAGCCTATGGTCTCAGCACCCAAAGAACCCTGAGCCACAGCCTTCCTGACCTATGGGGTGACCTATGGGGTGAAAAGGCAGGGCAGGCAGGCCCTGTCACTAGCCCAGGGAAGACAGAACAGAGTGGAGGGAGCCTGTGTGAGGAAGCTAGGCTGAGGGACTGCTGCTAGCCGCCCACCATGGATGGGCACCTGGGTCACCAGCCTGGCATATACCTGCTCCTGAGCTCAGATTCTGGCCTCCTACAAAGTAAATTTAGGGAGGGAGCCATCCAGCCCTTGAACAAACCTGTGCTTTCTAGGTGGCCTCTTCAGAAGGCATCTTTGCAGCTCTGTGGACTGACTTCTGCTTTTGGACTATGGGGGGGGGGACGACACACGACACACCAACACCACCTCCCAATGCTCTTCACCTCCATGTGACATTAGTGCTCCATCCTCACATGAACCCCGGGGGACAAGGCATCTTACGGGATATCGAAGCCCAGAGGGACATGGTGGGGGGTAAACGGGGGCTGCTCTCTCCTGAGGGTGTCTCTTGAGGGTGTCAGACTAGAAGGTGCACTCGAGGTGACAGGCACAGCCTCTTAATCTCAATCTCCCCACACCCCCCTCCCTTCCCACAGTTGGGTAGAGGATCCCAAAGCCTCCCTAAACAGTCACTACCACTTCCAACTTTTCCTGACATCTGAGGGGGACAAAGGTCTACTAGAAAGCCAGCTCTGAAGGCGCTCAGGATTCTGTGATGGCCAGAAGTGTCGCAGGAAAGCACGGGAAGGGTCAGGATGCAATGGCTCCCCTTTGTGTAGAGCCAGAGACAGGACTGCAGGCAGGGTAAGCTACTCAGGGCTACACTAATGCAGACACCCTGGGCCTGGGTCTCCCTCCTTTCTCAGGCTAGGCTTGCCCTGCTCCTGCCTTGGTCCCTGCCTGGGGACCACCATTGTTCCCACTAGCCAGGTTCCTCTGCCTGTCTCAACAGCCACCCCACCATGATCCCTAGCGGCTGGCAGAGAAGGGGCTGGAGCTTGCCATGACTCCATGTTCTCTAGGCCTCTGTCATGTGATCTTGCCACTCTGGTGCGCCATTCCCAAACAGGAAGGACTGCCACAGAATCCCACCCTTCATTCATGTCGTCAACTCATGCCTCCTCCAGGCCTGCAGAGCCACTGGGTAAGGTGATTCTTATCCCAGTGTGGGTGTGGCTGGGCAGAGGAGGGACCAGGTGAAGCTGCCTCTTTTTCTCGGAATTTCACATCATTGTTTTTTCTTTGGGGCATGTTTAATCTGCTTGCCCTGCAGAGGCTGCTCCTGTGAGGACACTAGGCTAATTGCCCACCATCTGCCTCAGAGGCCATGGCTTTCCCCCAAGGAGCTGTACACATCCATTCAATACCCCAGAGCTCCGATTTTCTCCTGGGACAGGGCTGTGCAGTGACCATGGTCCATGCCCTGGAGATGGAGACTGTAGGAAGCCTAAGTGTAGACTCAAATTCAATCTGACGATCATCACCTTATGACCCTAGGTGCCAGTCCTTGCCTCTCTGGCCAGTTGGAGACCTGGACATCACGAAGCCGCACACATCCCTTACTGAGTGATTCCAGCGCCAAATACACAGTCTGGCTGAGAAGGGGAGTGGGTGACCGAGTCACGGACAGGTGGCCTGGACTGCACAGCTTCCAAGCCTGGGCTCCGGCTTTTGGTGGCTCTGAGGAGCCATTTGCTATCATGCACTTGCTTGGGAAGGATGGGGGAGGGCCAGATGGCCATCTCCTTCCGTCCTTAGTGGACACAGTTTTTGGGAGGCTGGGATTAGAAGCATCAATCTGACTGTAGCTCACCCAAATCTAGCAAGCTGACAGGGCTGTCCCAGGCTCTGATACAAGGAGTCCCACAGAACTTAGGACCTGAGCTACAATGTTTCTTTTGAGGCTGGCTCGCCCACCTTCCCTTCCCAGTTTCTACACACCCCTGGATAAGGCTCTGCTGATGGCTAACCCTGGGCGTCTCTGGATAGGGATTCCCCTTCCTGTTTTAAATTTTATTATTTTGTGTGTCTATGTTCACGAGTGGGTGTGGACTTACACGAGCTACTTATTTACAGAATATGTACACACTTATACAAGCAGAGGTCAGAGGATGACCCTAGGTGCCAGTCCTTGCTTTTCACCTTATTTCAGACGGGGTGGGGGTGGGGGGTGTCTCTTTGTGTTCACCATTGCATATGCTGGACTAGCTGGCCTGTGAGCTTCTGGGATTCTCCTGTTTCTGCCTCCTATTTCTCTTAGGAGAGCTGGGATTAAAGATACATGTCTTTAGTAGGGTTTTGGGGATCTGAACTCAAGTCCTCACGCCCATGTGGCAAACCTTTTTTTTTTTTTTTTTTTGGTTTTTCGAGACAGGGTTTCTCTGTGTAGCTTTGCGCCTCTCCTGGAACTCACTTGGTAGCCCAGGCTGGCCTCGAACTCACAGAGATTCGCCAGGCTCTGCCTCCCGAGTGCTGGGATTAAAGGCGTGCGCCACCACCGCCCGGCCCATGTGGCAAACCTTTATCCTCCTAGCCATGTCTCCAGATCCCCCTTTCGTTTTTGACACAGCACGCCCCCCCCCATTTGACTTTGGGAACCCCCTACCTCATCAACACCTGTCCTTCAGAAACAGAAATGGGTTCTTGTCTGACCACTGTGATTGGTTCAGGGGAAGGCACGTGACCCAAGCTGGCCCACCGGCTCATGGTCAGACTCCAGGTGTGCTGGGGCCTGCTAGCAATCCTCCCTACCCCCATGAATGGCAGCCGGCAAGGCACAGACCAGGTAACTCCCACCTCTGAAGACAGATCTACACCTGAATTACTGAGTGAACAGTCACTTTCACGTTCTGCCTAGTGTGAGCCAGGTTTTCTACTGCTTTCAAGAAAAAAGAGAAGCCTGGCAAATCAATTCTGCCAATTTTGGAGGAGCCCCCATCCCCTCAAACATGAAGGCTACCTGCTGTGTGCCAAGTCCTCCAAGCTGTGGTCCTCCCTCAGAACCAAGAAGTGACACTGAATTTACTTGCTTCAGAGTGATGAGCCTCCCTCCCCAACTACGTCAGTTCCCACTGCTCTGTAGCCTCGGAGACCAGTCTCCCACTGCCCCCCACTCAGCCCTGCCCCATCTTGAAGCCCTGCCATCCCAAACCTCCTAATTCTGCTTCCAGGCTATTTCCAGGCATGCCCTGTCCGCATGGGCCTTTCTCCTCTTCTGTTACCCACAGGGATCTTGGAGCACTAAACACCCTGCTGTAGTGGGTAGCCATTCCAGCTTTGTTCTGGAAGTTCCAACCCCCATTGAGACTTCGGCAACTGTCACTGCTACAAGGCGGGGCCAAGGGAGGCGCCTGGGGACCCGAGATCGGGATCGGCGAACGCTCTCTTGGTTCCAGGACGCTGGATGGTGGAGGTGGACAGAGGAGAGCTCCAGAGAACACCGCTGGACTGTGATACACCTTCCCCAGACCCCGCGACCTACCTATCCCTTAATTTGTAAGTTACGCCATTAAATAAATCTTTTAACTACGTGGAGTGGCCTAAATAATTTCACCAATATCCTGCTCTTGAGTTCACACCCTGAGCTGGGTGTTCACCCAATGGCTGACACTGAATCTGAGGCAAGAGTCCTCACCAAGCATATGCAAAGGACTGGGCAGCATTTGTGCCAATCCTCAGATGCAAAGGCTGAGAGAGCGACTCAGTGGCAGAGCCTGGACCAATCAGCGCAAGCCAAGGTCGAGGGTGGGCGTGGCAGCCCTTGTCCAGCATGTGTGACACCCTGGGTTCCATCCCCAGTGCTGCAAAAACAAGCCAACCCCAACTGGCAGGTGCAAAGCTGGGAGGGTGGGCTGGCCAGCTCAAGGCCAGAGAGCTGGTTCTGACGGCTCAGATGCGTCCCAGTCCAGAAGCCCATCAGATTCCAAAGCTCAAGACCAGGCCCCTGTCCTAAATGCCACCCTGTGAAATACCAGGAAAAGAGGCTGACCAAAAGGGATAGACATGAAAGAGGACTTATCTGAGTGACCTTCTTCCCTCCCAAGGTCAACCTCCAGAAAGGAGGTATCCATGGGGTTGGGGTAGAGACACAGCAGTCACCAGTCCCGCCTGCTCCCTTCCTTTCTTACCTCGTATAGCCCTCCCGGTCACTTCTTTCCTCTTGTCCACCTCCAAAGAAAACACGATGGAGACACGGGAAAGAAAAAGAGACGAGCAGACATTCATCACCCTACCATGCAGTGGCCCAGGCCTTCAACACAGGGAGCGAGCGCACAGCTCACGGCAAGTGGGATCCGTCACCTAACTCGGTCAGCCCACGCTGGCTTGCTGTTCCAGAGACTGGCCAGCACCTCAAGCCTCAGTTTTCTCTCCAGCTGCCTCCAGCATCCATGGAGCAGATGTAAACCCCTGCCACTCACTGTCAGAGTGGGTTTACTCTGACCAGCTTTGAGGAACTCTGGGTAGAAATGGGCTAGGGGAAGAGCCAGGCTTCTCTTCCCATTGCACGGACAGATAAACTGAGACCCAGAGGGAGGGTTTAGATAGATCCATTCCCTTGATCGCTAAGCTACCCTGTCATCACAGACTGGAAGCCAGGCTAGAAAATGTGCTTGGGCTTGAAGAGTCTCAGCCAGTCTCATTGTCAACTCAAGGTCAAATGCACCAGTGCATGTCAAGCCTGCTGAGGCACTGCAGATGTGAATGGTCACACAGAGGGAAACAGGCACCACACACAGGGAAGTGGGCTTCAGGCTGAGGGTGGGCTCCCCTGGGGCTGCCATCACACGGGGGGGGGGGGGGGTAGAGCTGAGACGCCTGCTTCGGCACACTCCCCTAAGGCAGGCATCAAAACCAAGTCCAGACTGGTCTGAACAAGCCACAGAGCTGGAGGGGCCATACAGACAAGAACGGGGTGATGACTCCTGCTGCCCTGTGACCTGTGACTCCTATCCTTCAGTTCCCTGTGAAAATGAGCACAGTGACCAGGATAAGCCCTGATTCTGAAGTCAACTCCCTGGTTCAAATTTTGACTCTTGCTGGAGAGATGGCTCAGGGGTTAAGAGTATGTGCTGCTCATCTGGAGGACCCGAGTTCAGTTCTCAGCATCTACACCAGGCAACTCAAAGCCACCTACAACCCCAGCTCCAGGGATCTGATGCCCTGTTCTGGCCTTTGTGGGCACTGCACATGAGCACGCGCGCACACACACACACACACACACACACACACACACACACACACGAATCTTAGTCCTTTGACCCTGCAAGTCACCTTTCTTTCCCTTGCACGGGGGAACAGGTGTCATAGTAGGTCCTGGCTCCCAGGGCTGTTGTGACGATGCTCTCTCCAAAAAGCATAGCACAGCATCAGCCCTCAGTCAACACAGGTGGCCAGCCAGCTGTCTGGACCAGCTAGGGGTCAGCAGGACCTGTGAATACAGACCAAAAGACAAGGAGGATGCCTTGGGCTGTGGGACCACAGCAGACACTCATCCCCAAGCCCAAGGGAGGCCATCAGGGACGCAGAGCTCATGAACACTGCCAGGCACCCTCAAACCATGTAGCTCTCTCCTCGTTATTCTCCAGCCTGACTGAACAGCTGCTTCAGGAGGGAATAAAATACGCTCCGCATATTTTAAATGTTTCACTTATGAAAATGTCAGGGCCAACTTTATAAACGGTGGAACAGTAAAGTCACTTCTGAGAGACTGGTCCGGACTCACTGAGGGCTGGGGTGGAGAAGGAGCAGCCTCCGCCACAGCCAAGTGGCTGGGATTCCCAGAAGGCGCCATCTGGGATGTCTCAGAGGGGGCACCAGATCACATCCTGGTGTCCCCACATGAAATAGGATCCTCCCTCTGGAAGCCCAGTCCAGCCAGAGGAGAGGGGGGCACTTCCGGTCTGGGTCTGTTTCCCACACTCCAGGGTGCCTGGGTCTCTAGCCAATCAAGTCAATTGAAAAATTACCTCAGGCTGAGAAAAAGCAGGCCTGTCTGGGGGAGGGCGGAGTGTGTTGGGAGAAACAGGCTCTCAGGAACCCTGCTGGTCCCCAGCAAGCCCGGGACTTTAAAGGTCTACAGCAGAGCGAGGGTACAGGAGCTGGGAAGTGCTGCTGGGCCTTCTAGGAATTTTGCAGCCCTGGGGTTCTCTCTGCTATGCAGAAGGCCATGAACACTTCCAGCCTCAGACTGGAGATGTAACTGAACTGAGCAGAGAACCTGCTGAGTATGCACAAGGCTTTGGGTTCAGTTTCCTGCACTGCATAAACTGGGTATGGCAGGGTGTAACTGTAAGTTCAGCGGGAAGAGGCGGAAGCCGGAGAATCAGAGGTGCAAGGCTCCTTCAGTGAGGAAATTTGGGCACAAAGGGAAAAAACAAAAATAAAAAAAGGACAAGAAAGAATGCAGGCCAGTGAGTGTGGGTCTTGCTCACCTGGCTGGCAGGTATCCCCCATGGCTACACCACATCCCAAGGTGCTATTCTGAGATGAGCCACAGTGCTGCTCCAACACCCAGTCCTGGTAAACCTAACTGCAAGGGATGCCTGAGATGAACACCAGCCACAGGACGCATGAGGAGCTAGCTGCCCGTACGCCACAGAACAAGACAGTGTCCTTATGCCCAGGAGGCTCTGCAATGGGCCCAGACTGCTAAGTCCCAATGTGTGGCTTTTAACTCTGTCTTCAAAGCGCCCTCACATCTATTAGGTTTATTATTTTGACCCAGTGGTGTGTTTTATTGTCCTCATTAGAAGGATAAATGGTGATTCAGCCTAGTCATACAGGGTGGGTGGTGCAGCCTGGCCTGAGCCCGGCCCTCCACCCCCTCCTGCCCATTCTGTCCTATTCCAGCATGCAGCCTCCTGGGCACACCTAATCATCTCCAGGCTGCTCTGTCCACTCCTCTCCTCCTAGGACCCTTGTCTGTCAGGACCATGAGCCATCAATTCCAAAGTGGTCTGACATATCTCTAGAGACCTCTGCCATCAGCTTCTGAGAACCACAAAATGAGAGACCAATGGGGGCCCCATTACTGCACCCCTCCATCCAGGAAGTCACATCCTTCAGGACTAGACATGAACAAAGCTATTTTTAAAAAAATGCTTCATTGGGCCGGGCTGGAGAGGGAGCTCTCTTAGTGGAGTGCTTGTCTAGCAGGCAAAAGGTCCTAGTTTCCATCCCCAGCATGGTGAAATAAGCCTTTCATCCTAGCACTGAGGAGGTTGAGGCAAGAGGATCAGGAGTTCAGGGTCATCCTGGGCTACATAGAGAATTCAAGGCTAGCCTGGGCTAAATGAGTCCCTAACTAATAACAAAAAGAGGAAAAAGAAAAACAAGAAAAGGACAAGAAAAACCATTTTTGTTTTTGCTTTGAGTTTGGGCAATGTGGCCTATGAATTAACTGTATAATCAAGACCCAGAAAAATGTGGGGTTTGGGAAGAGGAACAATGGGGTGAGGGGAAGTCCCAGGGAAACCTGATCCCACCACAGAGCTTTTTTGTATGACTTTTGGCTTTGGGCACCTCCCCACAGGCATTGTGGCTCAGTGGTGAGGAGGTTCCAGCACCAGGTGTCCGGGTTGAGTGTCTGCAAGTCACTTCCTTGGCCTTGGTGACCTCATCCACCTTACAAGGTTGATGAAACAGTGAATGAGTCTCTACATAATAGAACCTTCTGGCACGTGAGAAGTACCACACACACACACACACACACACACACACACACACACACACACACACTTGGGGTATTCTCCCCGCTGCTCCTTCCTTGAGAGCCACATCACCTTCTGGCTCTCCTCCTGCCTGGCAGCAATGTCCCTGAGGACTTCTGGAACCTTTTGTCCCAAGCCTTCAGGTAGAATATTCTTTGCTGACAGGCCTTTCAGAGTAGGGTTTCCAGCAGTTAGGGGCTGGCTGCTCCACGCAGTATTCATAGAGGGGGTTCAACACAGGAATCTTCTCCTGGCATTCTCCAGTTTATGGCCAGGGATGTGTCTTGTTCCTGCCTGGAGTGGTTGCTGACATCCCAATAGCATCTTCCATGCTCCCTGCCCCAGACCTTGGCTGCCTGGCTCCCCCAACAGTTCAAAGGTCAGGCTGCCTCCGAGCCGCAAGCTGCCTCTTGGGAGAGCAGAGGGGGAAAAGTATTTGAAAAATGTAAATGAAAGCAGCCAGTGGCTTTCTACCCCCACTCCCACCCAGCTCCCAGCCAGCTTGACAGAATACAGAACACAAGGCCTGGTACTGTGGGCCCAAGAGCAGTGAGCAAGGCAGAGGGGTTGCACAGGATTTACCCGATGGCGACTCTGTTGCCTATCCCAGACCAGGCACTCTGAACACTGAACACCTTTATGCCAGGGCCTTTTGGAAGGCTGCTGGTGAGAGCCAGAGACTGCAGGCCCCCGCAGTTAGGGTGGCTCCAACCCACTCCAGAAGCCCAAGAAATGTACCTCCAGTGACAGTCACCCAGGCACAAGCCACAGGCAGAGAAGGATTGGGATCGGACTGCCCTGGGTTTTTTCTTTTCTTTTTTTTTTTTTGCAAGCCTGCTGTATACCTCCCACGGGAAAACAAAGCTGCCAGAGCACGGCTCCAGCTTGACCACTGCATGATCACGGAGAAGTGTCTAACTTCAATAAAGGGAAGCTTGAAGTGACAGGGGACAAACACTGGATGTGGTGGTGGGGGTGGGGTGGGGGGCTAGAGGGGTGGGGGGAGCTAGGGCTGGGGCTCAGTGCCAGAGAGCTTGTGGGTTCTATGCCCAGCACTGAAAACTCAAAACCAGAAAACAGAGGCCTGGAGGCAAAAAGTCTCTAGCAGGCCCTACACGCTATAGTTAGTCCTGTGCATCAGCCTCCCTGTCCTTCTCTCTCAGCTAACTGGAGTCCCTGACTTTCCTACATTGCCAGCTTCAAACCATATACACCATGGACTGTGTGGGCCTTGGGCTGGGGACCTCTCTCCTGACACCTGCAAAATACTCCAGATCCCTGGTGGCAGCCTGAGTGGAAGACAGATGCATGTTCCCTGGGCTCACAGGACAGGCAGGGGTGGAGGTCATAAAACAAAACAATGGAACACACACACACACACACACACACACACACACACACACACACACACCCTGCAGCTGGCTGGTGTTTTCAAGCGGCCCAGATAAGAGGAATGTTTGCACCATCGCTAACTTAGGATGTAAAAAAAGAAAGTAGCCTCAGTCATTGCCCTGTTCCTCCTGGCATTGCAAGCCGAGGGCCCACCTGGCTGGTGAGAACTGCCACCTACCAAATCAGTTGTGACAAAGAAATGCAATGTCAGCTTTGGTCCTTCTCTGTCCTTGACCTGGAGCAAGCCTCAACCCACCTCCAGGAAGCCAAGTGACTCTTGGGACAAGTAGATAACTCAGTTGCAGCAGAGACCAGATAGCTTTCAGGAAAAGATGGGTTCAGTTATGTGACACCCCAGAGCCTGGGCAGCCCTTGGACTCTAAAGAGAGCTTGAGTTTTCTAATCTAGCATTTCCCCTGCACACATGCCTGTGGAGGGCCAATGCTTTGGAAACAGAGAGGAAGCTACCACACCCCTTGCCCAAAGCAGCGATCAGTGTGTATAGCTCTCCCAGGAAGTACCAGGAAGGTGGTGATGGGGACATCACAGTAATGACTCACCCAGGACCCCATGGGAGCAGGGGGCACTCTGGAGTGGGTGGCATTCAAGTCAACTTGCAAAGAGCCAGCGGGTCCAGGGGTTCTGTGTAAGTCCACCCACGACAGCAATGACCAAAGACGGGAGGGAGAGACCCTGAGAGGTGAAGAATGAGTGATTGACAGAAGGCAAAGGGACCAAACTGCCTTATCAAGTACTCAAAACAAACAACAAACAAACCCGCAAGGCTGGGTGCGGTAGTATTGCCAGCACTCAGGAGGAAGAGTCAGGGAGACTGAGTTCGAGGTCAGCCTAGTCTCCTTAAGCACCAAGCCGGGAAGAGCTACATGATGAGACATAGTCTCAGTAAAACGAAACAAAATCTGCAAAATAAAGACCAATAAGGTCCACACTACCACAGCAAAGGGCACAGAGACACACTCCACTCCTCACCCCACAGGCTGGCTCTCCTCAACACCATGGCTTCCTAACCTACAGGTCCTGAATGTGAGTGTCATAGAAAAACCAAACCAAAACAAACCAAACCAAAAACTGTCAACAGAAAAAGGTTTCTGAACACATAGAAATTATCCCAAGAACAAGGATGTAATGAACCTGAGGTGCTTCTGGTAGCATTCACCTGTGCTGCATCCTGCAACTTCACTGCGGCCTCGGTTCTGACCATACAACATGCACACTGCTCTGTTCTGCCCTCACCCCAAGCAATGCCAACCGAGGCTTTGTGAAACTCCTCGGGCTCAGATCCAAGACTTCTGTGTTTTCCTTGGACATACAGGACTTTCTGCTCTTATAGAAACATTAACAGTTTAATTATGGAAAACAAAGACTTTGATATTTTCCTCCCAACGTGCCTTAGTACACACCAAATCAGCATATCTTTGGATTGTGTTGCTAGGATGCTTGCTTTTGAAAACTGCTATTCAAGTTGCTGACTTCAGCTCTACAACACTCGTTCAATAAATCTTGGCTTGCGATTGGGACAGAAATCACAACAATCACTGAGATGGCCCTAAACACACTTCTGCCAATTCGTACCATGTGGTTATGTGAAGTAACATTCCCAGTATAATTGTTAAATTATGAAATAAAAATATCGATCAACTCTGAAAAACATGGAGGACACTGTTTCCCAGAGAGTCAGACAGTATCATATTCAAGATTTAACTGCCTATAACTTTAGGGGACAAGACACCCTTTACTATAGGTACCCACACACATGTACACACACACACACACGCACACACACACTATAAAAAAATGATAAAATGGATCTTTAAGATGCCCTATTCAAAGACCATTCTCAGATTTTTTTTTTTGCCTGTCTGGGTCAGGCATGGGGTCTAGGAAATGACATTTAAAGGTAACATGTTCCCAGGTGAGTCAGAGACAGATAGTCCAGGAGTCCTATGTCCTCAAGAGATCACTACAGCAAAACAAACATCTTAAGTTTTTATGAACAATTTGGAACAGACCACAGAAACATTCGGGAGTCCTGACTGCATCCGAAGTGTTGAGCACCAGACACAAGCGGCTGCTTATAAATGTACAAATTAGCAAATGTACAGCTCAGTCCTCCAGTCCAGGCTTCAGAAAGTCCTGTGAGACACCTGTCCTGTGGCATCTGCCTCCATTTCCCCTTTTGTGAACTGAAATTCATTCTCTGAAGGGCTGGATAAAACTGACTGAAACCTGTGCCTGGAGACAGAAGGAATGCTGCAGCTGGAGAGCTAAGATCATCTCAGATGTCACTGGTATCTTCAGGAGCCATTTTGGTTGTGTCTGACCTTGTGACTGTGGGGTAGGATGCTTGGAATGTATTGACTTAGCAGACCCCAGTTTCCACCAACCTCAAAGCTCAGTATGCCTGCAGATGGCCTCTCTGAACCCCCAACCCCCCCTCCCCCACCCCACCCCACCCCACCCCCGCTCTGCTCTCACTAACCTACTCGATGTCCCCATGGATGGATTTGGTACTTGCTTTGATTCACGACTTCCTTTTGTTCTGTGGCTATAAAAGTTCATGTAAGGTCTTTGGAAATGGAATGTCACTGAGGGCCACCTGGGCCTTGGTCACTCACATCTGGCTCAGAATAAACTCTCCCATTCTCTTGGGAGCAAAAGCAGGGTTTTGTTATCAACATAATAAAAAGAGGGTCCCTTCCAGATCATTCCCACAGGGCAGACACTTGTACCCACACCTGAAGAGCACAGCAGGAAAAGCACACTGTGGGGACAGCCCTATGTGTGCTCCAGTAGCCAGAGTGAGCTTGTCTTCCACGGGGAGTAGCCAGGATGCAAGCTTTGCAAGCTTGTCTCTTTGTCAGCTGCTGGAGTAGCTGAAGGGCCTCAGAGGCGCCCTGGAAAGATATGGATGGAGATGCCACCCTACCTGACGACAGGAGATTTTTAAAAACGCTGCAGGGATCTGCCCAACAAAGGCTGCCCTGGTTCAGTGATGACTCCCAAGCCAGGCCAGATACTAGAAGCCCACGGGCAGCAAGGAGTACTCGTGGTGTGTGGACGTTTATATCGCCACAAACCCCAGTAATCCAATCCCTTACGCTTTACCTGAAAGGAGACATAGAGGTCACACCTGGCAGCCATGGTGAGGAAGCCCAGCACATAGACCAGAAGCAAACGTACACCAAATCATGGACCCAGGTTGATGCCCTGAGAAGGCACAATAGGGCCCTGCCTGGTGCCCCGAGGCACCGGCGAACTCCCCGTCTCCTGGTGAAACCCAGGCCCTTTGTTGAGCATCAGTCACCTTTCTGCTCTAGACAGATCCCCAGGACAAGGAGAAGACCCAAAACCGGAGTCACAAATAACACACCACGGCTAAGGGGTGGTAAGGGCCCAAGTCACTCCCTCTTTAAAGAGGTGACAACAGCCAAACAGGTGGCGCACAACCTGCGACTACCACTTGGGAGGTGGCAGCAGAAAGATCAGGAGTTCAAGGCCAGCCTAGGCTACAAGGCAAGCCCTTGTTTCAATGAACGGTTTTTGAGGTTTGGCTCAGTGGCTATGAGCAATTCTCTCCAAGCCTGACAAACTGAGTTTAATCCCATGGACCCACATGGCTAAAGGAGAAAGTCGAGTTCCAGAAGGTACCCTCTGGCCTTCACACTTGTAAACAAATAAATTAACAAATGCAATTTTAAAAACCTTCAGAAGGGCCAGGTGGTGGTGGTGGTGGTGCAATCCCAGCACTCGGGAGGCAGAGGCAGGCAGATCTCTGTGAGTTCGAGGCCGGCCTCGGCTACAGAGTGAGTTCCAGGAAAGGTGCAAAGCTACACAGAGAAACCCTGTCTGGAAAAACCAAAACCAAAACCAAAACCTTCAGAAGGAAAGAGTGTAGGATGCCCAACGCCAGCCTGGATCTATGGAATCCACCTCACCCTAGAATTTACTTAAGTCCACTTATCTTGGGGCTCAGCATGCAAAGGGTCACAGACATGGGCTGTCCACCTATCACCACCCAAGTCTCTGACCCCAAAGGAACTGAGAAAGTCCCCAGGACATGAAGAAAACAGCCCTCCTGGTGGTTCTCCTCCCCAGGGCAGAGAGAAATGAGAGAGGACAGAGGAAATGCAGACAGGCACACAGCTAAACAAGCCTACTTCCACACACCCTCACCGCCAACAACAAAGGCGTCCAGTGAGATGTGGGGCAGGGCGGGCGGAGGCTGGGCTCCGAGGCTGGAAAAACAGGCTCCACCGGTGGCTTTGGGGACCAGAACTTAAGAATGGATGAATCACAGACAAGAGCTGGCTTCCTCCGGCTCCTTAGCACCCAGCTCCTGAGAGCCAGGGGATAGCAAGTTGAACAAAAGGCACAAAAATGCTGGGGGCTGCCTGGGGCCCCAAGTAGGGCATCTGAGCGCCCTGCCGGCTGCCTTACCACAGCAGGGGCTCGTGAGCTCACAAGACCAAGAACTGATACATGCTTCCTTGTACTAGAATCTAAGAACACAAGCCAGGGCGTGGATGAAAAGAGGGGGAAGGGATTAAACAAGTCACGAGTTTAGCTAGGCTGTGTGTCCACTGCTGTTCACTACTGACACCCGTGGGAGAGAAAAGGATGCTGCTGAAAATGATATCAGGATCCAGGGAAGCCAGAATGAATAGCATGGCCTCCAAAACCAACCTGACCCCAAAAAGGCAAAGGTTTTCAAAGTCTGGTCTATGGAATCCTGTGTCAAAATGCAGGGCTGGGGATGTAGCTCATCTTGCCTAACATGCACAAGGCCATGGGTTTGATCACCAGCACTGCACTAACAAACAAACAAACAAACAAACAACAACAACAACAACAACAAAATAGTATTGTCATGTGCCTGTAATCCCAGGAACTGGGAAGTGAAAACAGGAGGGTCAGAAGCTCAAGGCCAGCCTGAAAAAAGAGCCCCTGTTTCAAAAGGGATATATCATAACAACAAAAACACCCAGGGCTCTTAAACACGTAGATCCCTAGCTCAGTGGTGTGGTAGTGCATACCAGTGTGATTTGAGCACTCCTCAATCTCTGTGAGTTCGAGGCCAGCCTGGTGTACATAGAAAGTTTCAGGTCAGCCAGGGCTGCATAGTGAGACCTTGTGGAGAAGGAAAATGAGAACTACTCAAGGTCATCTTCAGCTAAAAGGTGAGTTCTAGGCCAGCCTGGAAGAGCCATAGCTAAAAAATAAACACAGCAAACCTTCATAGTAGCCAGCACCCCAGGCCACTGGGATCTATGAGTAGCTTCAGGCTCCTGGGAGGAGGTCAATAAAGAGAGAAGAGGGATATCTCCCAAGAGCCTCCCTCACATGACTTTTATTAGGACCCATCTGACCCTAAAAACCACCACTCATGGCTTCTTGGAGTATGTTCCCTTGCCAGGTTTCAGTTCTCACACCATGTGGACAGAACAGATTAACTCAGCCCTGCTTAGGTTCTCCACTCAGGCAAGGTCTGCATGCTGGGTTCCCAAACAGCAAGGGTGAGTGGGGTCTTGTCCCATGGATCAGCTACCTGGTGGGATTCTTCGGGGAGAGGGTTAAGGGTGGATTCTCTAAAGGACAGAGAGGTAGGATCAGCTCTGGGTGCCAGATGCCTGAAAGAAAAGCCCATAGGCTGGGCTCATCAGCTCACAACTGTAATCTCAGCACTTGGGAGACTGATGCAGGGGAGCTGTGTGCAGGCTTGACTGTTCTAGAGAGACGTCTCTCTCTCTCCGTCTCTCTCTCTCTCTCTCTCTCTCTCTCTCTCTCTCTCTCTCTCTCACACACACACACACACACACACACACACACACACACTATAGGTGTATGTCTACAGTTCCACCACTTGAGATCAAAGTAGGGGGTCTAACAACTCAAGGTCATCCTCAGCTATATGCCAAGTTCAAGGCTAGCCTGGGCTACATGAAAGACCCTGTCTCAAAAAGAAGCAAACACAAAATTAAAAACAAAGATAGAAAAAAAGCTCATGGTTTCCAGCACCTCAGCCTCTGCTGTGGGACAAACTACAGGGAACAGCAGCCCTGCTGAAGGCAATCTGGAACAGACATTGAGTGTCCGGTAACTTCTTTAGGACTCAATGGTTTCATCTGTAAGATGGGGAGAATGCCAGCTGTCTCTTTGCCATGGGAATCAACAGACCACAGCACCTGCATCAGAGCACCCCTCAGCAAGGGAGTTTGACATTAACAGGCCCTGCCCTAAGGCCAGGACACATTCTCCCCTGCCCTAAGGAAAGGGCACATTATTCCCTGCCTGGGCACACAAGGCTTTACAGTTAGGAGCCTGGTGTGGAGGCTGAGCAGGTAGGTGTGGGAATAAAGCTCCCAGGGGACCGGCTGTTGTTCTCACCTCTTTGTCCTCCAGGGAGCCCTTCTGAAGCTTTCACACAATGAAAAGGCAGGAACCACACTCAATGCCTGTGATAAAGTTACAGCCCCAACTAGCCTGTGCCACCCAACCTTCCTAATCTAGGCACCTGCAGATCAGCCACCAGGTGCCAGGTGGCGGGGGGGTTCCCTGGTATAGTCCCCCCCACTCCTCCATAGCCAGGGTTCAGGGTCTCCAGGCCAGGGCTGAGCCATCGGGCGGGTCTCACCTACCTGCAGCTCCCACCTGGCTGGGAATTTCTTCCAGGTCAGGGGGTCCTACAGCATCTGCAGGGCCGTGGATACTGGGCAAGAGCTGAGAGCAATCACCATGGGCAGAGTCCTCCATCTGGCCTCTTTTGAAAGCATCCAAGCAGCAAACGAGAGAAAGCCTGAAGTCGCCACCATCACGCAGGCTCGCGCAGGGACTGCAGAGAAGGTGGTCCCTGGGAACTGGTGGTGGTGATCCCGACGTTCCCCCTCCCTGGAAGGCACTCATCGGATGCACACAACATCCAATGCCTTTACCGAGAGTAAATCCATTAAAATAACTACACACGCGCACACTTGCACGCGCTAGTGCACACCTCCTCGCCCTGGCTTGCTCTCTGGGGTGTTCAAGCCCTTAGTGACTCACAGCCAACACAGGGCTCCTGGGTGATTGCTTTGGCCAGCTTTAATGATGTGTTTGGCCAGGCTTATCTGCTGGGGCAAAAAAAAAACAACAAAAACCCTGTCTGCTTGAAAATGCACCTGATCTTCCATTTTTGACAAGTTGCCCTATTATGATGACAGAGGCAGGT
Source organism: Peromyscus eremicus (assembly GCF_949786415.1). Taxonomy (NCBI): domain Eukaryota; kingdom Metazoa; phylum Chordata; class Mammalia; order Rodentia; family Cricetidae; genus Peromyscus; species Peromyscus eremicus. The sequence continues at coordinate 153,521,606 of NC_081417.1, forward strand.
CTCAGGGTAGCGGGTGCTGTTTGCCTTGAAATGATGAAAAGAAGCGTAAACGCTTCTCCCACCAGGGTTGAGTGGCAAGTGGACCAGGTAACTCAAGCTGGAATATTACAGAGAACATCAAGGGTGTCCGGCAACCCTGTGGAGAATCCCCAGTGACTCACAAGGCAACGCAGCAGCCTTCTTCTGAGCCACCTGCTTGACCGAATCCCAATATATACGGGCCTTGTGATGTACACTGGTGGTCCCAGCAGCGGATAAGAAGAGGCAGGGGGCTCAGAGTTCAAAGCCCAGCTTGGCTACATAGTGAGTACAAGGTAAGCCCGGGCTACATGAGACTATCACACACACACACACACACACACACACACACACACACACACAAAACCAAACCTCAAAAGCTTGAAATGATGATATATGTGGCACATCACACCCAGCTCCATACACTTCAAGTACTTTAGACCTTGGGAATTCCCCCTGTCCCCGAAGGTGGCTGTAGCAACCCCAGGGCTACAGGGAGTAAGGACACTCATTAAACTCCTGTCCCAGCTCTAACTCTCAACTGGGTAAAAGAACTCTACACTTTATAGAAGGGTAAACGGGGGCTCGGGGTGTTCAGTAACTTATTGGTTGGCACACAACTTGTAAGGAACAGAACCCAGGAATTCTAACTGGTGTGCATTTATTTCTAAAACTGGTGTTGTGGTGTAGGGGCCACCAGCCCTGGCAGAGGATAAGATTCAGTCCAAAGCACCGAACAAGGAGACACAGTAGCCACTGGGAAAACAACCTTCAAAATGGTTTACACCCCTGATCACCCGGACAGCCTGGGCACTGGTAAACCTCCACCCTGCCCTGCCCCATGGGGATGGTAAACGAAGCCAGTTGATCTTAGTGGGCGGCTGCTGGGGGCGTCCCAATGCTCTGTGTGGAGTGGAAACTCTCTCACCCTCTTCCTAGCGGAAGGCCTTTGCAGAGCAGGTAATGGAAAGATCTCTCACTAAAATTGCTAGCGCTCAGAGATAAGTGAATGCTAGCTGGTGCTGCTTAAACCAAGAGTGTGGAGAAGACACACTTTTTGGATCTTGTAAGATACAAAGTTAAAAGAAGCCAAGCAGCAGTGATGCCTTTAACCACAGCCCTGGGGAGGCAGCGGCAAGCCTGGTCTAGGATGGCCAGGGCTACACAGAGAAACCCTGTTTCGAAAAACATACAAACAAAACCCCCAAACAAAGACAAACAAAAAAGTTAAAAAAAAAAAAAACAACCAAGTTTAATAAAGAGTCTACCTATTTTAAGAACACCACATGGAGCCCAGCCGTGGGGGCACACGCTTTTAATCTCAGCACTTGGGAGGCTGAGGCAGGCTGATCTCTGTGAGTGTGAGGCTAGCCTGGTCTGCGAATTGAGTTCCAGGACAGCCAGAGCTGTTATACAGAGAAACCCTGTCTCAAAAAACCAAAGAACAACACAAGGTCTTTCTGTTCCTCCAAGATGTCGGTCTACAAGCTGGGTTACACTCTTAGGCTGTGCTACCCACCGGTGGCCTGTGTGACCTTGGGTAAGTCTCTCAACTTTTCCAAGCACTGGTTTCCTTGGTAACCATACCTACTCCTGGCTGTTGCGAGGGCAGATGAAGACAAGCTTTCAGTTTAGTTTATACTGACATGGGCTCATGGGAGCGGGCGCGCCAGGGTAAACTAACTGGTGTGCTAACGCCATGACAGAGCTAGAAGCAACGGGAAAGAAATGGTAACAAGGTCATAAAGACTTCAAAGGGTGGGCTAGGGACACAGGTCACACGGCAGAGACCTTGAGGAACAGCGTAAGGCCTTGGGTTAGATCCCTTGAGGGATTGTTTTCTTCTTTTAAATTTTTATCTTACATTCTGGGCGGTAGCGATGCACACCTTTAATCCCAGCCCTCGGGAAGCGGAGGCGGGCAGTTCTCTGAGTTTGAGACCAGCCTGGTCTACAAACTATGAACTAGAAACCCTATCTCAAACAAACAAACAAACTTTTCTCTGACCAAGAGGTACAAAAGGTGCAGCATAAACCAGACATAGTGGCCCGGGCTGCAACCCCAGCACTCTGAAAGTGGCTCAGAAATGTAAGAGTGTTGACAAAAGAGTGGAGTCCAGCCTAGGAAAGAGGTGACCGACCGCGTCTCAAAAACAAAGAAACAAAACACAAACCAAAAACCGTCCGTTCCGATGTAGACAGAATAAGCATCCAGTCCACAGAGTCACGCTCTTTTCCAAACGGACTTGGAATGTCAGCCAATGGCAAAGTCCCCTTGCCTTAGGGACCTAACACCCACAAGCCTCCTTCATATGCTTTTGTCTCTAACCACACTCTCTTAACAAGAGGTAGCCTCGTCCCACCAGCCAGATCCCCTCCCACCTTCATTTTTCGGCATGGCATCTGCCGTCTCTGGATGTGTCTATCTCAGACACATTTGCCTATGGGAAATCTCCTCCCACGGAGTCTAAGAGTCTTGGAAACAGGCCTACAGTTGTTTTTGTTTGCTACTATATCTCTGACAGCTCCAACAGCACCTGGCTCTTAGCAGGTGTTCAAAATATATGACCGAATAAACGGACAATGACCGATAGACCAAACCAAATTCCCAGTTTAAGAACACCTAGTGGGCACCTGGCTCACTCTGAGGGGCTCCGGGATCATGATTTCCCACATGAGAGGCAAACTGGTCAGTCAGGTATCTCAAGGTCAGAGGAAACCAGGGAGTGGTGGAGTTCAGACTATACAAACAGCCAATGCTTGTATCCTCTCCTCTGGTCGTTGGTCCATTTACCCTAGCGGTCAGAGCTATCACTATTCCAGGGTCACCACCCTGTGGATCTCAGGGCAGGCTTCCTGAGCAATGAATGTCAAGATGTCCAGACCTCCATCCTGAGGCAAAGTGTTCATTCCCAGACTGCCTCTCATCCAGCAAGGCATCTCTTCAGATCCTTAAGCTGAGCATCATGTCCAGTTTGGGACAAACGGCTGAGTCTAAGAAGAGCAGCCATACAGCCTGGCTGGAATGTTTATTTCCCCAACAGCTCCAGCTTGCGGTGCTAAGGCAAAGAGTTCCCATTTCCTTCCTAGAAGAAAACTCCCATAAACAGAAACCATTTCCGTGCTGGCTGCCACCGGCATCCAGCCATCATTGAAACTGTCCTTGACGACACACAAAGGTGGCTCAGCAGTTAAGAGCGCTTGCTGTTCTTGCAGAGGACCACAGTTCGGCTCCCAGCACCCACATCAGGTGGCTCACAACCACTGGAAACTAGTTCCACGTGATCCAATACCCCTCCTCGGGCCCCTGAGCACACCCACATATATGTGCATATAGACACATATACATACACATAAATAAAAATAAACTCAAGCTTAAATTAAAAAAGGACCAGACACAGGGGCCGGAGATGTAGCTCAAGGTTAGTGTTTGCATAGTGTGCATGAGGTCCTGGGTTCCCAATACCAGATAAAACTGGGCGTGGTGGCACACGCCTATAATCCCAGTGCTCAGTCTGTGAAGTCGGGAGGATCAGAGATTGAAGGACATCCTCGACTACATGTCGAGTCTGACTGGGCTACGGAAGACCCTGTAAAGGAAGGACAGTGGGAGAGGAAAGAAGGGAACCAGAAGAAGGTGGTGACTAGTTGGGGAAAGGCAGCATTTTCTTGATGACCTGCTGGCTAACCTTGTCTCCTGTAGGAATGCCGCCTGTGACTTGGGTCATCTCTAACACCCTCTCCCCTCCAGAGACAATGAGCACCCTTCCCCCTCTGGGGACACGCAATGAGGGAGGGCTGTGGAAAACAATCGGTCTCAGATGTGAGAGGCAGGCGTTTCCCGGTTCGCAGCATGCCATTAGGATATTGTTATCATGAGCACAGGAATGGAGCCCATCTAGACACAGAGTCAACAGCTGTATCTCCGCCCAGCCATCTTCCACACGTTTACATAATAACAGCGTCCACAGCCACAACACGTAGGCCTCAGATTCCTGAAGCATTTTTACAGATGGGGCAAAAGTCATCATGACACGCACAGTTCAAAAGGGCAGAGACAAGGAAGATAGCATCACAACCTAATGGGAAACTGAGTCCCTGGGGTAGTGACAGGTGGTTCAGCAAGTATGCCAGGCATGAAAAGGCCAGGCCTAATATTTATCATGCACCTGCTGTGACAGAGGCTAGGTGCTCTCTCACTCCTCTCTTCTTTTAAAAACATAATTTGTGTATGGAGGTGGGGGGGGGGCTGGCACACGTGCGGGAGCTCACGTTTGGAGGTCAGAGGACAACTCTCTTCTTCCACCAAGTGGATGGGGGAATGGAACTCAAGTTCTTAGGCTTGGCAGCAAGTGCTATTTCCAGAACCATCTCGCCTGCCTGCTTTCTTGTTTATACTGGAGAGCAAATCAAACACTCTGGGTACGTGCTCTACCATTGAGCTGTAGTTCTTGGTACTTTTTATTTTGAGGCAGGGTCTCCCTGAGCTGCCCAGGGTGGCCTTGACCTTACTGTGTTGCACAGGCAGTCCATGAACTCAACATCCTCCTGTCTCAGTCTATTGAGAACCTGGAATGATAGGTATGAGGCACTCTGCCTAGCTGACACACGGCATCTTTTAAATGATCACATCCCTTAGCGGGGACCGATTTCCACTGTGGGTAAACCGAGTCTCAAACAGATGACACAACCTGCTTAACCTGTGAGCTGCTGTACATCAGCTGGCTCCTTCTCAAAGGAAAGAATTACTTGGCAGGTATTCTGTGGGTTCCCCAGCTCAGAGCAACCCGTCTGGGAGCGGGATCAACATGCTAGGCTTTGCCATGCAACCGACAGAATCTGAGATGCCCAAGCCAGGCCAGGTAGCCAGTGCCTGTAATCCTAGCATGGCACAAGGATCTGGAGTTCAAAATCAGCCTGGTCATAAGACCCTGCCTTAGACAAAATGAAATCTGAAATGCCAGCAAGGTTTAAGACAGTGAGAACGCTTAAGTGGATCAGCCTCTGGGTTGTTCTGTGCCTATCTGCATGAAGAGAACACAGACAGCCTCACTCCCAAGTGGGGTTTCAGGACACTGCACAAAAATTACTACAACACAGTAAGGTGTTCAACAATTAATAAAAAAAATCCTGTGCACTTCCGTTGTTCCTGGAAAAGTGTTCAGAAGTTCAAACTGAAGGATGGCAGGCTCTTCTCGGAAAAGCCGGCAGACTTCCATCTAAATTGTTTCCCCGTTGGAGACGGGCGGATCCAGGGTTCCTGCCCCCACCCCATGACTTAACTTGGGGGCGGGTGGAGGGAGACAGCTGAGCCGGGAATGGACGCACCCACTGGGCGCATTTTAACACAGAACCACTGTACTCCACTCGGGGCGGATCGGCCAAGCACACGCAATTAGACCTCGGCACTTGAGCTTCCCATGGCTGCAATTTCTCCTGGAGTTAAAGAGTATGTGAAAGGCAGCAATTTCTCTGCCCCGCTCCAGCAAATGCGAGTGGCTAGAGCGAAGGGGAGCTCTTTTCCGGACTTAAGGCAGCCAGATGGGTTACAAGTACAGTGCAGGGGTCGCTCCAACTTTGCACTGAGCTAGCCCCTAACCCACACTTGCTCCAGGTCCTGCCCTGAGCTGGGTCTCCAGGCGCCACTGGATTGCAGGACCCTGACAAACATGGAGTTGACCTCTCTCCGTGTAGTTAGTGCTTTGGGGAGCTCGAGTCGCGGAGCCAGATAGCCCTAAGACCCCAGTTCCTATGCTGAAGAACTCACAAGAGGCCATCCCAACTTTGCACAGGGCTAACCCCTTTCCCATGCTCTGGATCCATCCAGGAGCTGAGTCTGTAGGCACCATGGGATCGCAGGATCCTGACAGGCATGGCCCTGACCTCTTTCCCTGCAGTACTCCTGTGGTTTTAGAAGGGGGAAGGGGGGCTGCCGGAGAGCCCCGAGACCCCAGGTCCTAAGCTTAAGAAGTCTTCTCATGCAGCGCGCCAACTGGCCGCACCCACCCGGCGCTCGGGGACACAACTTTGCCACCAAGGGCTCGGAGCCGCGGAGCTCCCCGGCTCCGAGCGCCCCCGCGCGCCCGGTCCTGGCGGCTCTCGGACCGGGGCCTGCAGCCGCGCCGCCCTACCGGCCCCTCAAGCACCTACCCAGCTGGCTGCCGTAGCCATCGGCTGCATCGGGGACCGCCCCAGCTCGCTGCTGCTCTCGGGACCCTGCAGCGTCCGTGCATAGCTCGCAGGCTCCGGGATCCGGGGCGCGCAGGGGCCCGGTGTCCCGCCCGCAGGACAGAGTCGGCTGGCCGTGTGCCGCGAGCTGGCGGACGCGCTCCCACGAGCCGGAGTCGGCCGCCCGCATCCCGTGTGCCCGGGACGCGAGGCCCCACGGCGGCACGCGGGGCTCTGACGGCGGACGCCCGGCTCACAGCCCGCGGAGCCGCCGCCGCATCGGGCCACCCACGCGCGCCCAGCCAGCGATCTCAGCCACGCCGGACGCCCGGCAGTCCGCGGCCGCCGCACCGGAGGAATCCGGCACGATCCTCTCACGTGGGAACAACTCCAGATCCCGGGGCTCCTCCTCCCGCTCCTTCCGGGCTAGCGAGGTACCCTCTGGCCACGCCCCGAACACGCCTCCTCTTGTACCACGTTCTCTACTCGACCACGCCCCCGCCCCTCTCCTCCTTGGCGCCTACTGGCCCCTTGTGCGTCTGGCCCCAAGCCACCGCCCCCCAACCCCCATCTTCTCCGCCCCCAGCCCTTCTTAGAGAAACCAAGGATCCGAAAGGTAGATGGTTGGCCGTGTCCCAGGGATCCAGAGTCACAGTACTCAAGCCCAGTGTGCCAGAAGAAAGGCTGCAGCTGGTGCCTGGCACTCCAGTGTGCTGGCGAGTGAAGTGACGTTCTGTTCTTAGGGGACAGAGGTTTACTAGGCCAGGCAAGCTCAGGACTAGATGGCACTTTGGAGAGTGTGCGAGTCTGCACCCACTGCTGGAGTGGCCTGGAGTGGGTGTTCCAGGGACTGGCCATGAGCCTGTAAAGTGCTTTGCAGCTGGGAGACCCCTTTGATCTGAGATTACAATGCTCTTTAGAGGGACTAATTATTTCCCCAGAGCCCTGGGAGCAGGGTTGGCTTTGCCTTGCTGTAGACTCCAGGGAGCCAAGCTGCACAGCCAGGTGTGATGAGTCTCGGAACTCACCACCACTACCACCCCTTAGGTACTCGCTGTTATGACCCGTGGACTCTCCGTGCCCCAGCCTGTGAGCTGTGAGTCTCTTGGCCACTCACAAATGGCTCTCCAACAAGCTATGGGAACAAAATTACTCGCTTCCAAGTCTGAAACGTTTTACAGTCACTCTCTGGACCAGAGGAGAGAAGCCCCGCCTCTCCTCAACCACAGGGACTTGGCTACTAACCACCATGGCCTTCCAGTTTCCATTCCCTTTCCTCCTGGGAAACTGGCCCAGCCGAGGAGTCTACCGGGGTGCCAAGACCCTCCTCCCCATCCCTAACTCCTAGCCCTGATCACCATGGAGGGCACGGGGGACACCAAGCGCTGCTGCTGGTGTGCAAGAAAACGGCCCGTGGCTTAAACACCCAGTCCTTCAAGAGGAAGGGCACGGACCCGGCACCAAGCCACAGCAGGTCCCCAAGCCCACTGCATTTACTGGAATGAGAAGCAGAAGAGGATAGCTCTCTCTGAACCCTGGAAGGTAGAAAAGCTGGGAACACCTTTCCAGGTCCTGGATGCTGGAAAAATCTCATCCTGGAGACACCTCCAGTGTGTGTGTGTGTGTGTGTGTGTGTGTGTGTGTGTGTGTGTGTATGTGTGTGTGTGTGTGTGTATGTGTGTGTGTGTGTGTGTGTGTATGTGTGTGTGTATGTGTGTGTGTGTGTATGTGTGTGTGTGTGTATGTGTGTGTGTATGTGTGTGTGTATGTGTGTGTGTGTGTATGTGTGTGTGTGTATGTGTGTGTGTGTGTGTGTGTGTGTGTGTGTGTGTGTGTGTGAATGCAGGGAGTGCTGAGGCAGGCTTCATCGGGGAATTCAGGCTGTATTCTTTTGACTTAACCACCCCTTCTGTCCCGGCTAGTTTTTATTGTCAACCAGATACAACCTAGAGTTGCCTGAGAAAAGGGAACCTCAATCAAAGGATTACCTGCATCGTATTGGCCTGTGCGCGTCTCTGTAGGCTGCTGTCTTGATTAACAACTCGATTAATAAAGGATGTTGGAAGCCACAGCCCACTGTGGGGAGTACCATCCCCTAGGCAGGTAGTCCTTGGCTGTGTAAGAAAAGTGTGAGTGACCCAGGGAGCCAACCAGCTAACTGTCTTCTTCCACGGGTCTCACGTTCAGTTCCTTCTCTGACTTCCTGCAGTGATGGACCGTGTCCTGAACACATGAGCTGAAGTAAACTCTTCCCTCCTTAAATTGCGTTTGGTCACGGTGTTTACTACTGCAACGGAAAGCTAGCTAGAACACCTTGTCTATTAAATGTCTTGCAAAAGCTGGACATAGTGGTTCAGCAAGCTAAGGAGTTCCCGGCCAGCCTGGGCAGTATAGTGAGTTCCAGGCTAGCCCAAGCTTCAGTATCATGCCCTGTCTAAGAAAACAGCAATAACAAAATGAAACCATTAGAATTTCATTTCCACAAAGAAAGACACTTTGGCCACAGTTACTAAAGTACAACGAACTCCTGGTCCACTTTCTATTTTCCCACTTCCTGTTTATTTTGTTTTCTTCCTTTTAAAAAAAAAAATGCAGAGCCTCATTTATGTTGCCCTGAGTAGCCTAGAACTCACTATGTAACTGGGGGTGACCTTGAACTTGCACTGATTCTCCTGCCTGAGTGTTGGAATTATAGGTGTGAGCCACCATGCCTGTTTTCCCACTCTTGTTAGAGACATGCCCTTAACTCCAGCATAAGGGAAAAGACCACAGGCACATGAGTAGATAACAGTGGCCACTTGGCTTTAGTATCAGGGTAACACTAGGGTGTGGCAGGGACTGTGGTCAGTCCCTGTGGAAGAGACCATAGACTTCATGAACAGGAATGTGGGCTCAGTATTTCCAGATACTCTTCTTAGTTTGGGATATTGATAATTCTTTATAACTTAAGAACAGGGGTGCAGAGAGATGGCTTAGTGATTAAGAGCACTGGCTGCTCCTACAGAGGACCCAGGTTTGAGTCCCGACACCCACGTGGCTGCTCACAACCACCTGTAACTCTAGTTCCAGGGGATCTAACGCTCTTTTCTGGCCTCTGTGGGCACCAGGTACCCACGTAGTGTACATACATGCAAGCAAAACACTCAGTCACGTAAAATAAATAAATCTTAAAAGCAGAAACAACAACCTTAAGAATAAGAAAAAGAGGAGGAATAATGAAGCTAATGTGTCTAGAAGTTTCTGTGTTGCTTGACCCTTGACCACCAGTGCTCTCTCCAGGACAACCTCAAAGAAGCGTGCACAAACTTCCCAGAGACATATCAATCACCCAGGCTGCTCACAAGGTCACAGCCCTGGGGAATTTCCACTGCTCTCCTTACTCAGCAAAGTTAGGCCCTGGCTCAGCCGTGTGTGTGTGTGTGTGTGTGTGTGTGTGTGTGTGTGTGTGTGTGTACACACACCACGCATGCATGCAAGTCCCACACTGAAGATCAGAACATCACTTGAAAGCTGGGTTCAGTTCACTTTCCCTAGTTTTCTGGGAGTTCACAAAATGCCTGGGCTTCCCCGAGTCTCCTGCTCACAGCTTTCCTTGCAGGCAGGATCCTGCTAGCCAAGGCTGAGCTATGTAGTCTACCAGAACACTATCAGCCAGGCGCTTCCTTCAGGAACATTTCTGGAAAACACTGGGCCCACATTCCTGTGCACCAAGTCTACAGCCTCTACGACAGGAAGTGACCACAGTCCCTGCTATGCCCTAGAAGGCTACCCAGGGCCCAGGAGACCTTTCTGCCCCAGATTCATAACAAGATCTGAGAGCCACATGCTGATAACCCATATCCTGCCTGGAGCAGCCTGGACAGGTCCCACACAAAGGAACACCCCAGAGTGGGCCCCAGAGGACACACCACAGCAGGGCTGGCTGTTGGGGGTTCTAGCTGGGAAACCACAAGGGTCCTGTGCTCCAAACGGTCTTGTGCTGGGATCCAATGCTTTGAAGGCTGCCTTGAAATTCTTAAATGTTTTGATGTGTGCGTGCAGTTCATGCGGGTACTCATGTGTATGAAGGCTGAGGACAACCTTGGGTACCATTCTTCAGGTTCTGCTCACTTATTTTTGGAGACAGGGTCTCCTCCTTGCCTAGAGCTCACCAAGTGAGCCGAGCAGGCTGGTAGGCCACTGAGCCCCTTCCCCAGTACCGGGATTACAAATGTGCTTTGTGCCTAGCTTTAAAAAAAAAAAAAAAAAAAAAAAAACCATGAATCCTAAGTGATGATCCAATTCAGGTTTTTAAAAGAATTTTATCCAGCTCAATTTATTAATTTTTTTTTTCAAACTATGGGTCCTCTTGTTGCCCTGAAACCTGGAAATTCACTTGCAAAGGACCTAGAAACCAGTGCTGGGGGAAGCTGTGCCTGGGGTTCAGTTTGTTCTGTCCTTGACCAGAGCCCACACGTCTGGCCTCTGCAGGGTAGCAGAGGGAAGATGTGGAGGTTAGAAAAGCATTTGGGTTCGTGGGTTCCCAGCACCCATTGTGGAGACTGGTTGGATGATATTGAGGGGTTAGAGTCAATGGTTGGAAAGTCCAAGAGGTGACTTCCACAGTCCAGCCAATGGGCAGCGACTTCTCTGGCTCTAGGCTCTGAGGCCAGGTGGTATCCCCCTGACCCTGACCTCGGGCTGACAGGGAACCACCAAAGAAACCACAAAGAGCCTGGGGACACAGGGGTCAGTGTAGTTCTTTGCACTGTCTCCTCATTCTTAGGAGAATTCCATCAGATTACGGGAGAGCACTCAAGACAGACTGGTTTAAGGGGCAAACCCAGCAACGTCCTATTTGGAGGCACTATTGGGCAGCCAACTGCTTCAAGTTGTACATTTGAGCCCATGGGAGATTTCTGGGTACTTTTTTCTTGAATATGTTTTTATTATAACATTTTAAACAGATTTTTTCCATTAAAAATGTATTAATTTAGCCTGGCAATAGTGTCTCATGCCTTTAATCCCAGCACTTAGGAGGCAGAGGCAGATGGAGCTCTGTGAATTCGGAGCCTGTCTATAAGAGCAAGTTCCAGGACAGCCAAGGCTATACAGAGAAACACTGCCTCAAAAAATCAAAGGTGTTTTTTGTTTGTTTGTTTGTTTTTTTTTTTTTTTTTTTTTTTTTTTTTTTTTTTTTTTTTTTTTTTTTTTTTTTTTGAGACAGGGTCTCTCTAGCCTCAGATGCCCTGGAACTCACTCTGTAGACCCAGGCCTTGCACTCACAGAGATCTGCCTGCCTCTGCTTCCCGAGTGCTGGGATTAAAGGTGTGGGCCACCACATTTGGCACAAAAAAGTGTATTCGCTTTTTATTGTGTGTGTGATGTGGATGTGTGTGTGTGCGCGTGCATCATGTATGTGGAGAACAGAGGAGTAACTTTGGAGAGTTGGTTTTCTCCTTCTACACTTATGTGAATTCTGGGGATAGAAGTGAAGTCACCAGGCTTACAAGGCAAGTTCTTGGCCCACTGTGCCATCTCACCAGCTGCCTTTATTTATTGACAGTGTCCATGTAGCTCAGGCTGACCTCAGAACTAAGGATGACCTTGAACTTCTGATCCTCCTGCTTCTACCTCCCAAATGCTGGGAATTCATGCCTGGTTTTATGTGGTGCTGGTGTTGAACTGAGGACGTCAGGCAAGCCCTCTGTGAACCCCTATAGAACAGGTTTAACTGTGGTCACACTAATTCCAAAGGCCTAAGGCATGGTATGACTCGTGAGCCTGCCAAGGGTGTAGTTTTCTGACACCCTTGTTCACTCTCCCCAGCAAAACTTCCAGAGAATCTGGAGACTTGAGTCAGCTGCAGTGCTGGTACCCTGGCTGGTGTGTGACCATGGGTACGTGGCTTTCTGTCTCTACATCTAAGCAACCAGAGTATTGGCTTAGAGGGTGTGTAGAGCTTAGGGGCTCTAGCTGATCCATTACATTTTTGTATGTTTGTTGTTTTTCAAAAAGATGGGGTCTTGTGTAGCCTAGGCTGCCCTCACACTTGCTATCTGGCTGAGGCTGGCCCAAACATCATCTTTCTGCTTTCTCTTCCTGAGTGTTGGGATTACAAGTGTGAACTACCATGCCCAACTTTTTACACTGTCTTTTTTCATCCTTTCTCTTGGAGATTATGTGTGTGTGTGTGTGTGTGTGTGTGTGTGTGTGTGTGTGTGTGTGGCAAACACTAACAGGAAGTGCACTAGTCTCCTACTGCTGTGTAACAAATCCCCCCAGACATAGCCACATGAAACAAGGATGGTCAGGAATTCCGGGGTGGAACGGCAGGGCTCTCTGGTTCTAAGTCACTTGTAGGTTGCAGCTGTGTGCCTGCTGTTAGCTCAAGGCTCACCTGGAAAGCAGCTGCTTCCAGACACGCTCCCACGGGGACATTCAGTTCCTCCTGGAGGAACCCCTGCAGCCTCAGCTCACAGGATGGCAGCTCGTGTCCCATAGAGGGCTCTGACGAAGAGCAAAAGCCAGTGTGCCCTGATGGAAGCTCGCCTTGGAAATGCGACCCATCACCATTTTCCTATTATGTTTATTGGGGTGCATCATTAGGTCTCTCATGCCCTTGGGGGGACTAAGTGAGAGTGTTGACACCACGAAGTGAGAATTGTGGGGACCTTTTGGAAGCTGCTCACCTCAAGAAGCAGAGACCATTCCTGGAGACAAACACAACGACTCTCAAATCCAGCTCTGAGATTCATGATTTCAGGCAGACAGTTTCAGTCTTGGAGCTCCGGTCTCCCTGACTGTGTGGTGCTGGTGGTAACTGCTGGCTGGGCTGAGCTGAGGCTGCTGGGAAATGAGCTGTGCCTGTCAATCTCTCAGCTGTATCTGGCACAGTGAAACCTCTGCTCCTGGAGGGAAGGACATTTCTTAGGAGAAGCTAAGTGACAAGCCATTGCTCCTGAGACACACATGTCCCCCTGCAGCTGCTCCTAGGGACTCTAGTGGGACTCCAAAGCCCTTTGGCAAGCCCTGGGCTGCCTCTGTGTCTGAGGCCACAGGTGGGGACGGTGTTGATCCCCTTGGCCATCCCAGCAGGACCCAGGGGCACAGGTGCAGCGGGAAGGATTAGATGGGATTTTCTCCCAGCCCTGCTCAGACCTGGTTCTCAGTGGGTGAAGGATTTGACCCAAACTCCCCTTCGCCATCTGCCCTGCAAGGCTGGAGACTTTTGTGAGCCTGTCATGACTCACCGTGCCCTTTGACGGTCTTCTCAGGGCCCCAGATGCCCTGGCCACAGTCTTGCTCTTTCTATGGGCTCCAAAGGGTTTGGAGGCAGAAGGCTGAGCCCCAGCCCCGGGGAACACAGGGCATTAAAGCGTCTTCCAGAACACCGCTCACAACGGTGTCGGGTTGCTCGGGCTGTCCTGTGAGATAGGGTCTCACTATGCATTTTGTTTTGGAAAATATATTTTATACTGTGTGTGTGTGTGTGTGTGTGTGTGTGTGTGAGAGAGAGAGAGAGAGAGAGAGAGAGAGAGAGAGAGAGAGAGAGAGAGAGAAGAGAGAGAGGGAGAGAGAGAGCGAGCTTGTGGACGTCAGAGGATGACTTGCCTCAAGTTGTCAGGCAGGGTGCCTTGTTGAGCCTCGCTAATTTCTCTGAGACCCTCCTGCCTCCACCAAGTGCTGCGCCTACAGATCGGTGCAACCGTGCCCTACTCCAAGCTGGATTCTTTCGGAAGTGGGGTCTCAGGTCCATGCTGGCTTTGAACTCACTGTGCTGCCAAGGACGACCTTGACATCCTAATCTTCCTGCCTCCATTTCCTCAGTGCTGGGATTACAGGCACGGACCATCAAGCCCAACTCCCTCAAGACAGTCTTTTTTTAATTGTAGCTGTTGCCTTTTGTTTTATTTTTATATTATATTTTAAATATATAAAATATATTTTATATATTTTTATTTTTATATTTTGTATCTCTGACAGTCCTGGGACTTCCCATGTAGCCCAGGCTGGCCTTGAATTTACAGAATCTGATGAGCTCAGCCTCTTAAATTCTGTGATTAGAGGTGTGTCCCTGTGCTAGGAGACACTCGGTTTTTTGTTTGTTGGTTTGTTTGTTTAACAGGATCTCAAGTATCCCAGGCTGACCTTGAACTCCTGATCCTCCTGACCCCACCTCTTAAATGCTGATATTTCAAGAGTGTGCCGCCACGCCCAGCTCCAAGATGGGTTCTTCCTGGGACGAGAGGATAAATCCCCTCCTAATCAGGACTCCCCTTATTCTCCTCCTCTAAGCCTCACTATATCAGGCTCAGGATGTTTCCAACAGAAGATTAAAAATGGCAGCTTCTCAGGGGAAAAAGTCTATGTGACAGCAACACTGGCAAATATTTATAGAGCACTTAGCACTACTTCATGTGTTTTTCATCTAACAGCTCCACTCCCAGAGGTACAGAAACAGAGAGGTCAAGTCACTATCCCAGAGCTGCACAGCCACTGCCTAATGGAGCTGAGACTCAGGCCCGTGCAGTTTGGCTGCACACTAATAGCCATTACGCTACCTTGGCAATATTTGTGATTTGTTAAGTATTTTCATCACTCTAGGGACCATGCTCACTCAGTCCCAAATTCTACCCTATCCCCATGTGCTGGTTGAGGAAACTGAGGATGAGGGGAATAAAGGGATTATGTAAGATGGGACTGGTGAATGGACACAGGGTTGCTGAGGGGAACTGCCTTCCACAGAAGAGCCTGTGTTTCTCCCTTCAGGGCTAGTGTCAAGCTCAGGGTCTCACAAATGCTAAAGAAGCCCTCTGAGCTACAGCCTCAACTATCGCACACTGTGAATAGCCGCAAGAGTCTCGCTCAGCAGAGTCTGCCACTCTTGACTCATAGCTGCCCCCAGTGGCCACAAATAGAACTGCACCCCTCTTCTTTAAAGGCCTGAATCCAGGGACTTGGCCCTGGGAAGAGCCCCATCAGGTTCACCAGCCAGGCACACAAAGGGCCATACCCTAGCAAGTGTCCAAGGAAAGGTAATAGTTACTGGTGCTGAGAAGGCTTCGTAGGTGATGTGCTTGCTGCCTGAGGACCCGAGTTCAGATCTCTTATGCCCACATAAAAAGCCAGGTGTGGTAGTGTGGCCCCAGTACTGAGAGACACAGACAGGAAGATGCCTGGGTCTTGGGAGTGAGCCAGTCCGGCAGAATCAGTGGGCTCAAGGTTCTGTGAGAGAGCGTGTCTCAAAAACTATGAATGAGAACTATTAAGGAAGATACCTGGCCTCCACAAGCACTCACACACAAGTGGCATGAACCATGCACTTGCACACATGTGCACACACAGAAACACATACACAAATATGCAATGTCTGCACACATCAAGGTACGAGCTACTATTTACAGAGTATCCACACTTCTGTGCCAGGTCCTCCTGGGTACATAGTATGTAAATGTCATCTCATCAGTGGGTAAACATGATCATTATTGTTAAGGGTGATCAATAATATTAGATGAAGCACTTTACACACACTTGCCCAACTTAGTCCCCAGTCTAGATATATAAGTAGTATTATAGCCCCCATTTGATCAGTGAGGAATAGCAAGCTGCAGGGAAATGTAGTTCGCCTCAGACACACATCTAGAACAAAGTGGTGTCAGGATTCACACTCAACAGCTCCGTCTCCACAGCCTGCTCCACAAACCATTCCCTCATTACCGTAAGTATTCCAGTGAAGGCAGTCGGTGTAGAGACATGAAAAGATGTGCCTAGGATCACACAGCTGCTAAACTGAGACCAGTACTTCAGCCAAGTGTGTCTTCATTTACTTACTGATCCAACAGCCAGTGTCACCCCAGGGCCAGGCCCTGTCCTAGGCTGCTGTGGAGGTGAGCCACTGTGTGGCTATGCCCCCATGCTGCCACTAAGTATCCCCAGGACACTCAGCTTAGAAAGTCAAAATGCTCACAGCTGTGCCCGAGCCAGCCCATGAGCTCAGGGACCTCCCCCAGGTTGGAGGTGAGCGTGAAGTTCTAATAGTGGCCACTGGAGGCAGAAGAGGGCCAAAGCCAGCCTGCACACTGGAGAGGGTTTCCGGGGTCCCTGAGTCCCCTAGGGGCTCTTGCACCCGGTACAGAGGTATGCATCTTCCTAGCTCTGATAAGGAAGGCGGTTCCACAGAGGACACCCCTCACTTGAGAGCTGCACTGAACTCCTGCACTTAATCTGTTGCTTTTAGGCCTCTGGGGGGTTTGTGCGGGGTAGGGTAGGATGGGGTAGCACCTCAGTGGAGCCCACATGGTGGAATAAAACACTCTTCTAAAAGTTGAGAGATGAAAGAGAGGAAGAGGTAGTGGGGGAGCCCCACAACGTTCTTTACGGGAATGTCCCCATGACTGGAAGCCCTCCGGCAGAGCTCACCCTTTAAAGGTTCCACCACCTTCGAGAAGCACCAGGCGGGGAACCAAGCTTCTAGCACAGGGGCCTAACCAAACCACAGCAAGGCAGCGAAGCCACAAGGACCCAGGCCGGGTCCCAGCAACACTGGTGGTTCTGCTCTGTTCTCAGCTCCTGAGCTCCACTCTGGTGGCCCTGCTTTTCTTCCCTAGCCTACCTCTCCATGCGGGAGTCATAGCTCACCTCATTATCAATGTCACGTCTGTCACCATGACCTGCAGGAACATGGAAAACAAAACACACTGACTATGTGGTGAGGTAAGGGTGAAGAGGGGTCCCAGTGCTTAGGAAGTAGAGGCAGGGGGATCCTAAGTTCAAGGTTATTTTGGGCCACACAGAGATTTAGGGCAGTAGTTCTCAACCTTCCAAATGCTGTGACCCTTTAATACAGTTCTTCATGTTGTGGTGACCCCCAACTACAGAATTACTTCTTCACATGCCCATGGAGGTTAGAACACCTGTCTATCTGACAGGGATGCTGCATGAGGAGAAAAGAGACCATGGTTGGGACAGTCCGTGTCACGGTAGAGAGTCAGCCACATGGACAGTCGGCTTCAGAGCCTGGACAGTAAGAGAATCACCTTTCACCATTTCAGCCTGCCCTCTGCATTGTCTAGAGTCTGTGCCTGTCCTTAACCAGACCCCAGTGCACAGGATGCTCCTGGTCCAACTTGACGTTGGCATGAGAAATAATCGTGGCCGTGAGGGCTGGAAATGTGGCTCAAATTGGTGACTGCTTGCCTAGCATGCTCCAAGCCCTGTTCCAGTCCTAGGACCATATCAAAACGAGCAATGTAATGTATACCTGTGGTCCCAGCGCTTGGGAGATGGAGGCAGAGCAATCAGAAGTTCAAGATCATCCTTGGCTACTTTGAGAGTTTGGGGCTAGCCTTGGCTACAGGATCCTATCTCAATCAATCAATCAATCAATCAATCAATGGAAGGAAGGAAAACAAAAATAAAAAAGAAACGGCTACAGACATGGACAGGAGTTTGATCGTAGCTGCTGGGACATGGGTTCCTAAATGCTCGGCCTGAGCTGAGCCTCTGCTACCCACTGCGTAGGAAATAAGATGGTCCCGAAGAAGACCTGGCCAGTTAAGAACCGTGAAGTCTTTCCAGCTGAGTGACGAGTCCCGGGGATGTTAGCCTGCCTGCACCTTTAAAGCCAAAGAGCCCCTCTCTCCCAGAGACATTCAGCTCCCCGGTGGCTCTGAGCAAGTTGCAACAGAGGAAGAGCAGCCTGTGTCTTCTGCGGGAAAAATCTCCAAGCGCCCTGCAAACAGTAATTAGGCATCCCAACCCAAGGACTGGTTTAGCTGTTCAGAGACAAATCAGTGTGGGTAAGAGGAAACTGGAGGCCCAGAGAGGCTCAGACACTTGAGGGGTGGGCACACAACAAATCCAGGACCCAGGGGGGTTGCTCCTAGCATCTCTGAGTGAGTAGTTCTCCAAGTGTGGCCTTGGGATCCGAGGCATTCACCTGAGCTGCCGCCGCCAAGGATGAGGCACACACACCAGCCTCAGCGGCACCTGGACCCCCTGAACGAGGAATGGAGGAAGTGGGGTATTTTTTCCCTGGAGGAAGTTTCTTCCTGTGTGGCGGCCCTCCCAGTGGGTAGACTGAGGCTGAAATCGAGACACAGTCACATTTCTAGAAGCTGCGGGCTCATGGTTACATAACGTCCCTTCTTCCATACTGACGGTTTCCTGTAGTCAGAGTCCAAGCTGGGGGCCTTCCTCATCGGCAGGCCACCTGCTTGGGCTCTTGGGAGGCCTGTCTGCACACGCCTGTGCCTGCCTCTCTGTAATTAGGGGCTGTGTATGCCTGCCACCCACCCACGGGTACTCGGGCACTGTCAGCCGCGGCCGCTCCTGCTTCTCCAATCATGAAGGCAGAGCACAACCCCGCCCCCTTCACCTCTGCAACATGAAGATGACACTTGGAAATTTCAGGCTGTGGTGACTGCAGAGGTCCCGGAAAGGGGAGGAAGGAACCAGGCTTCACATCCATAGGCCCCCAAAAAGGGCCAGCCTGAGAGCGGGCCGATCATTCTGCTCTCTGGACAGGGAGAAGGGGCTATAGGTTCTCAGGGCTGGAGATTGACCCGGCCCCTGGTCCCAGCGGGACTAATTAGAATGTGTTCTAAATTCTTTTCCTCTGAATTGTCCTCCAACTGTCTTTGAATGGGTTTCTGGAGGCAGATTTGTTGAATAGATATGTAGGAAGCGCTGACATCTCTCCCTAAAGTTTCCCAGTCAGACAAACAAGCAAGGGTGTGTGTGGTGCGCGAAGCTGCATTCTTTCGGTTTAGAGATGTGACCTTTAGAAAAGATGGTTTCTACCACACCCGGGGCCCAGTGGGGCTGATTCAGGGATTCTGCGAGGCAGGGTGGGTCAGATCCCAGCTCCTGTCAGTGAAAGGTAGGGGCCAGTCTTAATGGAACTCTCTGCTCCCAGAGCCTAATACAAGCACTTATATTTATCATTTTTATTATTACTGTATTGTTTTTCTGAGGCAGAGTCACGTAGCCTAGACTAGGGTAACCTCCCTGTGTAGCTGAGGATAACCTTGAACTCTGAATCCTCCTGCCTTTACCTCCCAAGTGTCAGGACTGCTGATGTGTGCCACCATGCCCAACACTTATTCTTCTGTATTCCCGCTCCCCACCAGGGCTTCTTTGGAGCCCTGGATAACCCTGACAGGTCCCTTCCATGGCTCCAGCCCTTCCCCCATCCCACCTAAGAAAATCATTTCATATCCCAATAAGACACAGAGTTTTAATCTAGGCCATCCACATGGGCCTCTATCCCCACCATCCATCCTATATTTCATATAATCCCTCAGCTTCCCTGGGAAAGTCGGTTATTGACTGTGGTGGTTTGTTTGAATGAGAAGTGTCCCCCACAATGTGGGGCATCTGAACACTTGGTCCCCAGTTGGTGGCGCTGTTTGGAGAAGTTTAGCTGGGGCAGCCTAGCTGGAGGAAGTATGTCACTGGGGGCGGTGGGGAGGCTTTGAAAACTTAAGGTTCCATCTCCTCCTATTTCCTCTCTCTGCTACATGACCATGGTTAGCATGTGAGCTCTCAGTTTCCTGCTCCAACCACCATGCTGCCGTGCCTGCCTGCCATGATGGACTCTCATCCCTCTAGAACCATAATTCCAAATAGACTCTTCTTCTACAAGTTGCCCGACCCTGGCATTTTGTCACAGCAACACAAAAGTAACGAGTACACTGTCCTTATAACCTCTGTAAGCCTGGGAAGCTGAGGACACGGGACGGAAGAGACGGTGTCCGGCCAGTGACCCACAGGGCCAGACTGACCAGTTGTTAACTACCGCATTTTCCTTTTCTAGTATGGCACTTGTGGTGGCTATTCTGGGTGGTTAACTTGACTACATCTGGAATTAACTAAAACCTAAGCTGCTGGGTACAGCTGCGAGAGATGTTCTTGATTGGATCATATGAGGTGGGAAGATGCACCTTTAATCTGAACCACACCTTCCGGTGGCAGCCATAGGAAAGACCAGGAAAAAGGTCTCACTGGCAAGTCCATCCCTTCACCGACTGGCATGAGAGCCTACTTCCTCAGGATTCTGGAGTATGCTGAAGACCAGCTGAGACATCCAGCCCGGTGGACTGAGCAGCTACTGGCTTCCTGGACTTTCTGTTGGGAGACAGCCAGTGTTGGGCTAGCTGGACCATAGCCTGCAAACCATGCTAGTAAATCCCACGTGTGTGTGTATATGTATATATATTGCATATTATATACACACATATATATTCTATATAAATAAATTCTGCTCCTTTAGAGAACCCTAATACAGTACTCTACTAAAAAAAAAAAACATTTTATTTTACCTTCCTTTTTTTGAGACAAGAACTCATGTAGTCTCAGATGGCCTTGAACTCCTTCCTCTGTAACAAGAGATGACCTTGAAGTCCTGACCCTTTTGTCTCTACCTTCCAGTATCTGGATTACAGGTATGTTCCACTATAACTGGCCTGAAAAATTTAAATTTAATTTTATTTCTCTCTCTGTCTCTGTCTCTTTGTCTCTGTCTCTGTCTCTCTCTGTGTTGTGTACTTGTGAGTGCAGGTGCAAATGGAGGCCAGAAGAGGGCGCCAGAATCCTGGAGCTGAAGCTGAGCTGCTTGCTCTGGGTCCTGGGAACCAAACTCTGTCTTCAGGAAGAGCAGCAAGTGCTCTTAACCACTGAGCCATCTCTCAGGCCCATGGTGAAAAACATTATAAACACTAGTTTCAATTACTATGAGGCTTTATTAAAAGTCCTATGCTAGTTCTAGTGTGTGTGTGTGTGTGTGTGTGTGTGTGTGTGTGTGTGCATATCTGTGGAGGTCAGAGGCAACCTGCAGGGGTCAACTCTCCTCCTCTA
This sequence comes from Peromyscus eremicus, assembly GCF_949786415.1. NCBI lineage: Eukaryota > Metazoa > Chordata > Mammalia > Rodentia > Cricetidae > Peromyscus > Peromyscus eremicus. The sequence continues at coordinate 153,542,629 of NC_081417.1, forward strand.
CCATGTGGGGCTGAGGATCAAACTTAGGCTGTCAATCTTGACAGCAAGCACCCTCAACTGCTGAGCCATCCTGCTGCCCTAGCCAACATTTTAAATTTAAGGTAGTTTATACCTTGGGATGAGGTGGCACATACTTTTAATCCCAATACTTGGGAAAACAGAGGCAGGTGGATTTCTGGGAGTTTAAAGCCAGCCTGGGATAGGTCTACACAGAGTTCCAGACCAACCAGGTCTGCACAGTAGAACCCTGTGGGTAAAAAAAAAATCTTACAGTCCTATTTTTAAAGCTTTTTATTCCCACTTTTGGAAGAAAGTTCAGGAAATATGGTGACATTGAACTCCATTCCATTTCATGTGGTCACAATGTGCCCTGCTGCCCGTCTTGACTGGTTCCCGGTTTCCTCTCGTCTTACTCATCATTTTCCTGCTCATGAGACAAAGCCAGTGCTTATCTTGGACATGTCTACCTGGTTTCTCTCAATCTGTCCATCTTCATTCATGGAAGACCTTGGTATAACAGAATAGAACAATGGATGAGAAATTAAGAACGTGAGTTCTAATCTGTTGTCAGGTGACCTTGGGCAGAATGCTTGCTTTTCCTGGGCCTCAATTTCTCCATCTATACAATTAAGGGGTTTGACATGACTCAGTTGGCAGGGTGCTTGCCTAGCATGTGTGAAACCCAGCATCTTATAAACTAGGAATAGTGGCATATATCTATAATCCCAGCACCAGGGCGGTAGAGAGGCGGAGGCAGGAGTATCAGAAAGTCAAGGCCATCCTCGGCCACTCAGTAATTTCAAGACTAGCTTGGTATACATGAGACCCTGTCTCCAAAACAAAGAAACCAAGTGGTGAGCTGGCTCTGCAGGTCAAGGCCTTTTTACTCACCAATCCTGACAACCCAAGTTTAATCCCCAGAACCCCCAGGATAGGAGAGGACCAACTCTCACTAGCTGCCCTCTGACCTCTACATGCATGACATGGCCTATGCACACCCATATATACCCACCTTCCCCATATGAACACGCACTGAATGCGTGTAATAAAAATGAAACAATGTGGTTGCTGGGCAACACCGTTTCCACACTCCTTTCTACGATCTTCACCAACAGGCCGGTGCAAGAGAGCTCACTGAGAAATGGTGCAGGAGTGGACTCGCCCACCTAAGCCACCCTGTGGCTCTCCTGGCAAGAGGATGGTCCCACTAACCCAGAGTGTCTCCAGCAGCACCAGCAGGAGCCTGGAGGATGACCTTACCAGTGCCCCCAGGGGTGTCCACCCTAAGCCCTTTATTGCAGAGCCCGAGACACCAGGGAGGACCCCTTCTTCACTCTGAAACACAGGATGCCAGAGCTGGGATGTGGAGGCAGCTTGTCCATGCTGGGGTTAGTCTAGAGACAAAGACACCTGCTGGGCACTGGCGACCTGTGCCAAGGACTAATTCCCAGGTAAGTTCCAGGAATGTAGGAAGCCTGTGTCTGTCCAATAAATTCTCTTTCTCAGTAATCGTTTAAGGAACCTGAAGCCCAGAGAGGGGAAGTGCTTATCCAAGGTCACACAGCAAGCCAATGCCACAGCCAGGTAGGAACCCAGGCTTCTAGACCTCCTTCCTCTGGTACCGCCCGTATTTCCTCTCTCTTGGGAATTTAGACCCCTCTGGCTTCATCATACTGGACTTCAAAAGGGCCTAATGGGTAGGGCCTGCACAGGGTGAGGCCAGAGAAGCTTGCGTGCTCAGGGATCTAAGATACCGGGACTGGGCAGCAGGCTGCAGAGGGTGTGAGCTGCCCAGGCTTCCACTATGGAAGCTGAGGAGGAGGGCAGATTTTAGAACTGGAAGCTGGCAGCCCACACTTGGCTCATAGACATATTTTGTTTTTCTTGCGATTAAAAAAACAATTCTCATTAGTTGCCAACATTTAAGAATTGGGAGATTTTGCAGAGAAGATGGGGTTTCTGATTTCTCTTGAAAAAGAAGACAAGATCTGACAAAAACTGGATCACAGTTTGCACCCAGAGAGGACCGGGGGGAGCTGGACATGCAAGGTCCTGGTGTTTACACGCTCAGGCATCTGTCCTTGGGGATGGCACCTCATGATCCATTTGGGGACAGCAGACCCTCCTTTATTATCTTGCTGTGGCAAAAACCACACAGTGTCTCTTTTCTTGGTCACCCCTGGGAATTCCGTGCATAACTAGTTCTCAAGCAGGAAGCAGTTCTGTTCTCCAGAGGACACTGGGCAATGGAGACATTTTGGCTGTCACAGCTGGAGGAGGGGTGCTATTGGCATCTCGCGAGTGAGTCAGGGATGTTCCTAAACATCGTGCTATGTGTAGAATGGTCTCCTTGACAAAGAACTATCAGCCCTTCAATGTCAGCGGCGCTGTTGCCAAGAATTCCTGGGTTGAACACCAAGAAAAGGCGACAGGGTTTCAAGAGGGTGGGGCAGAGGCTGCAGAGAACCCTAGCCAGGGACAGCCTGGACCCGCCCTGGAGCTCAGAGTTCCATTTTGTAATTGTAAAAGACGTAAAGTATTTACTGCATGGGACTCTTAGCAAGCTGACATCATGATAGTTGTCTACAGTTGTCAGTCATGAACATTGGAGAGAGGAGAGGGGCCAATCAGGAGAGTCACAGGACTGGCTATAGTCCTCATGGAGCTGCCCTATGAAGCCAGGGAGGATGGCTTGGAGTGGATCCAGAAACCTATGCACTGTGTATTTGTTACACACTGATGGTATACAGAGCTTTGTGTTCTTAAGGTAAGAGACAGTGACGATGGGCCAGGCCCTCTGGACACGCGGGAGGTGGCCAGCTGAGGATGAGGGTACACTTGGGCATGAAAGGGGCCTTGTCCTGGCTGAAGAGCATCTCGGAGTCCCCAGGAAACAGGTGTTCAGTGGCTATGGCTTTGAAAGGTGCCACTGAAATCAGGTGAGGTAGAGAGCTGAAGAGTTGGGGTGATAAAATAGGCCATCACTCTGACCCATAACCACAAGAGATGTCGTCTGGCAGGTGGAAGGGTTGTGGGGGTGTGGGAAGTGCAGGGACAAGTTGCTGCTGGAATGGATTGTGGGAGCAGCATACGGGATCTCCGGATAAGCCAGAAGGAGACAGTTCATACCCCATGGGGATCCTGGCCCATTTGCAGCCTTGGAGAAATCACCTCAATTCCTAGGGTCTCAATTTCCATTCTGCTCCCTAGGATTAACCACAGTGCTAACAACTTCCTGCTAAGCATTCCTTATCCAAAATGCCTAGCACCAGAAGCATTTTGGAATTTGGATCCCCCGCCCCCAGATTTTATGATATTTGCCTATATATAATAAGATATCTTGGGGGATGGATTCCAAGTTAAAACACAAGTCATTTGTGTTTTCTATGTATCTTTTTTTTTTTTTTTTTTCGAGACAGGGTTTCTCTGTGTAGCTTTGCGCCTTTCCTGGAACTCACTTTGTAGACCAGGCTGGCCTCGAACTCACAAAGATCCGCCTGCCTCTGCCTCCCGAGTGCTGGGATTAAAGGCGTGCGCCACCACCGCCTGGCCTCTATGTATCTTTGACACATAGCCTAAAGGCAATTTCACATATTTTAGCAAACCAGTTTGGTGGTTTGAATAGGTATGGCCTCCATAGACTCATGTGTTTGAATGACTGGCCCATAGGCAGAGGCACTATTAGGAGGTGTGGCCTTGTTGGAGTAGTTGTGACTTTGTAGGTGTGTCACTGTGGAGGCGGGTTGGAGGTTTTCTATGTTCAAGCTACACCCAGTGTGGCACACAGTCTCCTTCTGCTGCCTGCAGATCAACATGTAGAACTCTCGGCTTCTTCTCCAGCACCGTGTCTATCTGTGTGCCACCATGTTTCCTGTCATGATGATAATGAACTAAACCTCTGAAACCATAAGCCACCCAATTAAATGTTTTCCTTTGTAAGAGCTGTCACAGTCATGGTGTCTCTTTAAAGCAGTAGAAACCCTAACCAAGACACTGGTGATTTATCATGGGGTCAGGTGAGGAACTTTGCGCTGTGACAGCATGCTCAACAAGTTTCATGTTTTAGCCTGTGATTGCTCCTATGATCATCTCAGCTACTCAGGAGGCTGACGCAGGAGACTTGAGAGTCACAGGTGAGACTTGGATGTCAGCAGATTCTGGGTCAGCCTGGACAACTCAGTGAAACCTTACCTCAAAAGTCAAACAAGCCAGGCATGGCAGGTGGAGCTCTGTGAGTTCAAGACAAGCCTGGTCTACATAGTGAGTTCCAGGCTAGCCAGGGTCACATAAGAAGACCCTGTGTCAACAAACAAAAAGGAACCCTCTCCCGACCCCAAAACAAACATAAAAGGCAGGGGTATAGCTCAGTGATAGAGCACTGGCCTGGCACGTGAGAGGCCCTGCATTCCAATCCCACTACAGAAAGAAATTCAGATTTTAGACCATCTTGAACTTTAAAATTTCAGATAAAGGATGCCTGGTGCTCAACCCATGTCACAAGTAGGGTTTACCTTGTACCAAGACACTAAACTACATGTGATGTAACCATCACAGAACCATACTCTACTGTGTCCACTGTGTAAAAGAAGGATCTAGGGGCTGGCGAGATGGCTCAGTGGGTAAAGATACTTGCTGCCAAGTCTAATGACCTGAGTTTGATCCCCAGGAAGGAGAGAACCAACTTCTGCAAACTGTTCTCTGACTCTCACATATATACACTATACATGCACACACACAGGAAAAATTAAAAACTAGTAAAAGGAGAAACTTAGAGGTGAAAGATCTGGAACCTTTCTAAGGATACACAGTTGAATCAGGAAGACAGGGTCCGGCAGGTGGCTGGCTTTTGCTAACATGGATTTACTTTGCTGCCTCTCTAGAACCAACTGATATCCTTAAAAATAAACTAAATAATAGTGGGGCACAGTGATGCACAATTGTAATCCCAGCACTTGAGGGGGGGTAGAGGTAAGAGAGTCAGGAGTTCAAGGTCATCCTTGCTTATATAATGTTGGAGACTGGCTGAGAGACATGAGAGAATATCTCAAACAAGAAAACAAAACCAACCAAATGAGCAAAGTCCAGTTGCTTTGGGTTAGAATCCTCCAGAACTCCGAGCCAGAACAAACCTTTTCTAAGTTACTTGACTTAGGCGTTTTGTCACAGTAATGCAACATACACACTCCACTGACATGCTTTGATTTTATGGGATAAAAGCAAAATGAATGGACCATAAAATGACTGACAGCATGAGGCTGCATCCTCTAGGTCCCCAACACAGGATGTTTCAGTTCTGGGGCTAACTGTCCTTCATTACCCAGCACACATCCTTCTTGCTACTACCAACCAAATCAAGGAACAAAAAAAGCAACTTAGGTGACCATAGGACTCTTTGAAGGGATCTATAGATAGAGCACAAAACAACAACAGAACACAGAAACACACTGTGTCAATGATCAATTTGTTTACTCTTCCCACTCAGATCCTTGGAGTAGTTATCAGCAAGCTGTATCATTTCCTTGAAATGCTTGCATCAAATGTCCGACTCCTTTTTTAAAAAAAGTGATATTTTATTTTATTTTTATTTGTGTGTATTTGTGTGTGTGTCTGACAGAGTATATGTGCATGGGAGTTCAGGTGCCAATGGAGACCAGAAGGGGGCGTTGGATTCCCTGGAGCTGGAGTCACAGGTGGTTGTGAGCAGTCTGACACAAGTACTGGGAACCAAACTGCAAGGGCAGGCAGGGTCCTCTGCAAGAGCAGCAAAGACTCTTAAGCACTAAGCATCTCTCCAGCTTTGACTGCTTATCAGTTGGCTAGTGAACCCTGAGAGATGTGCCAGATGCAGACAAGGGGGTGGGGTGGGGGTGGAGAGGGGCTCTCTTCCAACTCAGGACCCTTTGTAGGTAGTGACCAGGCAAACCCGAGGAAACTTTATACCTAAGATGCTCTTATTCTAGGTGAGTGAGACAAGGGTCTGTGCACCTGCTGCGGAGTGGCAAACCCTAGCACGTGCATCATGGGCCTGCTGATACCACTGCCCTCACTGTGAGCAGGAGTCTGCAGTGAAATCTACAGCGGGGTCCCACGCATCCTGCAGGCCCTTGTCTATGTGTTGCCCGTGGGTGTTTCTTGCTTGGTGGGGGCAGTGTAGCTGTTCTCCCATTTAGAACTCCACAATGCAGCAGCAAGCATTTATGAAGCACCTGCCACAGGCCAGGTTTTTATGAGCTTTCATCTTCTCTGTCTCATAGCCTACGTCCTACCCCATGGGTACTTCTGAAGCCCATTTCATGCATGAGGAAAACCTAGGCACATGGGGCTGAGTACTTGCCACAATATGTTACACAGCTTAGTGTGGCAGGAACTCAGATCTTCAGATTCTCCCGTCTCTCCCTGCCAAGCTGAGATAACAGGTGTACACCAGCATCCATGGTTTATGTGATGCTGGGGATCAAACCCAGGGCCTTGTGCGTGCTAGACAGGCACTCTACCACCTGAGCTACTCCCCCAGCCTGGTTCAATGTTTCACAGTAACAGAATAAAATCAAACCCAGAACTGGCACTGTATAGAGAGTGTGCCTGCCCACCTGTGCACACCCTAGCCATGGGAAGCCCCAATGGCACCCCCACTCTGCTCTAAGAGCTTTGTGAGGTGATTCAGCTCAATGCACATGGGCTTAATGACACCATTTTCCAAAATGGCTGGAGAGCTGGTAAAAAAAGGACCTACATTTTCTATCTCTAGCCACATATTAGTTCCCCTTGGAAATAACATGGAAGATAAAAAAAATTGCAGTTCTCAGGGCTGGAGATTTTCTGGTCTATAAAGGCTTATGTCCATCAAAGCATGTCCTGAGTCCTCCCCGACTCCCAGGGCCCGTGGAAACTATTTCCCAATGTATGTGTTCAAGCTGTCTGTGCAGGCCTGCCAGGTGCTTTATGCTCCATGGAGTTCCTGTGTCCCTCATGTGCCTGGTGGGCCACTGTGTGTAAATGTCCTGGGTTATCTTTATCACTGAGAAGCATCTTCCCCTGCTGGAGACCCTTGTGGCATTTTGCAGAGGGGCATCCCCAGGCCCTGGGCACATGTTCTGACAACTGGCCATGTGTTTCTTCCCTGCTTCCTCATGCATAACAGTGTGAGGGGTTCAACTTCCAGGAGACAAACTAAGGTGGCCCCCTCCTAGCTCTAGAGAGAAGCAGCTGGCTGACCCTTAGTTTAACTTTGGCCCCTCTATCTTGACTTTGGATGCTGGGCCGCCAGGGAGTTCTCCCGCGATGGCTGCTCTCAAGAAACAGTGTGGATGTGCACACCTACCAACAGGTCCTGCTGGACTGACATCCCCAATCCCATGGCTTCTTACTGTCCCAACGCTGCTAACCCTTGACCTTAGCCACTGTCGTCTCTAACCTGAACTATTGCATCAGCCTCCTGCTGGTCTCCCTGCTTCCCATTCTCTGCCTTTCTGTGATTTCTCCGTTCAGCCAACCACACCCACAAGTCCCTTACCTTACCTAGTGCCCTCCTGTGCCATCCCATTGCACTGTGGGTAAATGTTGACCAGCTCTCAGGCATCCCTGAGATGGTTGGCTGAATGCTCACAGACTGTCTTCTTCCAGTAGGACGGTGTGTGATACCCAAGGGCAAGGCCATTTTTGACTGTCCCTGCTATATCTGGGCCATGGGGACAGTGCAATATAGTCAAGGGGACATTGTATCTAAACGTGAAATCAAAGGCTGTGGGTAGGGAGCTTTCTTCCCCGGACCAGCTGTGCCCACATCCCTCTTCCTGGTGGCTCCCCAGCCACACTAGAGGGCAGCTGGAGAGGCCTTGACATAGTACTATTAATAGTACTACAGTCACCTGCTGGGGCTTCCTATGGCCAGTCAGTGGCGAAGCTCTTCACAGGTATACAGTCTTCCCAAGCACACGGGTGTGCAATGCACAGCTGCAATCCCAGCTTTCATAATGGGGAGAGAGGAGACTCGTCCTTGCCTATATATAGAGATAGAGGCAGCCTGGGGCATCCGAGACTCCATCTCAAAAAAAAAAAAAAAATAGAGTCAGAGGTCAGAAGATAGCCTGAGTAGGGTTCCCAGGGAGCCTCAGGCAAGCTGAGGATTCCTTCTGGGGCAGGACAGAACTCTTTCCCCTGAATAGACACAGACCAGGATCCAGAGGGTCAGGTCAAAGCATCCGGCACCCACATCTGGCTAGCAGATTGGAGCTGGAGACAGGAAGTTGAAAACTGTGGGGTTGAGGCCAGCGCTGGAGAGAGAAAGCAGGGCAGGCCTTGGTGATGGGGAGAAAAAACGAGGTGGGGGCAGTACAACTCCTGCACTCTGGTTACAAGAAACATCTGTGCACGTGCTTGTGTCTGTGTGTGCGCATGCACACAGAGGGAGGCGGTGGGAGGGGGTGTAGAGGGCTAAGCTGGACACACTGCAAAAAGTCCTTTGTCCCTGTGAACCCTAAGCATGTCCTCAAATCGCTAGTGTACCAGTGTCCTGGTCCCATTCCAGCGCCCTTGGCTGCTGAAAAGGCCTTTTACTGGGGACTGAGTTTGGGACTCAGAAGGTGGGGGGCTGTGTTCTGGAGAGCTGCAGAGAGGCTAGCCCTACCCCGAGCTGGGCAGTAGGTATGGACAGTGTGTGTGTGTGTGCCTGTGTGTGTATGTGTTGTGTTTGCTCTGGGATACCATTTCCCTCATGTGGGCAGGAGAAGTTGTTGAAGGGGGCCCCTGAGAAGCTGGGCTGTACATAAAGTTCAGAGATTCAAGTATAAATATTTAATATTTTCAGTTTTAATTTTTAAAATTGTAGATATCAATAAAATACCACCCACCTCAGAAAAGTTTATGAGGTCAGCTCTACCTTCAAAAATTCTTTTAAAATTACATTTATTTTATTTGTGTGTGTGGGGTGTGTGTGTGTGTGTGTGTGTGTGTGTGTGTGTGTGTGTGTGTGGCAGGTGTGCCACACACATGTGGGAAGTTAGAGGATAACTTATGGGATTCAGGCCTGTCTTTCTACCGTGTAGTTCCCAGGGATTAAACTCAGGTTGTAAGAATTGAGCAGTAAGCACCGTTACCCCCTGGGCCATCTTGTCACCCTAGCTCTGCCTGTTAAAAAATGTAAAGTTCCTTTGACCAAGTCTGAGAACACCTAGTTTAAGCCAACCAGGATTGTTCACAATCCCCTGCCAGTGATTAGCTCTGGAGCTCAGACATTAACCAGTTATAGCATCCAACATGGTCACGTGACACAGTTTGGCCCAATGAGGTGAGAGAGCTGTTTGCTGTGGGTCACAAGGGAAATTCCTCCTGGGTCTGGTTGACCAGAAGAACCCCTTTGGTTCCTTTGATGTTACCTTGACTTGACATCCCCAAGACTTTGTCAGCTGCCTCATGGCCAGCCTCAGCATGGGACTGACCCCTAAGGTGGGCTGAGCTGACAGAATTGCTGAGGGAGGAGACAGCCATTTTAGCCAACCTAGTGCTTCAAGCATGGTTTCATGACTCAAGCAACTCTGGTCCGCCGGAGGTAGGAATTAGTATGTATATATGAAAGCATTTACGCGGATACCTCCGTCTTACAAATGAGGAAACCGAGGCCCCCAGAGGTCAAGTGAGGGCTAGCCTAGCTTTCTTGCACCTCATGTCTGCCTGCCCTCTGCTATGTTAGGCAGCTCCACAATGCTGAGTCTTTGGTTTTCTCTGTCTAGAGTCCAGATCACAAATACACGTCACTCACCGGGTTTGGTAGTGGGATCAGGGCACTCACAGATCCCCAGTCACGAGTATTTCCTAAAGCTCCCCACTTGTCCCCCTAAAAGGACAGGCTCTGTGTCCACTGCTGGGAACTTGGAAGCTGTCCCTAGCCCTCATGATGAAGCCTGAGCTTGCTGCTCACTTCCAGAGTTCCGGTCTCTCCTGATAGGACATAAATGACAATCGTATCAGTCAACACTGTTGGGATGCAAGCAACAAGGACCCAGTCCTGGCAGACTGACGCAGCAAGGTGTGGTGTTTGGGCAGCTCACCCAGCTGGAGGGCGGTACAGCTAACCTGGGTTCGGGTGGGGGCAGGATTAGAACCTATGCCACTGACTAGCAGCTTGTGACTAGTCCACACTTCTGGGCATAGACTCTCTCTGTCCTGCCTGCTGCCACCACAATCTTGGGAAACTGAATCCAAATTGGCACTTCCTGTTTCTTGTTCCAGTCCCTGGCTCCTGGCTTCAGAGAATGAGATGGGATCATCTGATAGGTGGAGATGAGGCCACATGCCTTCCCTCCAGCAGCAAGGGAGGATGGGAAAACTAGGAGCTGACTGGAGGAAGCAGGCTCACCTATAGTGTGGTTCCAGTGAACAACACGTCTACTGCAGAGGGGTCTCCAGTCTTTCGAGAGTCACCCGGAGGCCCCAGCCAGATACTCAGGTCAAAGGTTCTGGGTGTCAGGAGTGTGTTTTGTTTAGAGACAAATGCACAGCCTCCAGCAAGGGCTTGAGTTGCCACTGTGTGCACAGCAGGTCCTTTCCTGAGAGCAGAGCAAACTCTTGATCCACAGGGACTCGGGATCGGTGCTGGGGCTCAACCCCTGGTTCCATCACACACAAGCATGTGCAGTGGGCAACTGATCTCCCTTCTCTGGGCTTCACTCTTTTTGCTGTAAAATAGGGTGACTGTAGCACCCCACCATGGGGGCTGACGGGAGAGCCAGATGTTCAGATGTGTGGAGGGCTTGGCATTTTATTAATGAACTGCTGCTTGGAGATACCATGTGTGCGCATCGCAAAGCCGGTCCCAGACTGGCCCAAGCTTCACACAGCTTTCCTCTTTTCTCACCCTGCACTGAAGCTCTTCCTGTGGCGATAGAGAAGCCTCCTGTTTTCTGGAAGCTTCATTGCTGCCCTCCGGGACCTCAGTCCATTCACCCGCTCGCTCGCTCGCTCACTCACTCACTCACTCACTCTCACTCATTCACCTGCTCACTCAGTCACCCATTTGCACTCACTTGCTCACTTACTCCCTTGTTCACTCAGTCAGTCACTCACTCACTCCCTCATTCACTCAGTCACTCACTTCCTCATTCACTCATTCATTCACTCACTCACTCACTCACTCGCTCACTCACTCATTCATTCACCTGGCGTTTCTTCTTGCTTCTTTACATCCTGGTCTTACCCTCACCTCCTCCCTGATTCTTGCTCATGATCCTCCTTGGTCTTTTCAAAGGAAGCCATCCTTTTTTTTATTTGCACTCATGGACATTGCCCTGGACCATCTTTCCTTTAGATCGCTGGCTCCCAATTCGCCTGTCATTCAAGTCTCAGCTAAAATGTACCTCTCTCGCTGACAGCCCTCCTGGCTGCCTAAATCAAATCGGTCTCCCACACCCCTTGACTGAGTGTTTCCTTTCTCTGGCCTCAGTGACCTAAGTTGATTTAACTCCACTCTTGGTGCGAACCAGTGAGAGGGTCTGTAGCTCAGGTGCGTGTGGGGAGGCAGAGTGGCTTGGACCAGGAAGGAACAGAGTTTCCGTGTTGCTGGGGACCAAGGTTACTTAAACACCTTCTGCAGAACACAGTATGAGGTCTCTCTGTACTGATGAGACCTGAGATGTCCCACCCTCCCCAAAAGATAAGCCCCTTGTTGGGTCATACATCAGCTTATGATAGTGTTGTGACCCCATGCCTGGAGCCCTGGTGTGCCCCTAGGGGACTGGCACTGTGCCCATGGACGGTGGGGGCTTCAGCAATAGATGTGGGTGGGATCGGGTGGGAGTTAATGAGTGAGCCGAGCCTGCTGATCTGGCAGCTTTGCTAATTAGGCTGTGACAGCTCCAGACCCAGCCAAGGAAAGCGAGCTGCTTATGCTAATCGGGCTCAGTCTGCATTTCCTGGCTGGCAAAGTTGCCCTGAGCCTGAAGCCTGTGCCCAGCATGCAAGGCATGGGGAATGAAGGAGACAGCTTCAGGTGGTAGCTGAGGCTCTGGGGCACTCAACTGCCCTGGTTTAGGGAGAAAGAGGCATGGACAACGGGAAAGGCTACAAGTGAGGCAGGCCAGCTACGGACCCTCCTGTACCGGAAGATGAGAGGATAGGTCTTGGATGCGCAATTTCCAAAATTCATCCCTTTGATGCTGGGCAGTCAGCTGTGTCCGGTCAGCTGTGGCCTAAGTCACTCTTATCACTGATAAGAGTCCTGAATCACAGACCTGGAGATATATACACATCCATCCATCTATCCATCCATCCATCCATCCATCCATCCATCCATCCATCCATCCACCCACCCATCCACCCACCCATCCATCTACCCATCCATCCGGTCCCTACTGTGCACTCCAATCCTGGCACGGGGACACGGAGAGGAATGCTGTCTCCAGTCAAGGACTTTAGTGCCCAACAAGGACTCAGACCAGCCTTCAGTGACTGTGTGCTCATCTTCGCAGGCCCCAGTGGGACCCCTCTCTCAGAACTGGAGACTGAGAAGAACCTTGGAGGAGCTGGATGAGACAGATGGGTGGCTGCAGTGGTGGGGGCAGATAGGTCCTGTCATCAGACACTGTGCTCGTGACATCCCAACATTCCCTCTCTTCCCAGGGACGCTATGAGTTGAGTCAAGCTGGGGAGCAGAAGTGAGTCAGTCAGGTGATGAATGAGAAGAGGGGCAGGATTCAGGAAAGCAGACAGGTGATAATCTGACCCAAGCAGCTTCAGGGGGGAAGGGCTCACAGTCTGTGGTGGTTCAAACGAGAAAGAGTAATGGAAAGTCGTAGGTTGAATGAGAATGGCCCCCATAGGCTCATGTGTTTGAACACTTGGTCCCCACTTGGTTGAACTCTTTGGACAGGGTTAGGAGGTGTGGTCTTGCTGGAGGAGGTGTGTTTTTGGGGACAGGCTTGGAGGTTTCAAAAGCCCATGCCATTTCAAAGCTCTGCCTCACCCTTGTGAGTCAGGATGTAAGCTCTTAGCTACTGCTCCAGCACCATGCCTACCTGCCTGCTGCCATGCTCTTTACCATAACGGTCATGGACTCACCCTTTGGAACTGTAAAATCTCCAATAAACTCTTTTGTAAGATGCCTTGGTCATAGTGTCTTCACAGCAAGAAGAAAGTAAGTAAGACACAATTTGAGGTTATAGTCCATGATGTGGGGAAGTCACAACGCTTGCATCCATAGTCAAGAAGGAGAAAGTAACAGATGTCTGTGCTCAGCTCACTTTCTCTTTTTGATGTACTCTGGGATCCTAGCCTAGGGAATGGTACCACCCCCTGTGGATGGGTCTTCCCATCTCAGTTAACTGAATACAGGACACACCTTTTGGGGAGGTTCCCTTGAAACCTTTTAATACCTTCTCTGCAACTTTGCCCCTTGAAGACAGAGTGGGGAAAGACTACAGGGTGGTTTTTTGTGGAGGGGGGGGGGGGTCAGGGGAAATGTGCCTAGCACTGTGAGCTTGCACATGATCCAGGGATTACAGAACAGAGGGAGGAGAGGTGGGCAGGGACCTTTGGGGGTCTTTGAAAGTCTCCCTGTCTCTCTTTTCATCAGAAGGACTTGGGAACTGGCTGGGCAGTAAGTCCTAGGCAGGGCTGCATTCTCACTTGCCTGGGCTGTTTTCTCCCTGGAGTTCTGGCAGATCTCCTGGCAGGTTCAGGCAGGGCTTCTGGGAGACCTCACCTCCACTTAGGCCGGGAGAAGAAAGTGTATGGCATCAGGGTCCCCACTGGGGCTCTGTTCTGAGTGAGCATATGAGTAAGTGTGTGAACGACTTACAGACACTTTGAGGGAACAAAGGCCAAAGGCAGTCCATGGGGGAGGGAAGGAGAGGTAAGTGGGTGTTAGTCTCCTGATCCTGCCCAGCACTGCTGGACTTACCAAGAGGCCAGGAAAGATGCAAGGGTCTGATACCCAGAGAGGCAACCAGATTCTCTCTCCAGAGGTGCAAACTTGGGGTTGCCTTTAGAGGTGGTCCTCATTTAAAAGAAACATATGTGCTCTTTGCATAAACCCCAAAGTAGTTTGAGAAGAAATAAGTACATATCACGTATATTCTAATTTTTTCTCTCCTACAGACACAAGGTATAGGTCTTTCCCTCTCCGAATCAGTATTACACAGGCTACCTCGCCTTTCTTTTCTCTCTTCTTTTCCTTTCCTTTCCTCCCCCCACCTCCTTCCCTCTTTCCCTCCCTCTCTTTTGAGGCAGGGTCTCATGAAGCTGGGCTACCCTTGAACTTGCTATGTAGTCCAGGTTGACTCTGAAGTCTTGATCTGCCTGTCTCCACCTCCTGAGAGCTGAACCGTCCTGCTGAGTTCATGTAGTCCTGGGGCTTTGTGCATGCTAGGGAGCACTTTACCAGCTGAGCTGCAGCCCCAGCCCCACCTCTTCCGAAAACTTTAATAGCATTCCACAGACATTTCCCCATATAAACACTCACACTTTGAACTAGCTGGCTGTCTTGGGAAGTTTAACACAGATTCCCAGCTCCCACCCCGAGATCCACCACAGCTCAGCCATGGAGACCAGCAGCCTCCACACTGAGAAGCCAAGGAACCTGATCAGAATCCCGACTGACTGGAGTGTCAAAGGCAGTCCTCTTTATTTCTTTTGCAAATCAAGCAGAGGGAACAGATTATTATTGTTACTATTATTTTTTTTTAAAATAAACTGCGTATTCAGGATCTCTGACATGCTAGGCAAGTACTCTACCATTGAGCTACATCCCCAGCCTCCAGAAGATTTTAAAATTTGGTACTAGCTTTGGGGTTGGGGGGACGGCTCAGTAGGTAAAGCACTTACCATGCAAGGGCCTGGGTTCAAATCTGCAGAACCCATGCAGAGCCAGGTTGACGGCTCCTAGTGCTTCTAAAGCAAGATGGGAAGCTTAAACAGGAGGATCCCTGAGCTCAGAGGCCAGCTAACCTGCATACCCAGCAAGGAACAACAGAGACCTGCCTCAAACAAGGTGGAAGGACAGGACTGATACCCAAGGATGTTCTCTGATCTCCACATGTGCATCATGGTGCGTGCATGCCTGTGTCTGGGCATGCTCTCTCTCTCTCTCTCTCTCTCTCTCTCTCTCTCTCTCTCTCTCTCTCTCTCACACACACACACACACACACACACAAACAAACACACACACACACACACTCGTACTCTCTCATGAACACACACATGCACTTTCATATACAGTCACACACATATGCACACACACACACACACACACACACACACACACACTTGTACCTCCCCCCCACCACACTCTCTCACACATAGATCTGTCATAATCTGGCAGATTCAATCTGTTTGTCTGAGCTTTCTGTGGTAGGAAATGTCCTGCCCTTGGGGACTGGTGTCCAAAAGGAGATTCTGAGTTCCATGACATTCAGACTTCTCCAGATGCCCTCATCAGCCTGTTTGCAGAGCATTCCAGCTGACTAAGCTTGGCTCACTTACCCCAAGCTCAAATTCGCAAAGTTGAAAAAGGAGAACACTAGGCAAGTTTGAAGAAGCCTCTTGCAGTTCCCGTGCCAACCTTCTGCAAGCATCTCCAGCTGGGTTCATGTGTGTGTGCGTGTGCATGTGCGTGTGTGTGTGTGTGTGTGTGTGTGTGTGTGTGTGTGTGTATGTGCACATGTATGCAGGTGCTTCTGTGTACACAGAGGCCAGAGACCAGCCTTGCAAGCTGTTCCTCAGGATTCTATCTTGCTTCTTTGACACAGCATCTCTTGCTGGTCTGGGACTCATCGATTCTGCCAGACTGGCTTGCCATTGAGCCCCAGGTAGCTTCATGCCTCTGCCTCCTCAAGGCTGAATCCACGCTGCCATGCCTGGCTTTTAAAAACGTGGGTTCTGGGGTTCAAACTCAGTCATGTTGTCACGCTTTAGTGGCAAGCACATGACCGAGCAAGCTATCTCCCCAGCCTTCCATCTGGGTCCTGACCCTGAAGTCGCCTCCTCTCTGCACCCTTTCCTTGCAAAACACCTCATGAGGCTAACATTTCTCTTCTTCGTTTGAGACAGGGTCTCACCGTGCAGCTCAGGCTTGCTTAAACTAGAGCTCCTCCTGTCCCAGGCTCTGGAGTCCTGGGATTGCGGGTATGTGTCACCACGTCCACCACGGAGGATGACGTTTGATTTCTGCTTCTGAGGGACTTGTGTGTGTCAAACATGTCTGCGAAGGACCAGATGGTAAGTGTGGGGAGAGCTGCCTGACGGGAATGCTGGGGACTGAACCTGGGTTCTCTGCAAGAGCAGTGTGTGCACTTAACTGCCGAGTCATCTCCCCACCCCGACCCCTGCCCCACCACTCTCCCCCTCTCAACACAGGTTCTAAGTCAGCCTGACCGGCCCCACTCTCCACCTTCCTGCCTCAGCCTCCAAAGGTGTTATAAGAATGTGTCATCACATGAAGTCCTGCTTCATAATTCTACCACATTTGAATCCTGGAGAGGACGCATGTTCAAACAGTCATGGAAGATGATTGTCTTTTTTGTTCTTTTAGTAATATCCCCTCCTCTTTCCTGGGGGAGGGCTGACATTTTTTTCTGGTGGTGACAGGTTTAGCCTTGTGGCCTTGCCTGGCCAATGAAATGAGAGCAGAATTAATATGTACCCTGCCCCCAGTAGAGTGTCTATAGTCAGCAAGTGGTGAGCATCTTTCTCCTTCTCCTGGCCTAGCCCCTGGGTCCTGGATAGATACTATGTGGAGCAGAGCCACTACCCAGAGACTGATGTCATGGGGCTGTTTGTTATGACAGCATATTGGAAACTACCCTGACTGATATAGTATGCTTTCTGCCACAGCATGGTGCTTTCAGAGCAGGGATCTTTGTGGCCATTTCCTGGGAGACCAATTTAACCAGCAGTGCAAAAAGCCATCTTTGACAGGTCCAATCAGGTTAAAACCACCCCCTGCCAAGGTGTATACTGAAGATGATTCACGAACAGCCAGAAAATGCTTTGAAGATAATAAGTATTTGGGGGCCAGTTGCCACTTGACATCTGCCTTCCAGGGTCCCTCACTTCTTCCCTCATCCAGGAGGGAGGGACCTAAGCCAGAATACACCAATGTCATCAGGGGTTTCAGTGTTTGAAATGCCAATGACAAACCACATGTGAGCTGGAACGTTCCAGTGCCAGTGACGGAAGCAGGTACGGTGTGCATAGACGGGAGAAGGGGGAAGAGGAAAGTCAAGTTTGGGCAAAGATTTTCTGCCCCGAGCCTTTGAAAGCCCTGCACAGGCCCCTGACTTCACCTGCAAGCTCACAGTGGGCAGGGCAGGAAGTTAATTTCCTTTACTCCTTGAGGGAATGGCAAAGTAGGATAAATGGTGCTGTGAGGTGCTCCTGCCTTCAAGGGTCATCCAGGCTGTTGAACAAGGCTCCTCCCCTCCAGCATCATCCAGCCAGGCTGTTGGAATGAGGCTCCTCCCCTCCAGCATCATCCAGCCAGGCTGTTGGAATGAGGCTCCTCCCCTTCAGCATCATCCAGCCAGGCTGTTGGAATAAGGCTCCTCCCCTCCAGCATCCAGACTATTGAACCAGGACCCTGCTCTTCAGCATCATCTAGCCAGGCTGTGAACAAGGCTCATTTGATGCCATTTTCATTCCTGGTTGCCTCTTTCTCCTCCTCTTCTTCCTCCCCCCTCCTCCATGTTCTTTTTTTTTTTTTTAATTCCCAGCACTAAGGAGACACCCTAATGATGGCCAGCTGTGCGGTTAACAGACTCACAGACACTCAGGCACGCACCACGATGCCACCAATGCCACCATAATGAGAGAGAGAGGGTCAGGAGGAATTAATCCATTCTAGAGAAAGTGATCATTAAGGGGATGGAGAGGAAAGGGAAGGAAGCATATTGCATTCTAATTATGCCTGACTACTTGTTATTGGGAGTAGGGAAGATGCATAACCCAGTGCCCACACCCGAAAAATCCAAGAGTATGTTATGTAAAAAAACAAAACAAAACTATGAGCATGTTACATGAAAAACAAAAACCATGACTCTAATGATTCCCAAGCTGGGGCTCCTCACACATTGGAGTGGGGGAAATACAAGGGTGGTTTCATTGTTCAAGAGATTAATGAACGGGGCTGCAGGGATGACCCAGGGGTCAAGAGCACTGGCTGTTTCTATAGAGCACTCACGTGATGGCTCACAACTGCCAGTTTTAGGAGGCACAGTGCCCCCTTTGGGCCTCTATGGTGGCTGCATGCACATGGTGGACAGACATATATCCAGGCAAACACCCACACACATAAAGTAAAAATAAATCTCTTTTAAACAAGAAATTACTGAATATTTAATAGAAACCATTAATTCACTCTGGATAAGCTGGTACAGGTAGATGGGTGAGTAGTGTCTGTTTTTTCCTCTGGTCTGGAATTCCGTCATCTCAGTGCAGATAGTGTGCTCAGACCAAGAAGATACATAGTAGGTACCTAGTGATACTCAGGAATTTCTGAGATTGTAGAAGTGGCTTGTGGTTCATCTGAGGTCCTGGTGCTCCTACAGAAGGGAAGAGTCTCAGGGGCATGGATGCACGACATGGTCTATCTTCACTTTACTTCACAGGACTCATCTTTTGTTTTGTTTTGAGACAGGGTCTCATGTAGCACAGACTGGTTTCCAACTCCCTGTGTAGCTGAGGATGACCTTGAACTCCTGATTCTCCCACCTCCTCTTCCAGATGGCTGGGATGATAGGTTTGTCCACCTAGACTTGTCTATGTGGCACTGGGGATGGAGCCCAGGGCTTCATGTATGCTGAGCAAGCTTTCTACCTACTGAGATGCAACCCCAGTCTCCAGATGAATTATTATCTAACCATTTGAGGGAAAAAATCTTTCTAAATATGAGGCTTGGAGGGGGACAGAATAATAAGAATGTCTTTGGTAGTTAAGGGAAAGGAGAAAAATGGAGATGAGTATTTTTTTCATTAAAATTTTTTAGAGTGTGAATGTGTGTGTGTGTGTATGTGTGTGTGTGTGTGTGTGTGTGTGTGTGTGTGTGTGTGTGTGTGTATGTGTGCACCACAGCTTGTATATAGAGATAGAGAGCAACTTCTGGGAGTCAGTTCCCTTCTTGCACTATGTGGGCCCTGGGAATTGAACTCAGGTCATCAGGCTCAGCAGCAAGTGCTTTTACCCACTGAGCCAATTGCTGACCTGGGATTAGCATTTCTTGAGCATGTCTGATTCCCACACAGGTGCTACAATCACTCACTCACTCACTCACTCACTCACTCACTCACTCACTCAGTCAACCAATCATTGGTCAATCAATCATCTCACCGAATCCTTACAACTGAATTTGGGGGTGGTGGAGGGTGATACACTTTTTCCACCCATTTAACCGGAGTTTATGAGCATCTATTCAGATCCCCCTAAAAGTTCTTGGTGCTAAAGACACCCCAGTGAACACAACATGTCATCTTCATGTGATGCACTAACATAAGAAATCAGCCTAGCCATTCATGTACACATGTACACATAGGTTAAAGTGTACACAGAAGCATGTACTCGTGTGTGTGTGTGTGTGTGTGTGTGTGTGTGTGTGTGTGTGTGTGTGCATATGGTGTTTGCATTTGGTAGCATCTACAGACTTGCCCATCACATTTGGTGATAGGGTGTGTGCTCCTGGCATTTGGTAGATAGAGGGCAAGGATATTATTCCATACTCTATGATGTACAGGGCAATCCCCTATGCTTCTTTCTTTCTTTTCCTCGGTCATGGCTCCAGGGATTGGAACATCAACACTTATACATATTCACACACACACACACACACACACACACATATATTCACACACACACACACACACACACACACACATATATTTCAGGAAGTGAAGATTGGTAGGAAGGCAAGCTGAGTGAGGCTGGGCTTTGCAAGGGCGGCCTTGAGTGACTGTTAGGACAAAAGTCTTGGCCGTGCACCTGGAACAAGGAAGAAAACAATACAACACACTACTCAACATCAGGCATTAGGGAAACGCTCAGGAGTGGGGGTGGGGGCTAGACCTGGAGTGGAGGAATCAGAAGATGCATCCTTGGGGAAGTGGGAAGCCTTGAATGATGGCTGGAGTTGGCCAAGCAGTGAGATGGGGAGGGGCATCCTGGCGGGCACTGAGCCCAGCAGGTGTGAAGGCCTCTGGGAGCAGGGGACCTGGGACTTGGCAGAGCTGCAGGAAGCCAGAAGGATGGCAGAGTTGGGCTATGGGAGGCCTGGAAGGGGCTGCCTACCCTTGGCTGGTTTCCAGGGTTAATGGAAGCAAGGAGGTAGCCATTACACCCTCATTTCCAGGTTAATGAAGGGGAACTCAGAGGTAACGCTATTTTTGTTGATTCTTGATTTCTTGTTAAAATGTTTTTCAGAGAACACTCCCCTAACGACTGCATCCCAGACAAATAATGGCTACCTCCCAGGCATTTCCGGAGGACAGTAATGTCCTTCTTTCCCTGGCGGGCTCCCTCCACGAGCATTGCTTTGTGATGCGTGTTAAATGGTGTTCGGTATCTGGGGGCAGTTAAGGTCCCCTCCACCCTGAGTCAGACTTCTTCCGACCTCTTGCTTCTATGGAGATATGCATAGCCTCCTTTGCTACCTCTCAGGTGCCAAAGCTTCCTGCTTCATTCTGAGAAGCCCTTTGAATCAGGCTGGAGGACCTGATGGCCTCCATCTGCCCACTGTGTGCTCATGACCTGTAGTGTGGGCCTTGCTAGGAATGCAGACTCCCGGGTCCCCAGTCCAGATCTACGGAGTCACCACTTGCATTTGTGTGTATGTGTGTGCACATGTGTGTGTGTGTGCACGCGTGTTCACATGTGTACATGCATGTGGAGGCCAGAGGTCAGCACTGAGCGTTACTCTTCAGGGGTGTTGTCTACTTTGTTATTTTGAGTCATAGTCTCTCAGGGAACCTGGAACTCATCAATTAGGCTCGGCTGTCTGGTCAGTGGAGCCTCAGGGATCTTCCTGTCTCTGCCTCCCCAAAGCAAGGATGGCGGGCGACTGCATATCACCCACTTGGCTTTTTCCAAGGCTGCTGGGGAATCCCAGTCAGGTCCTCAGTGACAAGTGCTTCAGCAGGGTCCTCAGGAGACTATGAGGCGCACTCACCATGTCTGAGAAGTTTCAAGAACTTATAAAAAAATCTGCCCAGGGCTGGGAATGTAGCGAGGCGATAGAACATCTACCTAGCGTGTGTAACGCCTTCAGTTTACTTCCTAGTGCAAAAATAAAATAAAATAAAATAAAATAAAATAAAATAAAATAAAATAAAATAAAATAAAATAAGAAAGAGAATCTAGGCTTCCATGACTCCAGTTGTGGGGCACTGGCAGTCCCCATCTGCCAGCCAAAGCAGGGTGTTTTCTGCTTCTGTCACAGCAAGTATTTTTAAGATCTTACCAGGTTTATTTATTCTTCCTGTGCATGTGTGTGGGTGCTTGTGTGGTGAGCAGAGGACAACTTTCAGGAGTCACTTGTGTCTGTCACCATGTGGGTCCTGGAGACTGAGGTCAGGTCCTCTCAGGCTGTGGCCAAGCACTCTTACCTGGCTCTCTCACACAGAATGTCAAATACTAACTTGATTCGCTTCAGAAGCGGTGTAAAAAGGGATGGTTTTTGTTGTCGAGATGCTCTCTAGTTTTGTCACGTGTAGGCTACGAGACCCTGGGTTGGTGGCATAGTGTCTTTCAGCCTCCATTTCTCCATCTGGGAAAGGGGGAGAATATGGTCTCCCTCTGCCGGAGTCTATGGGCATCTTAGGAGGCATACAGGGATGGAGTAACATGGTCCACACTTCCTTCTGGCTTGCTCCCCTTCTCTGTAAAATTGATTGGGGTTGGGGAACGTAAAGACAAAGGAAAGGGCTTCTAAGTCCCAAACAGTATGGTCACGGTGACATTTGACTAGTGACCCATGAGAAGCAAGCAATTTCTAAGTCAGTGGCACAGGACAATGAAGTCCTAATTTTAGAGTTTCTGCTCAGAGGTGAGGCAGGCCCCCAGCTGCCTCTGCTGGGGTGTTCACTTCTGAGTCTTAATTAGAAGACCGTATCTGTGTGCCTGCGAAGGAGATGGGCTAGCGTTGGGGGTGGCATTCCTCTTTCTAAGTGACTGTACTTGTTTCAGGGGTGGTGGCTGGCTGACAGACGATGGGGAGGACCAGGCGAGAGGACGCTCCCCTGACTGTGCCTGGCTCTCACCTTTGGAAAGTGTGCTTGGAGAAAATGCTCTAGGTCCTTTGTTGGCAGGAGGGGTGGTATCATTCACCAGTGCCCCAAGGCACTGTGGCATTCAGGATCAGCACCAGAAGAGCCCTCTCCTAGAGTCACAATAGGTGGCTAAGAAGCATCTGTGAAGAGGGATGTCAGATTGAAGTCCCAAATCCCCCAAATGGTTTCTGACAAGGCTCCTGGCCTTCTCACACCTCAGTTTCCTCCTGGGTCCAAGAGGAATGAAAAACAACACTTGCTTTGCAGGGTCAATACGAGACGAGGATAGAGTGATCCCTGGCAAGGTCTCAGAGTAGCACCTAGAAGTTTCTGAGCACTTATTAAATGCCAGTGAGCTTCCGGTGGCGGCGGGAGATGGGGGTGGGTGGGGGCAGGGTGGGTAGGTGGGGAGGGCAGCTTGCACTGCTTTGAATTATGCGGCCATTCTCATCTACTCTGAGTATACAGAGAGAGAGAGTTCTGAGGCTGAGCAGAAGCGCTGCTGCATCCAAGCTTCACCATACACAGGCAACTGTATCCCTACAACTAAGCCCTGGATGATGTCCTTATTTGCCAAAACCAGCTCTGAGCAAGGTGCCCCGATGCCTGATTCCATGTTCTCCCAACTCCCCTTGGAGCAAGCAGCCTCCTTACTACAGATGAAGCAACTGTGGTGAGGAGAGAAAACAACTTGGGAAGGAAGGAAGCTTGTATGTAGTCAAGGAATTGTTAAAAATTACATGTACTTATGTATTCATGCAGGTATGTGTGAGTGGGTGGATGGTGCATACGCTATGGGGTGGGTAGGGGTGGGTACATATGCTATGGGGTGGGTAGGGGTAGGTGCATATGTTATTGGGTGGGTGGATGGTGCATATGTTATGGGGTGGGTGGATGGTGCATATGCTATGGGGTGGGTGGGTGGATGGTGCATATACTATGGGGTGGGTGGATGGTGCATATGCTACAGGGTAGGTGGGGGTGGGTGCACATGCTATGGGGTGGGTGGGTGGATGGTGCATATTCTATGGGGTGGGGGGATGGATGGTGTATATGCTATGGGGTGGGTGGGGGTAGATGCATATGTTATGGGGTAGGTGGATGGTGCATATGTATGGGGTGGGTGGATGGTGCATATACTATGGGGTGGGTGGATGGTGCATATACTAAGGGGTGGGTGGGGGTAGATGCATATGCTATGGGGTGGGTGGGGGTAGATGCATATGCTATGGGGTGGGTGGGTGGATGGTGCATATGCTAAGGGGTGGGTGGGGGTAGATGCATATGCTATGGGGTGGGTGGGGGTAGATGCATATGCTATGGGGTGGGTGGGTGGATGGTGCATATGCTATGGGGTGGGTGGGGGTGGGTGCATATGCTATGGGGTGGGTGGATGGTGCATATGCTATGGGGTGGGTGGGTATATATGCTGTGGGGTGGGTAGGGGTGGGTGCATATGCTATGGTGAGTGATCTGTAGGAGTTGGTTCTCTCCTTCCGCCATGTGGGTTCCAGGGACTGAACTAAGACCATCAGGCTTGGCAGTGAGTGATTTTACCCACTAAACCATCTTTGCTGTCTTCTAGTCAAGGAGTTTTGAGCCAAGTTGAGGACTGTCTGAGATTAAGGTCACAGGGTACGAAGCTTCTCTTCTTCCAAATAGAATTTTTTTCCTCTCTAGAGAAACTAGAATTTTCCTCCCCCTTCTCCATCTCGATCTCTCTATCTCTGTTTCTGTCCTTGTGTCTGTCTCTGCCTCTCTTTCTTTTTGTACATGTGTGGTGGTAATAGGAGGGTGTCAGCCCTCATCTGGAGCCCAGCCTGAGACAGAGACTCCTGTTCACTGCTGTGTACACCAGGCCAGCTGACCTTGAGAGACTCTGTATCCACCTCCCATCTCCCCAGAAGAGCATGGGGATTACAGATGTGTGCCGCTGTGGCTGTCTTTGCTTAGGTTCTGGGGATTCAAACTCATGCCTTGCATGCTAAGCGCTTTACCCATGTCCCCAGCCCTGAAATGAGAAGTTTTGATGTACTATGGTCAGGACTATTTTAAATGACCTTCAGAATGGCAGAGAAATCCAAGACTGATGTGCCCAAACTCAGCAGGTACTCAGAGAGCAAGAGCTTCATGGGCATCTCAAGGCCAACCCTATGAACTGTCAGAGGCTTGGAGAAGACCTCACTGTGGAGGAGGAACTCCGAGTAGTCTAGAAAGGAAAGGAACAGCGACCACTGTCACCAGCAGCACACACATTTGGGGATCCAAATCTTACACAAGCACATATGAGGGATTTGTATGGGCAAGGTCCTAGTACTGTGTCTCGTGTTAGCAAGGAACTATTGAGTAACCTGACTTACAAAGAGGACTTCTGGTGGTGAATGGTGACCAGAAACTCTATTCTAAGTGGCCTGGTTCCAGAGCCTCACCTGAAGCAGGAAGTAATCACAGACCACAGGTCTACACGTTCTTAAGGACTGTGACCAGCTCCACTCTGTTCCCTACAGTACCCAGGGTAGATAATGCCTAGTACATGCCACACTATGCAGACACACAGGATGAGGAAATGGACACGTGGCAGGTCCAGGAGAAGGTGAAATCACACAGTGCTGTGGGGTTGTCAACACGAAGTTGATTTCCAGCTCCGAGTCCTCTTCCTGCCTGGCGTGGTTTCTACAGAATTGGAAACAGGTTCTTCCCCCACCTTTCAGGTTGGGGGTGCATCACGTGCAAAGGTGTGTACTAACATCTGTTCCTTCCTCTTCAGGTTTGACAAGGACTGGGGAGAAGGTTGCTTGGATGTTATCTGGCCGGTCACTCCGCTGACTTTTCTGGTGCAATGGGAAACACCCTGTTTATCACAAAGCGTTTACTAATGGGCGTGTTCTGGCCGCTGAATGCAGTGAGCCTGCTGAGGTTCATTCAGGAATAACTCCAAGAATATAATGTTGCTGCCTCTTGGAACCAGCAGCTAGACTGTGAGCATCACCACATTCTCCAAGAATGAACATCATGCCACAGCACACGACACACAACACACACACACACACACACACACACACACACACACACACACACACACACAGAGTGGTGTGTGGGGTCAAATGAGATCACAAATGTTCAAGGTATAGCTTCAGACTGTGCTGAAGCCCTCATGCGGGCTAGGCAAGTCCAAGGCTGGCCTTGAACTCACTATGCAGTTGGAGATTACTTTGAATTTCTGACCCCCAGTCTCTGCCTCTCAAGTGCTGGGATTACATGCACGTGCCTCTGTGCTGTTCAGCTCTGCTCAGTCCTGCCATGATGGCTGTGTCTTACATATGTCGATTCCATGTGGGAGTGTCTGTTAGGGTATATGTCATATTATGATCAAACATTCTGGAGTCCAGCTGATCTATGGCAGGGGTGATACTTTGGGACTGTTTTTGAACTGTGGAGTGTTTGGAGCAAGGCTTTAAGTCACCATGAGCCAGTAAGAGTCCCCTTTTCTTTTAAACTTTATTGAAAACATGTTTTTATTTCCTTCCTTCTTCCCCAACCCCCACTCTGTGTGCCTGCGTGCACTTGCATGTGTGCAGAGGCCTGGGGACTGAACTCAGGTCGTCATGACTGGTGGCGAGCGCCTTTACCTGTTGAGCTGTCTCATCAGCCCGAGTTCCCTTTCTGAATGATCACCCAGCTAGAGAGCTGGGCTAGCTCTGATGTGAAGTCAGAGACAACTGTGTCTCAAGCTTCTGCACCGTCACACGGCAGATTGTATCAGGCCATTTGGCTTGGGGCGGCTGGCAAGGTGATAATATTAATGGTGTCGATAACATCTCGGAGTGGTCTGCTTCTGCGTGTAGCACTGAATAGTTTACAAAGCTCCGGACATAACGAGCTCCTTTGACTTCTCAATCATAATCCATGCAACCACTGCGAGGAAAAGCGGGGCATCTGTTACCTATGGTGATTTAAGTGTCTCATATGTATTAACTAATCTGATCTCAACAACCCCCAGAGAGCAGCGTCTTCTTGTGTCTCTATCTAACCCATCTGTAAGTTGTACAATCGAGGAAACTGAGGCTCAGAGACCAGGTGACCCCAGGTCACCGGCCAGGTCCTGGCCCATAAGGGATACGTGAGACCTTCTTTGGTAGTTTGAATATAACTGGCCCCCATAATCTCATAGGGAGTGGTGCACTATTAGAAGGTGTGGCTTTGTTGGAGGAAATGTATCATGCCAGGGCAGGCTTTGAGGTTTCCTATGCTCAGGTACTGCCCAGTGTTGCAGACCACTTCCTGTTGCTTTCTGATCAAGATGAAGCCAGCACTATGTCTGCCTGCATACTGCTGTGCTCCCCGTTATGATGATAACGGAATGAACCTCTGAACTGTAAGCCACCCCAATTAAATGTTTTCCTTATAAGAGTTGACGTGGTCGTGTGTCTCTTCACAGCGATAGAAACCCTAAGATATCTTCCATTCTCTAGTCATGTGCCCAGTATCATCCCCAGCCTGTGATGGGGACATACTCTTAGGTCACACAGGGGTTCATGGTAGTGGAAAAGTCTTTGTCTTGGTGAAATTAAGAGGAGATGGACCTTCAGGAAACCTGGGACAAGGTCCCTGAGACATATGTGGCCAGGACTGCAAGGCCACCTTGGGGGAGACGAGGCCAGCGCAGGCCACAGGAATGTGATCAATATCAACCACAAATTCACTTACAAATTCATTAATATTCAATGGACTCTCCTGCTCCCATTGAGAGCCTGGAAGATTTCCATTCCCAGAGAAGTAGGGACATATGACAGCAACTTCCCCGTCCAGCCCAGGCCCTTAGCCTCATTTTCCCTTCTGTTGAAGTCTACTGGTAGCGCACGTCCAGTCTTCAAGATAAAATCTGGAGTTGGTGAAAACATTGATTGAGGGGGTCAGTGGCTGTCTTATAGGCCAAACTATTCATTCAAAAGATGAGAGGAAACTGAGGCACAGGATGAGAGTCATGGCTAATATTGGTTGTCAACTTGATAGGCTCCAGACTCATGTAGGACACAGAGCTCCGGGTATGTCCGTGAGAGAGTTTCTAGATTGGGCTGAGGTAGCTAAATGGGTGGTACCATCGCACATGGCTGGCATCCAAGACTGAATAAAAAGGAGAAATCAAGCCGTACATTGGCATTCATCACTCTCTGCTTCCTGACTGAGGATGCAACAGGACCAGGTGCCTCACACTCCTGTCACCGTGCCTTCAACATCATGACAGACGGCACCCTCAAACTGTAAGCTCAAATAAACCCTTCCTTCCATCTTCAGTGGCTTCTGCTGGGGATGTTGTCATAGCAACGAGGACAGTAACTAATACAAATGCCTCTGGAGCAGTGTCCTCGAGTTGGGAGAGGTGGGTGGGACTTTGCACCCAAGGGGATTTGGCTATATCTGGAGACATTTGAAGCTGTGCCTTAAAATCTAGTTTGCAGAAGTTAGGGTTGCTGCTTGACACCCTAAAACTCACAGGACAGCCAGGCGGTGGTGATGCATACCTTTAATTCCAACACTTGGGAGGCAGAGCCAGGTGGATCTCTGTGAGTTCAAGGCCAGCCTGGCCTAGAGAGCGAGATCCAGGACAGGCACCAAAATCACACAGAGAAACCCTGTCTCGGAAACAACAACAATAAAAACTGACAGGACAGCCCTCCAGCAGCTTATCTGGCCTCAGGTGGAATAGCGCCGAGTTTGAGAAGCCTGGGCTGGACTTCAGAGCCCAGGTCTGTGGGGTGGGAAGTAGGCATGGGGCATTGGGCAGCAGGACTCAGAACCACCGGAAACTCACACTCATCTAGACAGGAAAGAGAGTTGAAAACAAGAGAGCGAGGATGTGATTTGTCCTTGGACACAGCCAATTCAGGCCACAGCTGGACTCGGAAGCCATGCCAGTGGGTGCCAGTCTGACTTTCAAAGCTGCCTTCTTGTCTTCCCACTCAGCTGCCTCCACCACAACCCCCGAGTAAACAACTTCAACAGTCTCCTGGCTTCAGGGGGATTTTTAGCCCGTTATGACAGGGAAAGCATATGGGAGCAGTTCAGCTCCTGGCGGCAGGAGTATGTATCCGGGCTGTCCACATCACAGAGGACCAGGAAATAGAGCAGTAGGAGATGCAGGTAATAGACTCTGTCTTAGGTTTTCTATTGCTGTGAAGAGACACTATGACCTCGGCAAATCTTATAAAGGAAAACATTTTTTAAAAAATAAATAGATGAACACTTTATTATATATATATACACACACATATATATATACTTTTCTTCTTTTTTTAGTTTCTCAAGTCAGGGTTTCTCTGTGTACCCACCATGGCTGTCCTGGAACTCTCTTTGGAGACCAGGATGGCCTCAAACTCACGGAGATCCGCCTGCCTCTGCCTCCCAAGAGCTGGGATTATAGACGTGTGCCACCACTGCCAAAACATTTAACAGAGGCTGGTTTACAGTCCAGAGGTTTAGTCCATTGTCATTATGGCAGGAAGCACGGCATGCATGCAGGCAGACATGGTGCTGGAGAAATTCTATATCTGGATCCACTGGCAGCAGGAAGAGAGTGACACTGGGCGTGGCTTGAGCTTCTGAAACCTCAAAGTCCATCCCCAGTGACACATTTCCTCCAACAAGGTCACACCTCATGATAGTGCCACTCCCTATGAGCCTATAGGGGCCATTTTCATTCAAACCACCACATTCCCCAAGGACCCGGCCCTAGTACCTTATTTACTTTAACCTGGGTCTGCCTCCCAAGGTGACCAAGGTAACAGTGCCATCAGCTGGGGACCGAGAACATATGCCTGTGGAGGGCAATGTGAAATTCAAACCTTAACAGCAACTTTATACGATCCATCCTCCCTTTCTCTCTAACTACTGCATATTCACTTAATGTCTGTCTCTCCTAAAGTACCGGGGACTTCATCCAGATACTTGGGACCTAGTACATAACTAGTTGAAGATATGAAAATATTGGTTGAACTAATGAAAGTGTTTCTAAAATCTCCAGCATGACAGAGACCTTAGGTAAGGAGAGCTTATTTCTTAACTCCAAGGGCTGTCCCAAGAGCGACGTACACTAACTCACTTTGTCGGCACTGGATATCATAATCACGGATGTGTTGCGGATGAGAAAGCTGAAGAGAAAAATGACCTAGTCCTAAACAGCCAAGTGTGTGAAAGAGGAGCCAGGATCTGAACCCGAGGCCAGTGTCATCAGCTTTCCCAACCTTTGCAGCGACTGTGGCCTTGGGGTGACCTTGTGCCAAGTGTCTGCCTCACACTCCCCCTGGGGGACCCTCTCCTTTGCATGGCCTTTGCTGACCCACCTCAGAGCTCAGGATCGGTGCACAACCCAAGCCTATTATTGCCTCTGGCCAATGTGATTGGGTCAGGATGGACACAAGAGCCAAAGGTGAACCAGGAACCAGCCCGCATCCTGCCTGGGACTCCCTGCCCCCCATTTTTCTATTATTATTTTTTCATTTTATTTTATGCATGTGGATGTTTTGCTTGCATGTATGTCCGCAGTGCACACGGAGGCTGGAAGGAGGCATTGGATCCCTGGAACTACAGTTACGGATGGTTGTGAGCCACCATGTGAGTGCTGGGAATTAAATCTAGGTCCTCAGCAAGAGCAGGCAGTGCTCTTAACCACTGAGCCGTCTCTTCACCCCCCCCCCCTTTTGGAGATAGGGTCTTTATGCATCCCAGGCTGGCTTAGACCCTCCTCTTGCCTCAGTTGCCAGAGTGCGAGGATTAAGGGTATGTGTTGCTATCCCAGTTATAACAGAAACTTTCCTTGAGCTCCTAGAAAATATGTCCCTGTCCCTTGGATATCCTTAAATATAAGGATGGCGCTGGAGGCCACCCCCCCACCCCCAGCATGAGGAGGAAACATGGCCAGTAGTGCAGAGTGGGGCTGACAGACACAGGAAACAAAGTCAGGAGACTGCCGCTGGCAAAGAGAGGACGGAAGTGTACAGATGGCACCGGGTGAACGCCTGGATCCAGCCATCCCTGAAGCATCAGTGCTGGATCCCAGCCACCTTCAGTGGGAACTATTTGCTGTGTATTTACTTGGCTCAAAGCAGTTGGGGGGGAATTTCTCTCACCTGAAGCTCAAAGATGTCTGACTCGTCCAAGTTGGTTTCAACTTTCCCAAAGGCTTAGTCACTTTCTCTGGGTCCTTTGAGGGTAGATGACTTTGTAGAACCCCAAGTGGCAAGACGGGGCTGTTCTACATCTAGACAAGCATATCTCTAAGATCTTGGGGCTGGTGAGATGGCTCAGCAGCTGACGAGGCTTGCCGCCAAGCTTAACCTGAGTTTGATCCCTGATTCCCACATAGTAGAAGGAAAGAACTGACTCTCCTGAGTTGCCCCTTGACATCCACACTCAGACCACAGCGCCTGCGCTCGCGTACACACACACACACACACACACACACACACACACACACACACACACCCTCAAATAAAATCAATAAATGTAAACACAAAAGGTCTTCGACAAAACAGTGGCAGCTGTGACGAACACGTCAACTTGCCGGGACCTAGGGGAAAATCAGCTGAGCGCCAGCACTCACCCTTCTCTGGTCCCTGGCTGCAGATGCGATGTGACCAGCTGCCTCGCACTCCTGCCACCACGCCTTCTCCACCACGACGGACTGCATCCTCAAACTGTGAGCCAAATAAACCCTTTCTTCCTTAAGTTTTTTTTGTCAGCCATTTTCTCCCAGCGATGAAAAAAGACGCCAATTCAACAGCTCACACTTACTAAGCTCTGTGTGATGGGAACTGCTCTGAGCGTTTAATGTTATTCACTTATCGATCCTCATAGGCACACAGCTTTTGGGTACCACTGTCATCATCCCATCCAGCAGGTGGGTAGACCAAGGTGTACAGAGAGGAATGCAAACATGTTTAGGGCTTCACAGTAAATAGCAGAGCAAGACAGGAGCCCTGACAATGGAGCCCAGACCCTGCTTCCCAACTTTACCGCACAAGCTACAAGCTTCTGTCTGCCTTCCCGTTAAAGACCCGAACAAGAGTGATGGTTACTAGCCCCACCTCCCACCTACAGATCCAGGGCATGTCTTCCCATGTACCTGCTCTTTGCTTCATTGCCAAAGGCATGTTTAATCACCTGTCTAGCGTTTCCTTCCCAGTCGGCACTGTTAGGAGCCACAGATGGGAAATGGGACAGATGACGGCAGAGGCAGTGATGTCGGAGATCAGATCGACAACAGAGAAGGAACAGCTCTAACAATTCCGTACGGCTGTCTCCTAGTCTACCATTTCTTGCTTCTGCAGCCGGTCTCCGCGGCACCCTAATGAGGTAGGACCCGGACATCTGTTCAGATTGCTGTCCCACTCAGCACGCCTGCATCTGCTGCTTCCTCCATGTCTCAGCCAAGTGACTGCTTTAAATGTCCCATTTCACAAGAGCAGCAACCCTCCATACTTATGCAGTGACCACACAGAGCTCGAAGCCAGGATTGTTGATGGGTGAAGGTTGCAGACAGTGTATCTTCCTGAGCATCTCCATGTATGTGGCAGTCACACCTGCTAAGTCACCTCTCCCAGGAGAGCAAAACCTTCCTGAGGTCTCAGAAGCCTCTTTTGCTTCTTGGGGGGCAGTCGGTGGTGGTAGATTGGCAAATGTTTTGCTACCAAAACTGCAGAGGAGGGGAAGAGCCCTGACTTGTGGCTTGAGTGGTAGTTCCTGTGGTGTAAACACCATTGTCAGTGTCAAACCACCAGAGTAGTCCTGGGACTTTGGACCTTGGCTCTCAGGAGTCTCAATTTACTGATTCTAGCCCACTGGATAGGAAGCCTGGCCTACGCTGACTCTCACTAGGGAGAGATGCTTTACCCAAACGGGACTTTAAAAACAGTG
The DNA here is from genome assembly GCF_949786415.1 of Peromyscus eremicus. Classification (NCBI taxonomy): domain Eukaryota; kingdom Metazoa; phylum Chordata; class Mammalia; order Rodentia; family Cricetidae; genus Peromyscus; species Peromyscus eremicus. The sequence continues at coordinate 153,574,779 of NC_081417.1, forward strand.
AAAGATAATATAAGAATACCAGCTGCCATGCCCTCCCAATAAACAGCATTCAGATCAACTCTCAAGTGGATAAATAATATATATTTATATTATTTTTATAATATATTATAAATATAATTATATTAGATAATATATTTATATATATTATAAATAATATAGAATCCTTTCTAAACTTACAAACATCACTGGAACTTTCCCTTCGTTTGCTTCAGTATGGGAGACAGTCACCAAGGACACTGCCCACAAGTAGAGGAAGCTCTGTGACTCTACTTTCTCCAAAAGGCAGGCTGGGGATTTGCAAAGTAGTAGCTTCGGTAAACGGAAATACTAAACAGTGGATAGAGGAGCCCAGAGCTGGTTAGGTTTGTCCATCTCTCATTTTCTTCATTTTCAACCCCCTTTCAGCCTCCCAATGGGGAAAGCCCAAGCAAGAGCATTATGGGTAATAAAGAACATTGTGGGCAATAAAGCGAATAGTAGAAATGAGATATTTCAAGGGTCTATGGCCAAAATGGACTATTCCAGCACATTTGGGCTAGATCTGACAAGTTGAGAGCTTAGAGGGTGGGGCTGGTTTGGTTATCATTTTGTTCTGACATAGAGTGTAAGACATTTGAATTAATTTCATTGTTGACAGGTAAAGGGACGCTGCAGTTAGCTGTAGTATATAGCATAACCTTTCATCTACCCACCCATCCACCCATCTCTCCATTCATCTACCTATCCACACATCTGTCCATGCATCATTTATACTATCATCTATTCATTAATCCTATCTCCATCCATCCATCCATCCATCCATCCATCCATCCATCCATCCATCCATCCACTCACCCATCCACTCATCCATCCACTTATGCATCTCTATTTTCCTCCCTCCTTCTCCCCTCCCTCCCTCCTTCCCTCCCTCCCTCCCTCCCTCCGTCTCTCTCTCTTTCCACTTATTCATGCATCCATCTATCCACCCACCCACCAACCCAAGTCCATCTAGCCAGCCACACCACTTTTCCTCAGAAACAATCCAAGGTCACCAATGACACTGCAAAATCTAACAGTCAATTCCCCTACCCATCTTAACCTGTCGGTAGCATTGTCTTAGTTAGGGTTCTTATTGCTGTGATGAAACACAGCCCCACCCTTCACTTCGTTCCACGTGGCACTGTGCCCTCCTTGTGTCTTGTCACTAACATGCCTTTCCTAGATTACCACAACAGCATCCATATTTGTCTCCTGCTTCTGTTTTTCAAAAAACATACATCAGACCCTATCATTGCTCTTCCCAAACCTGCTTTTAACTTCCCATAGTCCTCAGGAGAAACTAAAAGCCTGCCACAAACATGCCAGGCCTCCCTGCTTCCAGGTTCTCTGCCTCTGACATTCCTCCTGCCATACTATGGCTGGCCACAATAACCTTCTGCTGTCTCTACATGGTACCCTCTCCTGCCTCAGTTCCTGCATGGCACACCCTCATCTGCCTTGATCTCTGTACAGTACTTCCTCTCCTGCCTCAATCACACCCTCACCTAGCTCAGTCTCTGCATGGCAACCCTCACATCCCTTAATCTCTGCATAGTGCACCCTCTTCTGCCTCAATCACACTCTCACCTAGCTCAGTCTATGCATGGCACACCCTCACCTTTCTCTAGTGTTCCCAGATGTTGCTTAGCTAAGACTTCCTGCCATCCCATGTGACACAGCAGCCTCCCAAATGCTGGGTTCTTCTGCTCTTCTTTATTTTGCCTCACAGCCCTTCTAGTGCTTGTATTAGTTCAGCTATTTGTTTTCCCCTTTAGTGCCTGACTACTTCTTTATAATACAGCCTTCACAGAGGCAGGGGCTGAGTCCTGCTTATTGTTTTAACTTATAGAATGATGCCCAGTGCCCAGCAGATAACAAAGAGTCAATTCATTCATTCATCCACCCATTCATGCAGGTATCCACCAACCTATCTACTCATCTTTCATCTGTTCAGATACTCATCCATCTGTCAGTCAATTCATTCATCCATCTTCCTCTTCCATCCATCATCCATCCATGCCTGCATCCATCCATGCATACATCTGTCTATGTAGGCATCATCTATGTATCCACTCATCTATTCACCATCTCTCATCCATCCAGCTGCAATCCATCCATCCATGCATCTATCTGTATCCATCTATATGTCTATCTATGCATTATCTACCCACCTTTCCATGAATGCATCCACTGGTCTGTCTATAAATTATCAATTAGTCTATCCATGTATGTCTACCCATTTATTCTTTCATCCACTAATTTGTCCATTCATCTGTCTATGCATCATCATCCATCCATCTTTCCATTCATTTTTCCAACTAGTCAATCATGCAGTAATTTTCTGCAGTGAGTTTGGACAGGGTTGTAGAAGGTCCATTCTGTTAGACATTCATGTGTGAAAGTGGATGTTCAGAAGCAGGTCTGTGGGAGTGTGGAGAGTGGCTAGGCCTTCCTGAGGTTAGTGGTTACAATAACTATGAGAATGATCCAGATTTATTCTTGCATCACTTGGCTTCATGCATGGTGCTTTCCGTTTAAGCATGTGATGACTATTCCTGTAATCTGCTTTACAGCTTGTGAGACACTTTCATATTCATGAACCCACTGAGCACTCTGTGACCATAACACACAGTAAGGTTACTGCTGAACACAGGGGCTGATTACATTAGTTCAAATTAATAGTCGGCTGAGTTAGTCACATCAACTATATTTTAAGTGTTCTAGATACACATGTGTCTGCGGCTGCAATTCTGGACAGGACCTTCTAGAAGGGTTCTATTAAAAACAGTGTTTCTAATAGAACACACACACACACACACACACACACACACACATGCACACACGCACACACACATGCACGCACACATACACTACCCTCTGTTGTTCACACGGATGACTCAGGTTCCCTGGTGGGCTCTTTTTGGTTTTGGTTCTGGGTACTGAGATGCAGATGCTCAGACAGCATCTTCCCAATGTGCCCTGTAGCTCTGTGTTCATTCCCAGCTCCCAATCTGTGCTGCGGGAGAGAGCTCATCTCCACGCCCCTGGTCTCTTAGAGGCTTGTGAGCAAGAGAACTCAAGCATCACTTCCAACCTTCTGCCCTCGAACATGAGGTTCAGGCATGGACTTAAGAAAAAGGAGGTCAAGAGGTGGGGTTTAGGGGTAGGTAATGATAAGGAACATTCTAGAAGAGAGTTGACTGGTGATTCTGTAATTCTTGCTAGGATCTGTGCAATGAGGAGGCAGTGAGACCACTGAGGGGAGGGACCACAGGATGGGACCACATGGTGGTGATGGGTCTGGGCCCTGGACAGAGGCTCTCAGTGTCATTGGAGACACATATGGGTTCAAGGTGTTGTGCTGTGCACACCTAGGGAGATCAGACTGGCCAGAGACCAGGGTGATGAAAGATTCCCTTCCTCAGTCCCCAGATGTCAGACAAACTGCTTGGGCTATTGGATGACCCCAAGTGGGGGAGCATGTTCCACCCACAGAGTCTCCTTTCTCACCACGCTGGTCAGGATGGTGTCATCTGCTCACCCTGGTTGGGTTGGGTGTGTTAGGCCTCTTGCTCACTTAGCTGCAGAGTAAGAATTTAAGAATCCTATCTGGGACAATAAATGTGGTACTTCCGTAACAAGTGCCATGGTGCAAACTTTTGAGCAAATTTCCTGGCTGTAGAGCTGACTGTCGTGGCCCAATGCTCTTTCTATACTTCATCTCACCAAGTGTCATCAGAACTCATGTGGGAATCACTTTCATTAACCTCATTTTGCAGTCGAGGAAGCTGAAGACCGGAGATGTTAAGTCATCTGGCCAAAATCACCCTGCAAGCATGTTGCAGGGGTGGGGTGGGTCAAGATCAGAGCTGAGTTTTCATCTCCGTTGGGGGACAATCAGAACCTCCTATCTTCCTGTGATTTCTCTTCTCTCTCTTACTCCTTCCGGATACCTTGCGCTGAATGGCAAAGCATGTGGGGTGGGTGTTGGGCAGCTGCAGGAAGGAAGATGCTGAGCACACGAGCCTGGCACAGCCCGGCAGCTGCTCACAGAAACAGACTCTTAATAGCCCTGGATTCTTCCAGCAGGTCTGTGCGCTAATTAAACCTGCCCCTCACAGCCACTGCGCTGGATGGGGACCTCCCTTGAAAGCTGTAATTTGCCAACATGAAGGCGAGCAGAAACAAGTATTCCAACATCACCCGCAAGTGCTGCTTCAGAATATCGATGAGTGGGAAGCAGAGACCCAGGCCTGCTTTCCAAACCTCGAACCCTGTCCCGATCAATATTTCTCTCCTCAGTATGCAGAGGGGAAGACCCTTTTAATTTAGAGCTGGAAACCCTCCAGGAGATGTGACATCCACCAGCCCCGTTGTCATGTTCCACTTCACTGAAAACACCATGATAGGTGAAGATAGGAAAATTACAGAACTTGTCCAAAGATATTCTATGGAGCCAGCCATGCATCTCCAATGACTCACAAAATGACCGGTCTCTGGCGTGCTGCCTGTAATTAGGGCCGTACTGTGCTGAATTTGTGTTTGCAGGTACCCTGCGCCGAGGTTCCATAAAGAGTCTCGAGTCTGTCCCCTGAACTGTGTGTACATGGTTGGGGGGGGCATGAAAGACTGAGAGCTCACCCCGAGAAGTACAAGAGAACCCCAGAGGCAGGAGAAGCTCGAGAACGCCTGAAAGGCAAATGGAGATTTAAAGTATCAAATTGGGCTTGTCAAAGAAAACAGAGAGCTTAGGGAGATGGCTCAGGATATAAAAGAGCTTGCCCTGCGTGCCGGATGACCTGAGTTCAATCCTGGAACCTATATAAAACCTATAGATGCAGTGGCATGTATGCAACCTCAGAGTACCTATGGTGAGATGGGAGGCTGAGTCAAAAAAGTCATCTAGAAGCTCCAGGGCAGCTCACCTGAAGCTTGCTGTACAGAGGTAGAAAAGAGAGCTCCCACCTCTGCACACTCCAGTACATGCACATACATATACACACCTGTACACACGTCTATACATGCACACACACACACAAAACGACAACAAAGATGGGTAGGAGCTTTCAGAATTAAAAAAAAATAATTTTTAATTATGTGTGTATGTGTGTGTGTGTGTGTGTGTGTGTGTGTGTGTGTGTGTGTGAAAGAGAGAGAGAGAGAGAGAGAGAGAGAGAGAGAGAGAGAGAGAGAGAGAGAGAGAGAGAGAATGCCTTTGCATCTGGGTACCTGAGGAGGCCAGCAGAAAGCTTCAGGTCCTCTGGAGCTGGAGTTGCAGGTGTTGCAGGTGGCTGAGCAGACAGTGTGGGTGCTATGAACCAAACTCTGGTTCTCTGAAAGAGCAGGAGGTGCTCCTAACTGCTGAGCCATCTTTTCAGTCCCCAGGGGCTGGGTTTTTATGGGAGTGTACCATGGGCAGCAGGATATTGAAAGAAAGATCCGTTGATTGTAAGATATGGGCAGATAGGCGCACACAGTTACACTTGAGCCAAATATTATTCCCACGAGAAATACTTGCCAAGGTTCTAGCAAGGATGGTGATAAGGTCTGGCTTCCTGTTTAGAATTTCCCCAGTGCCAACACTGGGCTTTACGGCGGAAGGGCTGTGAAGCACAGGCAAGATGCTCCCCAGTTTTCAGAGTCCAAGTGAAGACAAGGATGACAGGGATCCCACTGAACCAATAAGGCTCCAGGCTATCCAGTTGGAGAGTGTGAAGGCACTTAAGACAGCGACAGTTGCTATCATTACCTACACAAACAACTCCTAACATTAGCTAGGTGACAACCGTATGATATGTCACTTCATCCTGTCAACATCCTGGTGAGCAGAAGTCATCCACTTACTCATATCATAGTTCCGTGCCATAAAAAGACAACCTTGGGCCCAGTAGAACTCTGTTGCCAGGCCTGAGACTGGAGTCTGGTCCTAGGGGATCAAACACTGGGGAAATGTCTATTTTGGTTCCCTCATCTAAGTCAAGTGTAAATTCGCTTTATGTTTACCTCTAAACCATGTACAGTCTAAGTGAAGACTGAAGCTCACCACCCCTGCAGATCTCACAAGACAGCAGACTTTTCATGCATATGAAGGAACGGAACAGAGGCCTCCCACATGACGGCTGCCATGCTCTGTTGACTGGCCCTAGATGTGGCTGGTGCTCCTGTATGCAGAGGGCTCTGGCCGACTACTGTGTTTAAGGGAGTCTGGAAAAATGATCCTGGACTTTAGATCCAAGAGAAAGGCATGGAAGATGAGAAGTCCACCATGGGGAAGGGAAGTAGCCACTCTTGCTCGGCTTCCTACTTCTCTTCTGCCTCCTATACAATTTCACAGCATGGCCTACAATTTCACATATCCTTGGGCATTCTAGTTGCAGGAGCTACTCATAGCTCAGGATGGCCCACAGCCTAGGATCTCCCATAATTCAGACTCTCCCATAGCCTAGGATGTCCCATAGTATTAGATCTCCCACAGTCTGGGATGTCCCACAACTCAGGATATCCTGAAGTCCAAGATATCCCATAGTCTAGGATTTCTCACAGCCTAGACTCTCACACCATCTGGGTTGTCTCACAAGCAAGGATCTCTCACAGATCTGGCCAGTAAGAATTCCACATCTGAAGATGCAGATTAGATTTCTGGATGATTATGGAGTTAGGCCTAAGGGCTGAAAAGTCTGGAAGGACCTTCAGGATCCTCTGAGTCTAGCAAATTTTAGGATTAAATGTATTTTTTCTCCTTTTGAGAAAGGTTCTATTGATGTAGCCCAGGCTAGCCCTGAGATCACGATCCTCCTGCTTCTGAGATTATAGGTATGTATTATAACAACCACACCAGGCTGGGATTAGCTATACAACATTGACCATCAGCAAGTTATTGTATACTAACTCTGGGCCAGGAGCTTATGGGATGGAGGCAGGGGCTCTGATAGAATTCTGGAGAAGTCAGGTTGAATGCTTTTGGTGTCACTTCCTCAAGTAAGTATTTTATTAAACAGGTACCGACATGCAAGGATCCCAAAGGAGAAGTGCCCACCACACAGGGGCCTCACCTCATGGAGGTGACATGTGTCAGTCATCAAGATCTGCACTGGTCAGTAAGCGGGTCTGCAGAACCTTTAGTTAAGAGGATCTGAACAGTTTATCCAGGTGTAGAGTCAGAGACACACGGAGATGGTAGCAACAGCTTAGACCAACCCACAGCACAGTTCACATACCCAGAACATCAGTTTATCAGCTAACAGGGTCCCCTTGCTTATGCCAGGAACATGGCTGGCAAATACCTAAGCTGAGCGGCTCTGTCTGTGGTCTGGACAATCCAAGAAGGCATCTAATCTCACTGGAGTCTTAAGTAGGCTGGCCAGGTGACCTGGGAATGGGCAGCTGAAGAGAGTGTGGAGGGTCAAAGGAGGTCCCAGGAAGATGGAATACTATGTGCAGGGGTAGGACACTGGGATACAGGAACAGAGAAATGTTTTCCAGGGTCACTGTAGCAAAGTGTCACTGATTAGGGTGTTTCAGAAGCACAAGGATGTGCTTTCTATCTCAAGGTGCTGGCCTGGAGGTTCTGGGAGAACTCTCCCAGCCTTCTGCAGTTTCTGGGAGTTGCCAGCAGTCTTGAGCTGGTGGCGTCACCATTCCACCTTGTGCCTCTTCAGTCACAGGTGCTGTGGGATGTTCTGTATGGCAAATGTATTGCTAATTAGTCAATAAATAAAACACTGATTGGCCATTGGCTAGGCAGGAAGTGTAGGCGGGACAAGGAGGAGAATAAAGCTGGGAAGTGGAAGGCTGAGTCAGAGAGACACTGTCAGTCGCCACGATGACAAACAGCATGTGAAGATGCTGGTAAGCCACGAGCCATGTGGCAAGGTATAGATTAATGGAAATGGATTAATTTAAGCTGTAAGAACAGTTATCAAGAAGCCTGCCACGGCCATACAGTTTGTAACCAGTATAAGTCTCTGTGTTTACTTGGTCGGGTCTGAGGATGTGGGACTGGCAGGTGAGAGAGATTTGTCCTGACTGTGGGCCAGGCAGGAAAACTTTAGCTACACACAGGCATTTATGTCCCCACACAATCTTATTACTAGGACCCTGAGATTGGATATCCGGGGTGAACTCAACCTAACTCTACCTGTCTTCTAAGGTCTTCTTTCCAAACACAGTCATTTCCTTAGGTTCAAGGTACACATGAATCTGAGGGACACAATTCCACCAGGGTGGCTTCCGAGTCGGGGCAGAAGGCTCTAGAAGGGGTTATTACTCAGTGGGGGAGGGGGACAGAGATCACAAACTCTCTTGCTTGGAGGGAAGGGGTTCTGAGCAAGAAGAAGCATGTTGACTGGTCTCAGCTTCTGGGCTATTGCACAGGGCCAGGCTGTGGCCACAGCAGCTGGCACAGATGGGGGGATGAGGGTGTAGGGGAAGCCAGAGAGCAGGGACCTGGCTTTAAAATACACCAGACCAGGGTGATCTGTCTTCCCCGCTAAGCAGATGTGTTGTAGGTTCTATTAAAAGCACAGGCGAACCTTAGAAGACAGGTCCTAATAAGCAATTCTAATTACCATCTTATTAGCTGCTCTCGTCCCATGGTGAGCTATTTTCATACTGGAAGGAGCTGCATCCACAATTCTTTGCAAAAGTCGGCTGCTCTTGGCATCTCTGGACATTGTGTTTGGTGTGGAAGAAAGTGGGTCTGACCTTGGGTGGGGGACAGAAGTAGACAGCCCACCCCCAACGTCTAGTTCTTTACATTCAGTGTTGACTCGCTGGCTTCTTGTTACACACGCCAGTACAGAGTTTTGTTACTGTTGTTTGTTTTGAGATAGGGTCTCTCTATGGAGCCCAGACTGGCCTTGAACTTGCTGTAACCTTCCTGTCTCTTTCTCTGAGTTCAGCATAGAGACACACACCTCCATGCCCAGCTATGCCAATGCATTATGAAGGAAGTAATCTGTTGAAAAAATGATGCTTGGGGCTTGGCATTTAAGTTGACAAGCAATGTCTTTAGCTTCTTAGCATGGGGCCGCCTGAACTGTGTGGGGTTCCCACAGAAGGGGTGGTTAAAATGAGCCTCTTCTGTGCAGTCACAATATCACAACGCCCTTGCAGGGTGGGTCTGGTTATCCCACTTCACTTGTGATCCCAGCGAGGTCCACAGTGGAGGAAGTTGACAGGCAGATGGTGGTGTAGTCGACACATGGCCCTGGGCGATCTCAGCCCAGAGCTCACCTCCTGGATACAGTGCCAAGCTGCCTGCCAGATTTTGCAGATGTTGCAGGAGTTAAAAGAAAGAGTTAGAACAGAAAACCAAGCTTCCTGGCTGCCTGGCTTTACCACTATTTCAACTGCAAGTTTAGGGATGTGCCCCTCTCTGAATACTGCCCCTCAGAATTCATGTGCTGGATGTTTAATCCCCAAACTTCCGTGTTCATTGCACTAGGAAATAGGAGTTATGGAGAGTGTCTAGGATTAGATGACATCCCAAGAGTAGGGCCCCAGATGGCATTAGGGGCTTTATAAGAGCAAGAAGAGGTACTTGGGCTGGCATGCCAGCTCTGCCTCACTACTCAATGCTGTGATGTGGCAAGAGGGTCTGCCAGAGGCTAAAGCTGCATTCTTGGACTTCCTACCACCTAGAACTGTGAGTTAACTAGTCCTCACTGCTTTATAAATCATACAGTCTCAGGTATTTTATCACAAGATAAAGTCATAGTCCCTTAGCAAATTCTACCTAGAAACTACTATTGAAACTAGACACTGATTTACAAGAGATTTTCTCACTCGTCTATGGTCATTCATTCTTGAAGCTTTATATCTATCCCAGGAAGGGTGATTTCAGTTGATCCATCACTCCTAGTTGCTGCTGTTGTTTGCTTTCAGAGAGGGGATCTTGTTATATTTGATTTTGCTAGCCTCAAATTGACTGTGTAGACCAGGTTGGCCTGAGCCAGGCATGGTAGTGCATGTCTTTCATCCCAAATTCAAGGGGTAGAGGGAGGAGAGAGAGTCAAGAATTCATTGCTCTCAGGCACACAGTCAATTCAAGGCCAGCCTGGGCTACATGAGACCCTGTTTCAAGACAACAAAACAAGAGGTCGGAGAGCTAGCCCAGTGATATGGAAATGTAGGATATAGATATGATAGGATGAAAGGGCAGATTGTTGAACCTACTTTTAAAGAGCAATTTGTTTAAAATGTTTTACATTGGTATAGATTTTAGTTTATTGATATAAATTTAAAGTTAATTTTGTTATGCTGTATGTATATTTCTACTCATTAAAGGTCTTATGTTTATGCAGCTCATTTAAATTGTAAGGGATAATTAAAAAATACAGGTTAATAAGTAGTCTTCTATGATAGTCAAACTTATAGTCATGTTAAGTTTTCTAGGTACACATAGATACATTTCAATTAGGTAGGTAATCTTCAAACACTTCAAAGATCTGCAGAATATGGCATTTAAAATGTTTAAAGAACTTTGACTTTCTGTACATTGAGACATGTTTGCTCCTGGCAACACCAATCTACTTCAGAAAAAATAATGGGCATTGAAGAAACTCATTATGGAGTTTGCTTTCTTTATGGCAAAAGTTAGCCCCTGGGCAAAAAAAGTGCCCTTGTGTTGATAATATGTTGTATAAACTGGACATGCAGGAACCATAGGAAGGTGACCACTGAACTTTGCAAGGCGAGATGGTTCTTCAGGTTCCTGCTTCATAGAAGAAATTGCCAGACATTTTACAGGATACAGGAAGGGGTGACTGAGAGACGCTAGGCCTGTGGGCTGAAGATGGATGTCCCAATGTTACAGAGGAACTTTGGGTAACTGTCCAGGTAGCCAGCTGTTTCTGTCATTCTAGATTTTTGGAAGTTGCTTACAATTCATTTCCTGCTTACTTAGGTAATATTATATCCTTCTGAGGTCTTTGATGTAGTTGAAGATTATATAGTTATAATTTTCCTTGGTTATGATAAAAGACAAATTAGATATGAAACTTTAGATATGAAACAAATATAGGATAGATAGAATATTTTCTTTAATTTTGCCAAATACAAATAGACTAGATATTGTAACTGTAATTCTTGCTTGATAACTGTTCTATTATATGTAATTTCACTATGTTAAAATTAAAACCTTCCTTTTTGATTAGACAGAAAAGGGGAGGTGCTATGGATGCTTTTCTGTATGAAACACATATTCTGTATGAATATGTGTTGCTTTGATTGGTTGATAAATAAAATGCTGATTGGCCAGTAGCCAGGCAGGAAGTATAGGTGGAATACTATAGAGAGTATAGAGAGAATTCTGGGAAGAGGAAGGCTGAGTCAGGAAATGCCATCCCACCGTCCAGGGAGCAGCATGTAATGGCACACAGGTAAAGCCACGGAAAACATGGTGACATATAGATTAACAGAAATGGGCTGAGTGTAAGTGTAAGAGGTAGTCAGTGGTAGGCCTGAGCTAATGTTCAAGCAGTTTTAATTAATATAAGCCTCTGTGTGTTTACTTGGGTCTGAGTGGCTATGGACCAGGTGGGACACAGAAAAACTTCAGCTACAATTTCCTTTTGAATAGAAAGAAAAAGGGAAAAGATGGAGGAATGTCTTTCTGTATGCTGTGAATATGTGTTGCTCTGATTGGTTGATAAATAAAGCTGTTTGGCCTATGGCAGGGCAGCTTTGAGGCAGGCAGGAAATTCAAAGAGAGAGACAGGAAGAAGGCGGAAGGAGATGCCAGCGAGCTGCCCAAGAAGTAACAAGTAATGGGATGCAGGTAAAGCCATGGAGTATGTGGCAATATATAGATTAATAGTTATGGGCTAATTTAAGATATAAGAGCTAGCTAGCAAAAGGCTTGAGCTATGGCCATGCAGTTATAATTAATATAAGTCTCTGTGTGTTTACTTGGGGGACATGAGTGGGAGAGATTTGTCTTAACTGCTGGCAGGCTGGGACACAGGAAACTTTCAGCGACAGCCCAGGGTATAAGGTGCTTAGCACCAGCCTGACAACCTGAGTTGGATCTCGAGACCCACATGGTGGAAGGAGGGAACTCACTCTGATAAGTTGTTCTCTGACCTCCACAGGCATGCTGTAGCATGCATCCCCCCACTTCCCCACCCCAACAAACAAGCAAGCAAACAAATAAATGTAAAAGAGGGAAAAAAACTAAACCAAACCAAACAAAAAAAAAAAAAGAGAGAGAGAGAGAAAAGAGAAGTGAAGACTAGGCCTTGAACTTGAAGTAGCCACAGAGGCTGGCCCCAAGCTGGCTAGGGAGCTGAGAATGATCTTGAACATCTGATCCTCCTGCCTCTACCTTCCAAGTGCTAGGATTACAGGTGTGTGCCACTTTGCCCTGCCTATGTGGCACTATGGACAGAACCCAGGGCTTTGCATTCAGGAAAGCTGAGTTACGTCCCCAGCCCCCTTTGCAATGTTTTTTCTGACCCCTGAGCACCCAGCTGCCATTTGTCAAGATGGCCGCTGGCATCCTGGGTCCACCCAGGAGGCTGATTCCAAAGATTAGTTTTAAGCTTGTCTTCACACCCTGCTGGTTTTCACTGTTGTCAGTGGGGAGCCTCCTCTGACGTGACTAATCTCTCTCTGTCCCCAGGCTGGGGGTTTGGAAGGCACCACTGGCAAAAATCAATTTGAAGCAATTAAAACCCTACCACATCTGATTGGACTGGGAGTGAGATTGATCGCAGTGCACTGGGAAAGGAAGCCGTCCTGGGCCTCAGCCCGTGAGTGCCCGAGAGGCCACGTGCCTCTTCTTAGGTTCAGTGCTCCAACACACAGCACCTCAAGGTCCCACTTGCATAAGGCTCCCCAACACAGACAACCAAAGTCTAGTGACTCACAACACCTTCTGGTTACCTGATTCTTGGCTTGCACATTAATTATAGCAATTGTTAAATTGTATTTTAATTGCAATTTTAGATGTGATAATTTCACTCAATCATTAAGCCCTTATTTATGCTTCTTTTATTCTATTTGTGTGTGTGTGTGTGTGTGTGTGTGTGTGTGTGTGTGTGTATGTGTGCATATGCTTGTGCACATGTAGATAGAAGCCAGAAGTGGACATCGGGTGTCCGTCCCACTCTATCACTCTCCACCTTAGTCCTACGACACAAAGTCACTGCATCTGGAGTTAGGCTGACCACCAGTAGGCCCCTGTCTCAGTCCTCCCGTCTCAGAGTCCCTCAGTGTTGAGATTACATCGGTGTATTAGTGGCCATGCCTGGCTTTTTAAATTTTTTTATTTTTGTCTTTTTTCCTTTTAACTAATTTTTAGTTTATTCTCTGACAATTTCTTACAAGCATACAATGTTTTTTTTTTATTTCAGATTCCTGCCCCCATTCCTCTCTCTTGCCCCCCGCCCCCCTGCACCTCAAACCCTTTTTATTCCTCCCAACATTCCCTTTCCAACTGTCATGTAACCACTGAGTTTCGTTAGGGCCTCACGCATGTGCATGAGTCCAGTTACTTATTGGATTATGGGCAACTTCAGTGGCTCCACCCTCGAAGAAAAGTGACCCCCACTCCTCCAGTAGCTAGCTGTTAACTATCAGCAGCTACTTAGGTAGAGGTGGGTCCTCATGTGCCTCTCCACTGTTCCTGCATACCTGGATTTTTACGTGTGCTGGGACACATGTCAGGTCCTCATGCTTACACAGCCAGCCTTCACTGAGCCGTCTCCCCATTCACACCCTTCATCTTCAGCCCGTGACCTGGGGTCCTGACTGTACAGAAAGGAGACAGAGTACCAGTGCTCTCCTGCTTCTGACTGCAGCTGCCATGGGACCAGCGGCCTCAAGCTTCAGCCGCTGTGCCTTCCCTGTCTCAAACTGTGAGCCGAAATAAACCCAGCCTCCAGTTTCCTTAGGTGTTTGGTCCCAGGATGAGAAAAGCCACTAATGCACCGGCGCTAACCCTGCTCCCTCCCCCTCTCTCTCTCTCTCTCTCTCTCTCTCTCTCTCTCTCTCTCTCTCTCTCTCTCTCTCTCATTCCTGCTCATAAAAAGAGCTTTGCATCGTCAGCACTAAGAACAAGGGTGAGGCCGCCATCCTCTTAGCAACTTGACTCTGTTAAGTTTGTTTGCAGGGCTAAATGCAGATCCATGTCTCATCATCTGCCGCTAGCTGCTACCAATCACAGACCTTAGATCTACTGTGCACAGACCTGCAGGAATCCTGCTGCCTTTCCCTCCACCATGCCAGATCACAGGACCATGCTAGGAACAGGGGACTGAGTGCAAGTGAGGCTTCCCACTTAGCAACTGAGTCACATCTGAGGGCTGATATCACAGAGCTAAGAGGAGCTTGTGGGAGTGCGCGCGCGCACACACACACACACACACACACACACACACACACACACAGGTGTGGAAGCATGAACCGGGGTTGCTCTCTTGCTTCATTTCAGTCACTTTCTGGCACATGAGCACAGAAAGTCAGCTGCCTTTGATTTCTCACCTGGAAAATGCAGATCAGAATATTCTCTGTGTTTTGAAGGCCTGTGAGGGGCTCATGTGTGGCAAGTGTGCAGAAAGCACCAGGTAAGATAGTTCTAGAGCTGGCCGGCAAGTCTGCATCTGGACCATCTTCCTAAGGATCAGGGCAATGCAGGGTGTGGCGGGGTCGTGGGGAATCTTACGGTTTGACATCCATGACTGAAAATGTCTCAGTCACTTAGTTTTTATTGATTTTTGTGTGCCCATGTGTGTGCAAATACACGTGCGGAGGGACTCACGTAGAGGCTAGCGGTCCATCTTGAGTGTGGAGCCTTCTATATTGTTTTTGAGACAAGGTCTCTCATTGGCCCAGGGGTCACTGATTTCATTAGACTGGCTTGTCTGCGAGCCCCAGGGACCGGCTTGTCTCCACCTCCTCAGTGCTGGCGTTGTGAGCACTCATCACCACCTCTGGCTTCTCGTTATGTGAGTTCTGGGGATCAAACTCAGGTCCTCATGCTTGCATGGCAAGCATTTTACCAACTGAGCCATCGCCTCGGCCCTACAGTGACTTGAATTCTGGCTCTCACCATGGGGACAGAATGAAAGGGGACAAGGAGACAGCCAAGTGCGCATGTGCACTGTTCCTTCTCTTTGCTTCCGGGTCAGGCACAAGTCAACAGCATCCTTCTCCTATCCTTCTGCCACCACGACGTCCTTCCATCCAAGCCCATGGGACCCGGTGACCAAGGGCCTTATCAAACCCTCTGAAACCGTGAGTGAAAGCACATCCTTTCCTAAGGTTGCCTTCCTTGGTTATTTGGAAGTTGACTACCACAGGAGCCATGAGAAATTGTGTCTCTTCATATACATACTATAAGAGACAGCAGGGCAAGGATGTCACCACTAGTGAGTCCCAGGGGGCTACTCCCTTGTGAAGTCTTTCAATGAGAATGCAGAGCTAGGGACCAGGGTATTGTGATGGTCAATATTGATTGTCAGTATCGACAGGATCTAGCATCACCTTGGGGACCAATCTCTGTGCATCTTTTAGAGATTATCAGGGCTGGGTTGACCCATATGGGAAGACCCATTCTCAGTGCTGTCAGCAATATTCCACGGACTGGGGTCCCCAGACTCCCTGGGAAGGGGAAAGCTAGCTGAGCACCCAAAGTCACCTCTCTCTGCTTTCCGACTCTTACTATATTCCTCACCTTCCTGCCCTATATCTTCCCGGCCATGATGGAGTATATCTCCTCAACCGTAGGCTCAAATATGTCCTGTGTTCTTTTAGTTGTTTTAAAACACTTATTTTATTACACTTATTTATTTAGGCTAGGTGCATATTTATGCGAGTATGTGTGTGTGTGTGTGTGTGTGTGTGTGTGTGTGTGTATGCACCACAATGCATGTGTGGAGCTCAGAGGATAATTTGCAGGAGTTGGTTCTCTACCTCCACAGGGTGGGCTCCAGGAATTGAAAGGTCATCCCAGATGGCAGCAAGTGTCTTTACTCACTGAGCCATCTTACGGGCCCTTCAGATGCTTATTGTTAGCCATGCAGAGAGTTGTCGTTCCAGCAGAGAAGAGAGCCGCTAATTACAAGTATCTTTCGATCTTTCTTTACATACCCATCTTTTTAAAAAAGAACATTGTCCTCCAGCTCTGGCTATTGTTGTCAATACTTAGTTGTTTCCATGGAAACACATTTATAAGGAAAATGTAGAATTGAATTGGAAACATGCATGCAACGTTCAGAGTGGTATTCACAGGCGCCGACAGGTGGGGATAGCCCAAATACCTTTCGACTAATAAATGGATAAACATCGTAGGCAACATCTGCACAAAGTGATGGAGCTCCATCAAGGAGAAGTGGTGATGCTTGGCATGGCCTGGTAAGGTGAAGGGACGGAAGCCGGCGGCCAAAGACCACATCCCAGCACCATGATTAAAAACACAAGCCACCACATCAGGCTTTTATGTGGGTGTTGGGGATCAAACTCAACCTCAAGCAAACGCTTTGGCAACAGAACCAGCTAGCTTCCTTCTCTGTGTGCAGGACAGTCATTGGTCCATTTACAGGCTGATGCTAGAACCAAGAAGACCCTATGGCATGTCATACAGGTCATGGGTCTTGGCTTGGTGGACCAGAATGTTACGCAATTACGCCAGTGAGCCATCTCAGGGCCACACTGTACTTGGTCATTGGTGCTGTGCCCAGTGGGTGGCAGATGAATGCCATGAGGAGCATGGGCTTCAAAGGGTGACTTGGGTGAGCGTCGGGGAGGGGATGGGCAGCCACTGAAGCTTCGTGCAAGGTGCAAATTAATCTAGCAACTCCTTCTCCATGTGTAGGACTGGGGAAGGCTGATTCCACCCAGAACAACATGCAATAGATAAAAATAACTCCAGTGTCTCAGGGTGACAGATATTAAGGCAAGGCACTATGGAGGGGGGACGCATTCTATTCTTAAAGTCCTAATGACTGCAGTGGGTTGGAAACAGGCTAACGGTCCTGCTGCCTTCTCCAGAGCTGCTATCTAGACTGCTGTGGAAGGGCTCTATTAAAAACAGCAGCCGAGTCCCTGCTGCCTGCTGTCCTTGGCTCGGTGCTCCAGGTCTGTGCTCTCAGAATAATCTCACCCTTGTGGCTCTGCAGCCAGGTGAGGCTCTGTGCACTGTGGAGTTACTATTTCTGCAAATCTCCTACCTGGGAACATTGGCTGGATTCCAGGGAGCTCGGGAACGCCCACCACACTGGGAGCAATGCCTGCTGCCACTTTGCCCTCAGCTGCATGGTTTTTTTTTTGAAAGGGACATGTCCTATGATGTGATGGAATGTTGCAGAGGAATCCCTGACCTACAGGGATCTGCTGGGTGACATGCAATATGTGCCCTGTGGTTGCCAGAGGATGAGTCCGTGCACAGGCTCAGTGGAGATGTGCCTGGCGAGTCCCTTTTCTGCGTCTGTGTGAAAGAAAGCCCATTCAGCAGGGTCTAGGCAGGGAGCAGGCAAGTAGATTCTCAGGGAATAGAGCTGCAGCCACCCGAGTCCCTCAGTAGTCTGCCATCTCCCCTGGCAGCAGGGGGGGTGGGGTGGGCAGGGCAAGCATCCTTCTATAAGAGGTCGAGGATGCTGCCTACAAGAGGACTCTGCATCTTGTCGTATATTGAAATCCCAACATCAGCACCAAACACCTTCTCTCTTCTAATCTTTGCTCCTCATCTGCAGCTTCCCAAGTGCCTCCAGAAGCCTTTGTTAAAGAGGGAGGATGCACCTGGCCCTGGGAGGCTGCCAGATGGAAATGCACCTCAGTTCTGCTCTCCTGGCTCAGCCACTCAAGGCCACTCTTTTCTCCACCCTGAGGCTCAGGCTCTTCCCTGGTAAATGCATGCACAGGTGGAGTCCATCTCAGCTGTCACCAGCACTGGGGTCTCCTGGGGATCGGGTTAAAGCTTGGATCTGAATTCAGCAAGCCTGGGCAGGGCCCAAGAATCTGAATTTTAACAAGCTCCTGGGAGGATGACACTGTGGGTTCAGGGACTACCCTGGAGTGATGAGAGGTTGAACTAGTTTGCTTCTGTCAGGGATCTGCACATGCCCTGAAAGTTGAAACTTTCAATTTTATTGCAGGCAAGGAAAAGCACCTTTCTTTTCTTTTCTCTCTTCTCTTTTCTTCCCTCCCCTCCCCTCCCCTCCCCTCCCTTCTCCATTCCTCTTCTCACAGAAGCTGCAATCGGCTCCTGAACCCCTGGGCCACTTCTTAGAGGCCCACATTTCTCATCTCTTGCCAGTGACATGAACTCTGGGCAGATGAATCCTGTGAGGCCATCTGGTTCTTTGGAAGCATGCCCAACACTGGCAGTTCTGGCATGGGCAGAGACTGGACTCTCTGACCAAGCCAAGGCAGTGCCCAGCAGGCAGTGACAGAGCCTGTGGGAGGGGAGGGGCTGGACTTCCTGATGGCAACATCCCAGAGTAGCCGCTACCAGAGAGGACCCCAGCACTGACACCAGATCCATTTATAGATCACTGGCACTGTTAAGTCACCCTAACAGTGTGGCTGATTCTGTTCACTAGGCTTCCCCTTCAAGACACGCTGGGCTATGAGCACAGACAGCCAGTGCCAACCACATCTCTCTGGCTGCAGTCGAGCTCCCAGGGCTGTCTGCATCCTGCTGTCCACTTGGAGGCCCCAGGAAAGCCAGACCCTCACATAGGGACACTTGGAGCTCTCCAGATGCCATTCCCAGCTGGACAGCCCAAGATGGAGGGAGGAGAGAGGGATAGAGAAGCAGAGAAGGGAACAGAGACCCTGAAGAAAGCTAATATTTTATGAGCCTGTGCACAAATCATATACCCTCTCTCTACTTTTTATGAATCTGTGTTGAGCCAGGCCTTGCTACCACACTTTCCAGCTAAGAAATACTGGAGTTCAGAGAGGGTCTATCTCTGCTCCCATGCAAAGGGGGAGAGCCCGAATTCAGGGTCAGCAAGGAGACGTCAGGAGGTCCTCAGTAGGTAGCCCTGGTGGAAACCAAAGGGGGGTGCATTTGCTTTCATCCCCCACTCTTACTGGCTCCATCTGCTTTCTACCCCCACGAGCATCCTTCCTTCAGGTCCCAGAGTCTCTGGAAAGACTGCTGGCCCAGGGTCCGGGGTTATTTGAACTTCTGCTTCAGTAGCTGAGAGCCAGGGGCAGCGGAAGTTTGGCTGCAAGAGAGCTGCATGTGACAGGCCAGAGCATGCTGGCTTTCACGATGTTATATATACCAGCTGCCATCCTGAGCCACGCTCCCCTTAAGTGGCAGGCTCCTTTCCCTAGGCAGGTGGCTGCTGCCCTGTGCCATCTCTGTGTGATTTTCCAGGTGAGTCGGATTCTGATATGGCAGCCTCTCATTCAAACGTTTTCTAATTGCCTGGCTGGAGCTGGGGCTACAGAAAGGACCCAGCTGCTGAAGCTGCTTACCTTAGGCAACAACTGACATGACAGACAGGCACGTGGCCACCAGAGCAGTGGTGGGAGGGGAATCAGGGCCACAGGTCTGGGCAGGCTTGTATTCATAGTCTTGCTTCGCCTACTGAGCAAGCGGCTCAGCCTCCCTAAGCCTTGGCGTTCCCATCTGTAAAATGAGGGTGGCTTCAGCCGTGCCTGTCTCTTTGAGCTGCTGTGACAATTCAAGAAGACACCGTCTGTTCGCTATAAACAGGGCAAAGAGAGTCAAACTCTTAGGTGGCTGGTTAGCAAGAGATTAGAATCAGAAAGCCAAGAGCATGGGTCATCTTCCTCTGCACATTCATATTTTGGAACAGTATGGGGTGAGCTTTTCCAACATTTAAAGGCAAGATTTAGCTGGGAGCGTAGCTCAGTGGTTGAACACTTGCCTAGAATCCCCCAGTGAGGGGTTGAAGGTGTGGCTTCATCACAAGTGCTTGCCTAGCAGGTTCAAGGCTCCAGGCTTCATCACCCAGCAACACACACACACACACACACACACACACACACACACACACACACACCTGTCTTTCTATTGTTGCATGAAGCTCTGTGTGCCCTATGCAGTTGAGTCTTCTGAGAGATCCAGGGTGAGAGGAGAAGGCTGGAAGATGCTTCTCCTTAAAGGACACAATGTATGGATGATAAAAGAGCAGCCTGGGTCCAGTTTTTCATTTTGATGCAAACGGTCTCTATCAGAGTGAATGCCCTCTGGGATCAACATCCCGAAAGGAGACAGCCTGAATCCTTAAAGGCATCTTTATGGGATGCTTGAAAAAAGATGGGGGCGGGAGGGGGGCTGGGTATAGACTCAGCATCGTCAGGTGCTTAGATGATTCTAATGGTTTCTGAGTGTGTCTCAGGTTTAGAATTGCCTAACTTCGGGAATCCTGTTCTCATGAGCCTTGCTATTTTGGGTGCCTGGATTTTTTTATTATAGACTTCAGGGTTTCTGGGAGCACATATACAGTGAAGACACCATTTCAGGTGTGACACACTCAGCACACTGCCTGCTACCTTGTAAATCGTGGACACCAGCACCGTCAGGATGGCTATTCCTGTGGCTGCTTTGATATCCTCAAATGAGGGGCCGGAGAACTTGCCGCTAAACTCCCCATGGCCAGGGACCCTGCAGCTCTCCACTGTCACTTCCTGGATTCAATCAACACTTTGTGATACCTACTGTATACCACACACCATGCGAGACCCTGGCTATGTACCCTGAAGGAGCCACGGCCCTGGGTGGAAGTGGATAGACTCAGGATGAACGTTCCCCTTGAGGTACACAAACCTGGGAGCCTCAGGTGACTCAGGCTCAACTGTGGATCTGGAAGAAGAGCAAGGCGCAGGCAGGTGGTCCCAAGGCCCAGCTTCAATGTCACTGGGACCACTCCCCAGCTTCCATCAGACATTCAAGCCCCTCGACCTACTTCAAACCTTGCCTACTGCTCATTCCCAAGGCTCCCTAGGTCTCTGCACACACACCCTTCCGCATACTCGGCCTTGGGGCATCCCGAGGAAGATGACGAAAATGCCCCACACTCATGCAGTCCTTGATGAAGTGCCAGCCTGCTGAGATGATGTATAGAGCATTGGATGGATGGTGACGTTTTAATCACTCACAGGCAGAGCGGGCAGCTGCCTAATGGAACTGTCGGTCTCACTGACAGTCGGCATCTGTGGCTTAGATTCTGAAAGGATGCCTGCCTCCCCCGGGCAGAAGCTTCTACAGAACTCCAGAACAAAGGGTTCAGCCTGTCACCTGCAAGCATTCAGGGGCTTCCAGAGACTTTGGTCTTCCTGGGCGTAGGAATGCCTGAGTAGCATTACCCTTGTTTCATTTCCCCAATCCCATCCTTGCAGTGGGTGTACTGTGCCCATCCTACAGAAGAGAAAACTGAGACTCAGAGAGATGGTCCCGAGGCTCAAGTGATCAGAGGCAGAACTGGAATGTACACTTCTCCTTGAGATGTTCCAAGACCTGAGTGTGGTGACATCATCACTGAGAGATCAGAGAAAGGAAGGAAAAATGAGAAAAAAAAATGAGAAAGGAACAGACCGAGAAGCCAGAGGAGTCTTGGGAGAGGAAGAGGGAGGGGGCCTACCCTAGCGGGATGAATGCCTCCTAGCCTGGTCTTTGTGTTTTGCCTGCCCTTTGTATGTGTGTGACCTTTGAAGACCCATCCAACTAGCATTTATTAAACACCTACTATGTAGATATTGTGCTGATAGGAACCAGTGAGAGCCACTGGCCTCCCAGACTGGACAGGGGGGCCCAGGAGAGGAGCAGACAGGGCAGAAGTGGGGGGCAGGACTCGAAGACACTGGCAACCTGGGCCTGCTGCAAACGTGCAAATGTGCAGAGCTCACAGGGAGCCCACAGTTGGGGTTGTAACCCTGGGGGTGGGAGACAGAAGACACCTCCCAGGCTACGATGGACTCTAACAATAAGACAGCAGCAGACCTAAGACTCTGAGTTACAGGATGCAGTGAAGGCTGTGCTGGTCCTTCATGGCTCACAGCCTGAGTCACAAGTGGTCAGCCACGTGGTCCCCTGAGCTCGTGGCCACACTGTGTGATTGATAACGGCAGCTTCAGAAGCCCTTGGTGGGCTCTGGTGGCTGGCATCCTCACATCCGCAGGCTCTGTGAACACCATAAATCCATCAGCTCAAATTCTAGCATTGCACGAGCTTTTAAAACAGATTGCCAGCATATCTTTTACTTTTATTGTGCTAGAAACACCAATGAAAATAGCTATGATTTGTCCCTCAATAAGCAGAGGCAGTTGAAGAAAGAGGGCGGGGATCATCGCCTGCTTTCCATTTCCCCAGCCCACCCTCCTTATGATATAAAGCCTGTTCTGAACAGCCAACCTGGGGGGACCACGGAGCCCTGCTGCCGACAAAACAAGGAAGGGATATCTCCAGGGGCTGTGAAGGAGTCAGACCAAGGTTCAGATGTGGCCTGTCACTTGCTGGCTGTGTGGCCTCACACCAGACACTTAACCTCTCTGAGACTGTTCCCTTCCTGTGCAGAAATACTAAAGTATAATGAAGGTGGAATTGCTCGGGTCCGTGTGTGGCATGAGAGGCGCTCAGTAACTCAAAATTATTATCACTGTGGCCTGTGTTAGCATTTGCTGCAAAATGAGGCTGGAACTTCTGGCCCCAATGCCCAGGTGGAGCGACTCATGCTTAAGGGAGAGGGTGAATGGGGAAGAAAGGGAGGAGGAGAGGGAGGAGGAGGAGAGGGAGGAGAAGAGGGAGGAAGTGGAGAGGGAGGAGGAGAGGGAGGAGGGGGAGAGGGAGGAGGGGGAGAGGGAGGAGGAGAGGAAGTAGGAGAGGGAGGAGGGGGAGAGAGAGGAGGGGGAGAGGGAGGAGGAGAGGGAGGAGGAGGAGAGGGAGGAGAAGAGGGAGGAAGAGAGGGAGGAGGAGAGGGAGGGGGAGAGGGAGGAGGAGAGGAAGAAGGAGAGGGAGGAGGGGGAGGGGGAGGAGAGGGAGGAGGAGAGGGAAGAGGAGAGGGGGGAGGGAGAGAGGGAAGAGGGAGAAAGGGAGAGAGGGAGGAGGGAGAGAGGGAGGAGGGAGAGAGGGAGGAGGAGAGGGAGGAGGAGCAGAGGGAAAACGAAGAGGAAAGGGATGAGGAGAGAGAAGATGAGAGGAGAGGGAGGAGGAGTGGGAAGAGGAGGAGGAGCATGTTGGTATCCCCGGCCCAGAAACCTTCTTGGGACTAGGCCTTTACCTGCTGACTCTTTGCCTTATCCCAAGTAACAGTTATGGAAGGAGTCCTGGTTAGTGGCCCCATTTTACAGCTGAGCAGACAGAGGCTCAGAGAAGTGCAGCAGCCTGAGAGGGTGAGAAAACATAAGTGAGTTTGTGGGTGTCTCAGGAGTCCAGCTGGGCTACAAGGGTAGAAGGAACCCTTGTTGGTGGGATCCAGAGCAGCCACTGCACCATGAAGCTGGATCCCTCCCGAGAACTGTGGGCTCCACATGCTTGCCACAGAGGCAGTGGAGGACAAGGGTGGGGATAAAATCCCCTGTCTCAGTTACTTTTCTATTGCTGTGAACGAACACCATAGCTACAGCAAACTTATGAAGGGTTAATTGGGCTCATGGTCCAGAGGGTGGGAGCTCATGAGGGTGGGGCCAAAGCATGGTGACAGAAACATCCGAGAGCTCACATCTTGAAGCCTAAGCAGAAGGGAGAGAGCACACTGGGTGGGATAGGAGTCTTGGGAAACCTTAAAGCTCACCCCCAGTGACACACCTCCTTCAACAAGGTCACACCCCCTAATCCTTCTCAAAGAGTTCCACTAACTGGGAATCAAGTATTCAACGTATGAGCCTATAGGGGCCATTGTCATCCAAACCACAACATGCCAAGTGGTTTTTAAGCTTATGGGAGCCATGCCATCTTCTTTGGAAGGGAACCAACTGGGTGTTAGCAGCATGTGATCGAATGGATCTGGGTGAGGGCTGTGGTCGTAAGAACACCCCACAGCACGTGGAGGAAGAGTGGTGGGATTCACACGCTCCAGGCCAGTGGAAACAATCCATATGAGAGGAATAGAGTTGGTGCTGGGGGATGGGCAGGAGGAAATGATCTGGCAGGGCCTGAGGTGGTGGTGGTGGGTTCAACAGGGCACTGTTTCATTCAACAGTCCCCATGGCTATGGAATGTGGACATGGATGCAGTGATAAGTGTAAATCTCCGGGAAGCTCTCCAGCCTCTGGCTTTCTGCTAGGCTGGTTCCTGTGCTATGAATGCCTTTCTACTTTGGTCTCATCTGCCACCTTTGACCACAGTGTCCATCCTGTGAAACGTCATCTCCTTCATGGAGCTTGGCTTCTTATTGCAATAGCCACAGAGTTAAACCTTGATGCTACAGCTCGGACTTCCCTCTGCCTGGACAGCAGAAACCCTACCTCAGTTCCTACCAGGCTAACTTACTCTGCCATTCATCCTGCAGGGCTCAGCCTGAGGGCCACCTCCTCAGAGAGGCTATCCCCTGTCCCCCTTACACACTCCGACTCTAAATCCTCTTTTTCTCAACCTCTGGTTTCCTCTCTTCCTAGCTCCTGAGTCTAACCCACAGTGGGATCAGTACAGAGGATGGCTTCTGGAGTTGGCATATCAAACATCTCTCAAAGGCCTGTGGATAGATGCCATCCCCAGGGAGGCTACAGGGACAGGGACACCTTTGAGAGGTGTGACCTGATGGGAGGACTTTAATCTGAGGAGGTCATGTCCCGAAAAGGATTGTGGGACTCCAGATTCGTTATTTTTATTTACTTTTTGCTCTTTGGTCATGAGGTGAGTAGTTTTACTCCATTGTGTGTTCCGTCCAAGATGACCTATCTCACCCCAGGCCCCAAACCATTGATGAGAACTGGAACTGTGAATCAGAATAACCTTTCTCTCTTCTAAGATGATTGTCTCAGCTCTTTGGTATAGCGACATAAAGGTGACAGAGACAGCAGCCATTGTAGGAAAAACCTGAGCCAGCTTCTGGCTCTCCAGCAAACATGGATTTTAGTACACATCATCTCTGACCATTGATGGAAATGGAGACATGTGGTCCCCCTCACAGCCACACCCCGAGCAAAGGCACTGGGGTCAACGGCAGATTACATATTCAACTACGGTTCTGAAAGAATCTAGCAGAGCTGAGAAATGTCTAGTACATGATGCTTGTCTGCTGTGGGATGTTCTGTATGGCAAATGTTTTGCTCTGATTGGTTAGTAAATAAAACACTGATTGGCCAGTAGTCAGGCAGGAGGAAGTATAGGCGGGACAAGGAGGAGAAGAATTCTGGGAAGTGAAAGGCTGAGGAGAGAGACACTGCCAGCCGCCTCCACGACAAGCAGCATGTGAAGATGCCGGTAAGCCACGAGCCACGTGGCAAGGTATCGATTTATAGAAATGGATTAATTTAAGATATAAGAACAGTTAGCAAGAAGCCTGCCATGGCCATACAGTTTGTAAGCAATATAAGTCTCTGCGTTTACTTGGTTGGGTCTGAGTGGCTGTGGGATTGGCAGGTGAGAGAGATTTGTCCTGACTGTGGGCCAGGCAGGAGAACTCCAGCTACACTTGTCACCCTGTGATGGTGACACTGATGTCAACAAACCTTACACATTTCCAGGTAGATAAAGCACAGAGCAAGGCTGGGGATGTAGCCCAGAGGCAAAGCACTTGCCTGATGTTTGAAAGACCTAGCACCAAAGGAAAAAACAAAACAAAACCAAAATATAAATACTACCACAAATGGTAGTATTTGTATTGGGCTCAGTGAGATGGCTCAGTGGTAAAAGGTACTCATCGCCAAGCCCTATGACCTGGGTTTGAACTACTGAATCCATAGTAGGAGGAGAGAGCTGGCTTCTGGAGATGGTCTTCTGGCCTCCACACATGCACTATAGTATCACATGCACACATAAATACACAGAGTAAAAGACACACCACAAGCCATTGTGCACAGCACCTCATGCTCAATCATGATAATGACTATGTTGCTGGCTGTATATCTGCCGTAAATGCTTTTTTATTACTATTTTAGAGTAGATTCCTTTTACATACTGGCGAAAGTCTTTAGGGTGTACAAGCAGCAGCTTCAGGCCTGTCCTGCTTACCACCCACCAGGAGGTCACACGGGGTGGCTGACTTGTAGCACCGAGATTTGTGTGCTCTGGGACAGTCATGGAATGAAATCACCTAGCCACACTCTTCCTGCAACATTCTCACCAAGTGATGTATTTCTGTGTGCTGGGGTCAAGATTTGGGTTAGGTGTGTGTGAGGGGCCAAAACTTATCCACTGTCGTCACGGGGTACCAAGGGACCATTTTGAAATGGACTCACTAATCAACAGCAATATACCAGTTATTTCAAGTGAAGAAGCAAGGGTACTGACTGCAAGTGTGGGAAGTACCAGACTCCAGGGAGCTGGAATCAGGGGACAAGCAAGGAGGGGATAGCACTGGCATTTTCTATTACACCTATTTAGTATGCTTTGATTTCTAAATTATGTGCATGTATTACTTTAGTAAAAGTAAAAATTAAGAAAAACATTAAAAAGCACAAAGGACAGACAAGTCCCACTGCGAGTCTCATTGCTCCTCTGATGCCGCAATATAATGCGCTCTGGGATGGCTCTGCAGCCTCCAGGCAAGCGCTCCATGTGCAGATGAGTGTGACAGGCACACTGGAAGCATCCCAAGCTCATGCAGCACAGTGAGGACTTTAGGCATTAAAAATCTGGGGGAGCATGGATGTTGACATGGTCAACATGATCACATGACTGCTGCAGAAAGGGAGCATGGCCCTGCCCAGGGACTCCCTGCTGGTCCCGTGGGCCCATGTTTTGGCTCTAAGCAAAACTATCACTCCTCTCATGGGCTGTGCTGTGATTCCAGTGAGTGCTTCCTGAGGTCAGGTATTAAGGGCCTGGTCCTTAGCCTCTGGCGGTACTGGGTGACAGTGTAGCCTTTAGGAGAGAAAGCCTAGCAGAAGGAAGGTAGATCAGCAGAGGAAGTACCCTTGGAGGGGACATCGGGATCCTGCTCCTCTCTTTTTGCTTCCCACCACATACTCTCTGTCGTGACGCACTGACACAGGCCCAAAGTCAATAGAGTTGAGTGACTACAGATAGAAATCTCAGGAACCATGAACTGAAACAAGCCTTTCATCATTATAAGTTGGTCATCTCAGGCATTTTGTCATAGTAATGGGAAGATGACTATCACAGGCTGTACTTGGTTCTCTTGTGTAGCAAGGCCTGCTTGACCTTGGCTGTCTATCATTGTTCTAGATAGACAATCCAAAACAGATGGATCCAATCCAATAAAAAGAGAAAAACAACTAGGCCCTTCATTCATTTGTTCATTCATTCATTCATTCACTAAAAGCTGAGCAACCATTTAGTATGTGCCAGGCATGGCTTAAAAGGCTGGGTATAAAAGGATGGCTTCCTCTTTCCTTCGGTGCTTACCTTCTGCAGTTCAGGTGAGAGAGAGCGGGAATGGTAACTCAGTAAAAGACACCAAAAGAGAGTCTGAACCCTGTGACAGATCAGGAGGAGGACTGGCAGTGTTTGTGCAGCTCGGGAAACACTAGTGGAGGAGAGAGGGTCTCAGAAAAGGCCTGAGGGAGTTAGAGGTCTGGGCCTGCACATGCCCAGGAGAATAGCCGGCCAGAGAGCCTGGAGTTGGAAGCATGAATGGTCTGCGTGCTGACTAGCCAGAAGGCCAGAGTGGCTGTAACAGGCTAAACAGGGGGAGCAGAGGTGATGCAGTCAGACAGGTGACCTTGCGGGTCCAATCCAGTCCTAGAGAGGCCCCAGAGTCAGTGGTGTTCTGGTCAGTGCATATCAGCGGGCTCTCAAAACAAGCAAGCATGCAAGCAAATAAACAAACAGCATCCCTGCTTTTTGTGTTGGAAACTCCTACTGTGGTGGATGCTGAGCTGCCAATGAGACATGGGGGTCACTGGATGAAGAGATGGGAGGGAACAGGTCATCCAGTTCCAGTACCTATGCTCTGCAGCACTCCCACAGGGGCTACCCATGACTGTTACTATGATACTTTTTGTTATATTTCCCATTTTTGAGAAAGGATCTTGCTATGTAACCTAGGCTGGCCTAGAATCCTCCTGCTTCTGCTTCCTAAGGGTCTGGATGGCCACTTTGTGCCGCTATGCTTAGCACTAGCAGAATCTTATTTTATTAAAAATTTAAATCACGGGGCTGGACAGATGGCTCAGTGGTTAAGAACACTGGCTGTTCTTCCAGAGGTCCTGAGTTCAATTCCCAGCAACCACATGGTGGCTCACAACCATCTGTAATGAGATCTGGTGCCCTCTTCTGACCTGCAAGGATACATGCAGACATTACACTGGATAAATAATAAATAAATAAATCTTAAAAAAAAAAAGATTTAAAAAAATTTTAAATCACACTTATTTATGGGAGGTGGGGGCACATGGGTGCCGGAGCACATGCATGGAAGCCAGGAGACAATCTGCTGGTGTTGGTTCTCCATCTCCACCACATGGGCCCCAGGGATTAAACTGTGACCCCTAGGCCCAGCAGCAAGTGACTCCACTTGCTGAACCATCTCCCCAGTGTAATACTAGAATTTTAAGGAGTGATCACTGGGGCTGGAGAGATGGCTCAGTACTTAAGAGCTCATAGTGCTCTTGCAGAGGATCTGGGTTAAATTCCCAGCACTCACATTGGATGACTCACAATCTTCTGTCAACTCCAGTTCTAAGGGATGCCCTCTTCTGGTCTCTGCAGGTACTGTATGCAACACACACACACACACACACACACACACACACACACACACACACACGCACATGCACACATGCACACAAACACACTTTAAAACATAAAATAGAACACTAAAGAGCTCTCACACTGCTCTTGCTCCTAGAAGCCTGCACTTGAATGTGCTGATCCTCTTTTGCATTTAAGCCTGTGCATTACAAGACTACTCATCTATAGCCCAGCTTACAGGTGAGTTCTTCTAGAAACCTCTGTGGTGCCATTGTGCGCTGCATTTGCTGTGCAAAGGCACGTGTGTGTGTGTGTGTGTGTGTGTGTGTGTGTGTGTGTGTGCATGCGTGTGTGTTGCTGGGGACCTAACCCAGGGTATCATGCATGCTAGTGAAGTGCTCTACCACTGAGTTACATGGCCAGCCCTTAGTTTTATGAGCTACATTTCCCTATTGTCCAAGTTGGCCCTGGATTTGCCATCCTCCTCCCTCAGCCTTCTGGGTACCAGGATCTCAGGGCTTTTTCCCCATGCCCCATGCTGCCCTAGTTTTTTAGGATTAGTGTGTTTTTCCTCTTCCCATGGCATCACCTTTCCTGAGATTTCCTTCCTGGGTGCCTTTATGGAACAATGTCCTGTCCCCTTCACTCTCCTCTCATTACTCATTTTATTTTTCTTCACATTCTTTATTGCAGCTTCCATTGAATTTCTTATCTGCAATCATCCATGCAGGAGGGTGGCCATAGTCTTGACATCTGCAATCTATATGACTGCATTTGATTCCCATTCCTGCAGTACCTGGCACACAGCAGACATGCATGCAGTAATTATGAAGGCATGGTACCTATGGCATGGAGACATAAATGAACCCCTGGGACATGTCTTCACCAAGGCCTGTTGATGCGCAGTGGGAATAAGAAGCAAGTGTGCATGAGGCTGCCTTTGTTGGTACTGGCTCTTTCTACCTATCTGAGGGTCAAATCTTATATCACAAGTTCAGAAATTCAGAAAGCAGACAGCGACATATTCTCTTCTGAGCATTAAAAAAAATGTTTTTGACAAGCCCTCATGTAGCACAGGCTGGCCTCCAATTCTTTATGTAGTCAAGGACAACTTTGAATCTTGATCCTTCTTCTTCCACCTCCTGAGTGCTAGGATGTCTGGTGTGTACTATCATACCCAGATTCAAACCCAAGGCATTGTGAATGCCAGGTAAACACTCTATTGACTGAGCTATAGGCCAGTCCAGATCTTCACTTTCAAAAAGCTACTAAATTCACTTGATTTTGCTCATACTCATTCCGTCTTCTGCAACCTAAATAGTCCTGAAAACACCCAGTGAGGATTTCCAGTGAGGATCTCAGAGGCAGCTTCCTTCTCAGAGCACATAAGCTGGGCAGAGCCTCGGTGGACAATCTGGAGCCTCAGCAGACTAGTCACCAACTGAGCTGCCCCCGAGTTCAAGACTGTCTCTTTTTGGTTCTGGGACTCTGTTGAGTGAAGGAGCTGCCACAGCTTGTACACCCCCCTCTCAGGCCAGGAAGGATTGAATTATTCAGTGATTGTAGTAATTATTCCGTCCAATTGATCAGTAATAGCTGCAATTCTTAAGCTTGCCTTTCCATTAATAATCTGCAAAATATTTATTGCTTACATTTAAACAAAACAGGCTGATAATAAGACTATTGAGCTGCATCTCCAGGGTCCTGGATATTTACACAGTGGCACATGTTTCAGTTCTATTATTTATGTTGTTCTGTTCTTTAGTAAAGGGAAGAGGTTTATTAACGCAAAACACAATGATCACAATTCTGAAAGTTTCTTGAACTGTGACTAGGTTGCTGGGGGAAGGCATAGAGAATTCAGCGATTGATTGCATATGTCTGCTACTGCCAGGGGCAGACTGAGTTATGACACGTGTGCTAGTATTCATCATCTCTGGTTTAAGTATTGAACTTCCTGTTGCTGCTGTTTTCTTTAGGATTATTCTTCCTGAGCAGACAAGGAGGCATGGCCCACTTTTATGCAAATAGAGGAGAACTAAAAGGAACCCCAAACTACTTTGAGTGTTTCCCATGGAGATATGTAAAACGCAAGATAGGGGCTCCTGTACTACTGACCAAGTCTGGCTGAAGCACTAACCACAGATGATCATCTCGAACCCAGGGCCTTGTGCTTGCTAGGCAAACACTCTACCACTGAGCTAAATCCCCAACCCCTCAGGTAGGCTTCTGATAGTGTCTAGGGAAAGTGATGCAAGCTCTGATCTGTGTCCCCTACTCACTGGTTCTGTCCCCCACTTCTACTCCCCCAGCCTCCCCATCTTGCTGGGAAGGTTACCAACAAGATGCAACCAATTCTTTTTGCACTGTACCTTAGCCTGGATTAGAGGCTGAAAGACCGTCTTTAAGTCACTCCTCTGCTCCAAACTTTCACATTTACCTGCCATTCTCCCTGGACACTTCATCTTCCTCTCTCTGCTGTCCTAGAGGATTAAGGATTAAGGATTAAGTGACCCCATGACCTGGTTTCCATATTTTGAGTTATGGACCCCCCCACCTCACGCTGTGCCCACTTCCCCTCCTCACTCTGGGTTCCTCCAGTTGGCACACCTGTCATGTCATCATACAGTGCTTCAGTGTGTGGGATTGATGATTACAAATCCAAACAGTTCACACCCCTGGTCACTACGTCCGCAGGCTGGTGCCAGCCCAAATAGCTCTTATGTTTCTAAATACTTCCCATTGGGCCAATACCAGCCCTAGCTGGTGACTTTCTGTCTATTTTCTTAAATCTCCACATTTTCCAGGCCATGTGGAAACCCTAGGGGGAATCTTCACAAGCCCCATGGCCACAGTCCTTTCCCCAAGTAGCCATTTGCTTGTTGGTGATGTCCCAAGTGACTGACCAGAGGTTACCCACGACGCTACTCAAGTGGGCTGCAGTGGGTTCTCTCTAACCCTGGGGAATTGAGATTGTCTGTCACTTGGGCTGAGGTGAGGAGGCCTCTGATGCAGGTGACACTCTTGGACTGAGGGTATAGCTCAGTGGAATAGCACTTGCCTGCTACACAGGATGCCCTGGGTTTCATCAACAGCATCCTTCTCTATCTATCAACCTCATAGGAGGTTGCTCAACAGAAAAACAGGCCAGTGTTCAGGGAGAGACAGAGCTGTCTCCCAGAAAATGCTCACAGGTGCCCTTTGCTTTCTTTTTTTGTTGTTGTTGTTGTTTTTTTTGTTTTTGTTTTTTTTTTGTTTTTTTTGTTTTTTGTTTTTTGAGACAGGGTTTCTCTGTGTAGCTTTGCGCCTTTCCTGGGACTCACTTGGTAGCCCAGGCTGGCCTCGAACTCACAGAGATCCGCCTGGCTCTGCCTCCCGAGTGCTGGGATTAAAGGCGTGCGCGCCACCACCGCCCGGCCCCCCCTTTGCTTTCTAATAGGGGCCCCACTTTTCTTGAGAAGGCCTCCTTCCCATGGGACAGAGGGCTCATCCATTATCCATCTTACATCTTACTGACTTAGCATGAGACCTAGCTAGACAACCGAGCTCCCCATGGAGGAGGGTGGGAGAATCATCTAGCAAGGCAAGGCAAAGAAGACACTGAGCAACACCATGGCCCTCTTGGATTAGACGTTGGCCTGTCTGTTTTGACAGCCATCTTCAGCCCTTGGAGGGAACACTCACAATGAAGACAGGGATCAAGAATGGAGGAGTGGGCAGATGGGAATAGTCAGGGCCTGCATGCACTGTGGAGGCTGTAAAGGAACCCACCAGGGAATTCTCTCTCAGAACTTCCTCCTCCTCAGGACTTGCTCTCTGTCAGGATCTCTTCCCACAGACTCTCCTCCTTCCCCTCTTCCTCAGGACACTCTCTTCTCCAAGACTTCCTCCTCCTTCAGGACTTCCCTCCTCTGTCAGAGCTTCTCCCTTTCAGACTTCCCTCCTCATTGGTGACCTGTGTCTGCCTTCAGGGCTCCCTTCCTCCTTCGAGAACTCTGGTTTTGAAGAGAATTCATTTTCCTTGCCGAGTGGGCAAATTGAGACACAGTCTTCCGTCAGGTTTGAAGACACCCACACTATGACATAGGGACAAAGGACAGGGCCTGGGAGAGTTGAAAGGGGCAGCTGCTTCCCAGTGTTTGGTCTCTCCCTGTGGCCTTCCCAGTGAGACTTCCTTTATGGAGAGAGAGAGAGAGAGAGAGAGAGAGAGAGAGAGAGAGAGAGAGAGAGAGAGAGAGAGAGAGAGAGAGATTCCTACGCAGAACCCACAGCCCACAGGCCCGTAGAGCTTGGTGACATCTTTTCCCTTTCTCTCACCCCCCCCGCCCCCCCCCCCCCGGGCCTCACTGATTTCACACCTTCATGCTTCGACTCACAGCACCTAAGTCACCGTTTCCAGTCCAACCTCCTTTGGATACAGTCTCTGCTTTTCTAATCACCTCATAGGATCCCCCATTCCCCATCACCTGCTGGTGCCACCATCTCCAAGGGTCACAAGAGACAGGTCCCACCCGGTCCCCTGCTAGGTTTGTGGGGATGAAAGCTTCCTTTTCTGGGGCTGGGCTCTCAGGGCCGGGAGTGGAGGAGGCGGAAGGGCGGTGCAGGACTCTGATGCTGAGGGAGGAGGGAATCTGACCCCAGGAGAAAATCATTATCTAAAACAACAAATGGAGTCTGCTTTGCTTTCACGGCAGCCTGTTGTTCGAACGAGCGAGACAACCGACAGGGAGGTGGTCAATATTTCACGACGTGAGAGGCAATGGGGGGAAGCAATAGCTTGTCAGAAATCAGAAGCCCACTGCATGGCAGAGCACACCCTGCCACTTGGAGCAAGTCCCTAGCCCACAGGGGCCTCGATACTCACATATCCAGAATGAGGAGAGTCGGTGTGAACGACATGGACATTTGTGGGGGCGACCCTAACAGGGCACCACAGAGCAGGACTTATGTGTTGAAGACTCATCCTCTCGTGGTTCTGAAGGCAAGACTCCCAGGGCTGCTCCCTGAGGCCTCTCGCTTTGCTTGTTCATGGCAACCAGCTCCCTATGTCCTGCCATGCCTCTGTGTCACGCCTCGGTGTGTGACTGTGCCCTAATTTCTCACATGGACACCGCACACCTTGGATTAGAGCCCCTGTGTTAGTCAGGGTCCTCTAGAGGAACAGAACTTAAAATATATATTATTAATAAAGGGAATTTATTTGAATGGCTTACACGCTGAGGTCCAGCTAGTCCAACAATGGCTGTCAACGGAAGATCCAAAACTCCAACAATTGTTCAGTCCATGAGGCTGGATGTCTCAGCTGGTCTTCAGTATATGCCAGAATCATGCAGAAGAAGGTTGTAATGCCAGGGAAGGAATGGACTTGCTAGCAAGAGTGAGAACAAGGAGAGAGAGAGAGAGAGAGAGAGAGAGAGAGAGAGAGAGAGAGAGAGAGAATCCTTCTTCCACTCTTTATACAGGCTTCCAGCAGAAGGTGTGGCCCAGATTAAAGGTGGATTTTCCCACCTCAAAGATCCAGATTAGATTTAATTAAGAAAAAAAAATCCCTCACAAGTGTAGCCAGCCATTTGGGTTTTAGTTAATTCCAAATGTAGTCAAGTTGACAACCAAGAACAGCCATCACAACCCCCATAGTGACCTCATTTTCAACCTTGAAAGATCCTACCCCCGTGCTCAGTCTCATTCTGAAGCGTGTGTGGAGTCAGGGGGTCATGATTTCAATGTGTGACTCCTTGGGGGATGTAACCAAGCCTGTGATGGTTCTAAGGATGCTGTACAGCTCACCTGTCACCTCCACCCCTGATCTTGGTGGAGGCTTTCAGGGCTTCACATGGTCAGACACAGCTCAGAATCTTGCTGGCTACTTCTTCTACCCCCCACACACTTTCATTTCCTTTCGCAATCCATCATGGGATAGCTCATGGCCCTTTGTCTCCAGCTCACTGTCCCCGGCGCATGTCAGTGGAGTCTAGGTTATTTTATGTTCATTTCATCTCCAGTCATTCCCATCCTATTTCTTGGCATGTCTCTCCTCTGCATCCAACTGCCAGGGCTTCTTCCCTGTCCCTCAGCCCTTCTCCAGGTGACGTTATAGACGACCCCACTGTTCCTCCTTGGTGATCCCTGAATCCATCAGGCCAGGCCATCACTGTTCCCCAGAACCCAACCTTCACTGCTCCTGTGTTTCTTAACTCTGGCCTTTGCTCCAGTGGGGATGCCACCTTCGAGGGAGCCCTTCTCTTCATTTTGAAAGCCTATCTTCCTTCATTCAAAGACCCCAGAGCCCACTGGGCCAGTATGTCCAGCTTGCTGGGCTGAAAATGAGTGCTCAACTTGGTATTCCCTGTGCTCCCTCAATATGCGGCAAATTCACTCAGGCAGTGGACAGCCCAGAACTGCATTTGCAGCTCCAAGAACAAACTCAGCTGTGGTGCTAATGGGAACCCACGGAATGCATTCCATTTGCCATGGCTGCTTCCAGGCTGGCAGATGGATATGGGCTCTAGTGACAGCCGGATGATGTGGCACTTGGTACTGGCAGATGGGGGCAGAGGCAATGACTTAGCTAAGTAACCTCAGAATCCCCAAAAGCCACTGAGAGGAAACAGTTAGGTGTGGAAGGCAAAACAGATGATCCAGCGCCATCCCATGTGGTTCCTGGACCAGCTGCTGCAGCATCCTGTGTGTGCTGGGTGGAGTGCATATTCAAGGGCCCCAGGATCCTCCTGAGTCTGGACCTCTGAGAAATGGCAAGAAAGCTGTCTGCAAGTTCCAGGGGATCCCCAGCAGCAGATTAGAATGAAGGTAAAGGACACACACACACACACACACACACACACACACACACACACACACAGAGAGAGAGAGAGAGAGAGAGAGAGAGAGAGAGGGGGGGGGCAGACGGACAGGCGGACAGATGGATACATGAATGGTGGATGGACAGACGGACAGATGGATACATGAATGGTGGATGGATAGTTGGATGGATAAGAGAATGGATAAATAGGTGAGTGGCCAGATGGATGATGGATGAGAAGATGAATGAATGAATACTTGGATATATGGGAGAATGTATAGTCTGTCTGGATGATGGATGTGTAAGTGGATGGAAAACAGAAGCATGTATCATGGGTGTATGTATGAGAGGACACATGGGTGAATGGATGGGAGAGGGAGCTGGATGGGTAGATAGATAGGAGAATGGATGGATAGATGTGTAATTGTAAGTATGGGAGGATGGATGGGTGAATGGATGGGAGAATAGATGTATGGATAGTAGATAAATATATGGGAGGATAGGTGGATGGAGGGATGTATGGGTGGATGATGGATGATACACAGATCAATAGATCAACCTTTTTATTTCTAAAGCACAGGCTTCATGACTATGGACTGGTTCGTCTGAAGCTGTAGGGAAGGCTGGGAACTCAGGCAGAATTTTTACATAATAGCCTTGAGGCACAATTACTTCCTTTTTCAAGAAAATAGTTTTTGTATCAATGCCTTCAACTGGTTGGACAACACACACACACACACACACACACACACACACACACACACACACACACACTTCAAGACTGATCTCCTAGACTTCAAGTCTACATTATAGATGTTAACCCACCCACTAAAGACCTGCAGTGCAATGGCTAGCCTAGCGTCTGGTGGGACGTCAGTGCTACAGCCCAGCCAAACCGACATGAACAGTTAACTGATTCAGGGGTACTCCAGTGACTCAGAGGCATTAAGATGTGGCTTCTTCTGGGTTCCAAGTCAGCCCTCCATCAATGACCTTTTGATAATTTGGGGTAGATTAATGAGCCCTTGCATATTGTCAAGTTAGCCCCCTATTGGCTGCTTGCCAGGTTTTTGGTTTGAACTAGAGGGGCAGTTATGAGCGTAAATCCACCTTCTCAGACTTCCTTGATGCCGAATGCTATAGCTTCTGTTTGGCCTTGTTATGATTCCCTTGCCCTTCCCAGAGTCCTAGGAGGCTTATCTGCCAGGAATGTCCCAGTGGTCCCTCTTCCCACTGACCTTTGACCTCTAGTTGTATTGAGCTTCACTGGGGGGAAGATGGGATGTCCTTGCTGCTGCCAAGTGTCTTAGGCCTGAAGTTGCCGCTCTCACTGGCTCTCCTCCCACCTCTCCCACTGCTGCATTTTCCTGGGGACTCTGGGAGGAGGCAGGTAGCAGCTCCCAGCCACCCCCCCCGGGGGGGCCTAAAGTATCCCTTTGCATTTCTCATAATCCAAGCCAAGCCCCTGTAAACAACTCTCCTGTTGAACTCTCAACTCATCTGGTGTGTCAAGTCAGTTCTTGGTTAGGACCCTGAACATACTATCCTGTATTACTTGCTGCTGAGCTTGGATGCTGCCCATTGATCAAATTGAAAGACAAAATACAAGACGTGGGAACAATTTAAATCTTCTTAGCTGCTGGATAGGTAAAGAAAATATTGTGGTACATTTACACTACAGAATACTATTCAGCCATAAAAAAATGAAACTCTATCACATGCCACAGCATGGATGGAACTGCAGATCATTACGTTAAGTGAAATAAGCCAGGCATAGAAAGACAAGGGTCACAGGGTTTCAGGTGTGCAATATGAAAGATGATGTTACTGAATCTCAGAGAAGAATAGTGGTTGTTAGAGGCTGGGGAGCATTGGGGGGAGGGCGGGACAGGGAAAAGATGCCTGATGGGCACTAAGTCACTGGTATGCTACTGCATGTAGTGTAGAGGATAGCAGTAGATAGTGATGGGGTTAACTCAGCAAGCTAGGGGAAAGGATCTACAATGTTCTCACCACAAAAAAACACTACACATTTGAGTCTCTACAGATGTTTAACTCAATTACTGTGTATATACACATACAATTATACATGCATGTAGGTAGCAAGCATCATGTGGTGTGCCATTAACATGTACAATTTTTCTTTACACATATATATGTGTGTATGTGTATGTATATGCGTGTGCCAATGCCCATGAAGGTCTGAGGTTGATGATGAATATTTTCATTGATCACGCTGCATCTTATATTATCAAGGCAGGGTCCTTACTGAACCCAGAGTTCACTGTTTGGGCTTGTTCCAGGGATGGCCTGACTCTACTTCCCTTGCTGGGATGATGTGGATTCTGGAGACCTGAACTGTGGTTTTCATGTTTGGGGGACAAGCATGAAGCCATATTCCCAGCTTCATGTACAATTTGTCAAAGTCTCAGTAAAAAAGTAAATTCAAGATAAGGAGGGAGGAAGAGAGGGAGGGAGGGAGGGAGGGAGAGAGAGAGAGAGAGAGAGAGAGAGAGAGAGAGAGAGAGAGAGAGAGAGAGAGGGAGAGATTTTTACTACGGGGCTGAGTTTGAACACCCAAACATAATGCTCAAAGACTTCTCTACACAGCAATGAAATCAGGAGGACAGAGGCACAACGAAGAGAAGATGATGCTCTGTATGGAAGGAGTTAAGCTCCGGCAGCCAGGCTGGCCCACACATCCCCTTCAGCAGCTCTCTGCCAAGATATTTAAAATGAAACAGCTGTGCATGAGCAACACGGAGAGCCGTTCCAGCTCAGAGCACGGACAGGATCATTCATGCCCGCGATTTGACGGGCGGCATAATTGCTCTAAGCCCTATTATCTTCCCGAGCAGTTGTTCAAGGGTCATCAGGACACCTTCAATGAAAGGCTAAATTCTTCTATATACACAATTTTAATAATTACAGCCTTCCTTTCCTCCGATTTAGAAATGCGAAATTCTGTTCTAAGGAGAGGCGCCAGGCCTTCAAGCCCATGTCTGGGGCCTCTGCAGCCAGGCGTGGAGGCCATGATGTTTCTCCAATTCCTTGGGAACCTCCTGGCCAATTACTGTTTGCTGATTGTGTGTGTGTGTGTGTGTGTGTGTGTGTGTGTAGTGTAGATGTTCTGTGTGCACATGTCTACATGCATGTGTATGGAGAGGCCAGAAATTATATTATATTTTCTTTCATGTGCAGAGAGAAGAGAGAAAGACATGGCAGCAAACAAGACCAGACTCTGCAGTTATCACTGAACACCTACTGTGCATGCGGTGGCCAGTGTTTCAGAGCCTGGGACCAAAAGAGAGAGCAGGCCTGCAAAGGTGGCTGGAGACACATCGTGTCATAACACACTGTTTTGTGTCTGTAATGTGTGGGGGAGAAGACAAAACCATCTAAGACATCATTGCATCTGTGGCGTGGAGCCCAGATGGAGGAACTCGGTTGGATATTCATATAACTTGTTGCCATTTTGATTTCTGAAGCCATGTTCTGTAGACCTGGCTGGCGTCAAACTCAGGATCCTCTTGCCTCAGCCTCTGGAGTGCTGGGATGACAGACATGTCCCACCATGCTCAACAGTGTGGCTGTTTTACAGGGTAGTCACTATGGGTCCCAAACCTGTCTGAACATTGGGCTGTGGCCATGAGGGAAGCATGACAGTACCCTGACAGAAGGGAAGGAGGCCATGAACAAACAAGATGACAAGATGGCGTCCTTCTGTCTGCCTCTTAACCCAGACACAAGACTTTGCAGGATTCTCTACTCTCACCCTGGGCTCCCTCAGCTGACCTGCCCGGACAGGTCCTGGACACGGGCTGTAAGTCAATCAGAGTACTTTGCTTTGTCTAACTGGCCAATCTGAAATGAGGGGAGGGACCCATCCCAGGCCACCAGTAATACTTAAAAACCCTCAGCCCTCGGAGAAAAACATTTTATTTTCTGAATCTGCTCTCTACTCTGCGGGGAGTCTTTCTCTCAGTGTGCCTTGGCTCTCTCTCTCTCTCTCGCTCTCTCTCTCTCTCTCTCTGTGTGTGTTTATGTGCACACATGTGCACACATGTGTCCACTTTATTTTAATATGTTTGCCCTCTATTTCTGTGTGTTATGCCTGACGTTTTCCTTGCCTTTTAATTCTTTTCTTGGCAGAAAAACAAACTCGATCAAGACCCCAAGATGGAAACAGCCACACCTTAGCAGAGTCAGCCCTTGCCTTCTTGAAGCTCATCACAGTGATGTTGGAGGTGAGACACACTTTCAGCAAGTCCTTTACGTGTGTGTACAAAGCATGCCATCACAGAGGAGAGCTGGGGCTTCTGGATCAACAGCCAGCATTAGCAAGTGGGTGTTTAGACAGCTTAGTCAGGGCTTGGGGGCTCATTGCCCCAGTGGGACAGTAGTAGCACCCACTCAGAGGCAGGAAGGCACCCTCTAAAACTCCAACTTGGCCACTGGCCAGTCACTGTAGCTTGGGCAAGTTGCCTCTCCAGACCTCAGTCTTGCATCTAGAAAGTGGGAATGCTGCTACTCAGCTCTCAAGGTGCTGGGGATGAATGGAGTCCAACAGACTCCATATGCTTCCCCTGGGGTCACATCCCATGCTGTGGCTTCTCCATAAGGGTGGGGAGCCAGATGAACATGGTTGAATCTGTAACCTGCTTATCTCCACTCATGCACTGAGATGACAGCATGGCTCTGTCATCTCATGAATAGTCCTAACTATCTGTATCTCTTTGTATCATCTATAGTCTATGTATGTATTTGAGTGTTTACACATGCTGCTGGTCTCATCATCCATCCCCTGCTGACCTTTGCATCCATGTCCTGTCTGGTATCTACAACTGGAGTTATTCTATTTTTGGCTCCTTGAAGCCAGCAGGGGTGCAGGAAACTCACAAGATGTCCTTGGGGAAGCTTCTAGACTTTGAGTGTGGTCTCCAGATGACAATCAGCACAGTACAGGGTCCCCGTTCAGAGAACTCTAGTAACAATTTGAAGGAACACTGAGGGAACTCTTCCCCAAGCTCACCTCCAGATGAGAATATGGCTGGTCAATACCAGGACCACAGTCAGATACCAAGCTTGAGCAGAGACCAGCAGAGGCCCTAGACCTGCACATAGACCTGGGGTCACAATGTGCATGTGATGCTTTAGGCCAGATAGCAGTGGTGACTTGGTGATCGCATTTGCTGTGTATAAGCATTTCTTCCTGGAGGAAGAGTGGCTAAGAATCAAGACAGTAAAGGAAACACACAAATCTTAGGAAGTAAACAAAACTCACAAGGTTCAGGAAGCTCATGAAACTTAGAGGATTTACAAGGCTCCTCTCTGAGGTTGTATCAGCAGTGCCATATTGAAGGGAGAGTGGGTGCTAATCAGCTAGGCTTCTTGTGAGTCTTGCAGGGAGCTGTAGGGATGCTGCTTTCATGAACCATCCACCTCTCATACTGGGGTGGACTCTTTGGTGACACAGTTGATTTTGAGTCACATATGCTCCTGTACATAACCCCCATAAACCCACTGATTCACTTAGATGAAGCTAGAATTGGTTATGAGCATTTCTTTGGTTTGTTGGTGGTGCCTTATTCAAGTCTCCCCAAGAAATGTTATTCAACAGTTGTAGAGGATGACAGATCCCTGGTGGAGGGTCTGTCATGCAATGATTTATAAAAGATGGTGCAGGGCATGGAAGAAGGCAGGTGGGCTAAGTCACCCTGGCCTCTGGCTGCCCTCCTCAAACCCACAGAAGCAAGGGTTCCAAGAGACTCTGGCCTTCTACAATGTTGGTCTCGCTAAGGTGCCTGACTTTGGAATGAGAAATGCCTCTTCGAGCCTCTCCAGAAGGGCAGGCACTCCAAGCTCTGGGCTCTGGGCTCACAGGCTCCAAGGCTGGCAGCTTCTAGATGGTACGCCCCTCATCTGTCAGGAATGGGGACAGCGGTGTCAAGAGCTGTAACTGTCACTGTCCCCTTTCCCGCCTGATGTTGAGCTGAGTGGAGACTCTCGGGCCCTGCATGGTGTGCAGGAAGCCAAGCTCAGGCTTCACTGTCTGCCTTGAATCACACATGCCACTGCCAGGTTCTGCCAGCCCCTTCTGTACCCAGGAAGGGGACCAGTATGTGTTTAGGTTCCGCAATTTACTTTCAGTAACACGGCTGAAGCAGTTTCTGTGTCCCTGAGAGTCAAGAAGTGACTCCTTTTCTTGTTTCCCACGTGCATTCGTACCCCACCCAAACCCATTCCAATTAATCCAGAACCCCCTGGGCCCCCAGTTTTGTCCTCATCACAGAGAATCCAAGATTAATTCCAGAGACTTGCTGGAAGACTAGCATTCCTATTACTGTCAAGAATATTACAAACGGGGGTTGGGGGTGAGGGCTGGGGAGCTGGCT
The DNA here is from genome assembly GCF_949786415.1 of Peromyscus eremicus. Classification (NCBI taxonomy): domain Eukaryota; kingdom Metazoa; phylum Chordata; class Mammalia; order Rodentia; family Cricetidae; genus Peromyscus; species Peromyscus eremicus. The sequence continues at coordinate 153,616,726 of NC_081417.1, forward strand.
CAGGTGGTAAAGTGCTTGACATGCCAACATAAGGTCCCGATGCTGACCCCTAGAACTCACGTGAAAAGCTGGACTTGGTGGCACATGCTTGCAATCCCAGTGCTTGGGAGCTGGAGACAGGAGGACCTCTGACATTCACTAGCCAGCCAGCCAGCCTACAAACAACGTGGGCGGCTTCCGAGGAACCACACACCTGAGATTGACCTCTGGCATCTACATACATGTACACATAGATACATGTGCACCCCCCAACAATGTACCTGACCTCCTTTCCCCCAAGAAAGCATACCTTGAACAAGTTCCACAGTGTAGAAAGCAGGACTGTGCAGGTCCATGGCACATCCCATTTAATCCCTTCTATTCTGGGTGACTACAGCGGCTCCTGTGAGGTGTTTTGGACAGTGTCTAGCACCCAGAATGGCTTCCTGCTCAAGTAGAGGACTTCACTGATTGCGGTACCCACTGTTGTGGCCTTGGCTTGCATTGTGTGACCCTTCCAGTGACCTGCAGAACACTGCTCTGGGATTTTATTGCTGCACGGGGAGGGGTCTGAACAGGCCCACATTGTCAGCCCCGACTCACAGGCTGACGTTTGACATAGGCAACTGAGAGTCCAGGGCTCTCTGCCGGGTGTGAAGGACTCACGAGGTACCCACCTTACCCCCTGGTGGTCTGCTGGATTCAAGGGGCTTTAGAAGGAGCAGGGACCAGGAGCCTGTGGCCAGGGCCACTGACAGTGTATTCACACTCTGCCCCCGGCCAGACCAGGCTGGTCCAATTGTCCGCAGCTTCTCTTCCTGGACAGGGAGGCTGGCCTCCTGTGGTCTGAAGACCTGGCAGAGGCTGGCAGTGGGGAGCAGGGAAGACACAGCCATCGACGGGATTGCGGCATTTGCTCTCTTGCTATCACAGGACATGGTCGCCTCAGCTCCAGAGAAAACATGCCCTGGACGTCAGGGTTGAAGGGCCTCGATGAAGTGTGCTCCCAGGGGCTAGTGGTGCACTTTGTACAATACACACAGCAGGGTGGGTCCTAATGACCTCGAGCCCTGTGACCTCTGTGCCCTGCAACCTCTGAGCCATGGATGCAGAATCTATCACCCCAGAGCTCTCAAACAACTGCTGATTGATTTTGCTCTCAAGCCTGCTGAGTTGGACAGGTGGGTGGGGATGGCCTGTCATAGCTACACACGGTGGCTGGAAGACACACTTTCCAGACAGCTCAGTCACCCGGCTGTCCACTGAGACGCTTTCCCTGTGGTCCTCTGTAGGCTGGGATTTCCTTCCAACCTGGTGCCTGAGTTCCAGTGTGGTAACCCAGAGTCTGAGGCCCCAGAATGCATTTCTGTTCCATGCAATGTCTATCATCAGTGAAGCTAATCTAGCTTCAAGGGGAGAAACAGTCTACCTCTCCTTGGGAACAATAACAAAGGGTGTGTGGCCATCTTCAGTCATCCACATCCATTCTACGGATGAGGAGTTGGAGGTCTCAGTGGCCTCCGGGACTTTCTCAGACTGAGCAGCAGAAATCCAAACCAGAACTCAGATCTGAGTCAGCTCCAAGAACCAGCCCTTCCGACTCAGCAAGCTGATGTAGACGGTTGGTTGGCTTTGCTAACAGGGCGTACCTTCAGAAATAGGCCCAGCAAGGCCATTAAAAATAAGGCAGTGTTTGAGTTTCCTAAGATGGTTTGAATTTCCCAAAGCATTCCGTTTCTCTCTGAAAGCCAAACTTGGGCTGTCTACACGGGCAGCTAAGACTTCATCGGAGCAAACCTCAGGCTCAGGCGAAGAATGTGAGGTGGAATAGAGAGGCAGTCCCTGAACCTGAACTTCCCTTCTCTTTGTCAAGCATTTTTATGTTGGCGTACCTTCACTGGACCAGCTGGAGACAGGCTTGCGCCTTGTGAGTAAAGAAATAAGTTCAGGCTGGGCAGTGGTGGCCCATACCTTTAATCCTAGCACTTGGGAGGCAGAGGCAGGCAGTTACTGAGGAACCACACAAGGAAATCACCTCAGGGTTGAAGGGGATTGAAACTGCTCTTGGACTCCTGTCTCCAAGACTGTGTCATCTGCAATCTGAGTGCCAGCCGTGAAGTTATACAAGGTGGCCAGTGGAGCCTGGCTGGCCCCAGGAGACAAATACCTTCCAAACAAAGGCATCTGAGTATCACAAGGAAAGGCTGAACATTTCAAGGGAAAGATGGAGAAGATTTCACAAAGCCCAGCATCTCTTCTAACTACATATACACTGGGACAGGGTCGTGTGTATCCCTGGCTGGCCCCCACACCCTGGCCAACTGTTTGTAGATACTAGTACTTGGATTAGGGGAGGGCTTTGCCATTGTCTCAGCCTCTCATTCAAGGAAAGTTTTGCCACTCCCATGGGTCTGAGGCACTGGGGTCCTTGACATGGCTGGGCCCATGTCAAATACTTCATGAGCTCTTTATACAGTCACTCAATAGTGAGACCCTGACTCAAAACCACAACAAAAGCCCCCAAACCAACACTAAAAGCAAAACATGCCTTCAACATGGTGACATTTAAAAAATATGTTGAGGGTTTGATGCCATCGTGTGTAATGTGACTGGGGGTGTTGCTCAGTGGTAGAGTGGGTAAGCTTGACATATGCAGGACTCCGGGTTCCACCCTCAGCAGCAAGATAAATAAACAAGGAAAGGAAATAAAAAACAGTACAAAAACGAAAACTGAGCCACAAAGCACTGAATATTAATTTTTATCAGCCAACTAAGCTTTGAAATGGAGTCGTGTAAAATACCAGTTGACCATTGGGTCTTGCAGAAGCCATGGCATCGGTATCAGGTACCGCTAAGTAGTTGGGAAAGCTGCATTCCCAGAGTATGAGTCTGAATGGTTTTATTCCTTCTCTGACATTCCTACCCTCCTATGATTTATTTGTGTAGAGTCATCTTGTGAATTTTCCCTGGAATGAGAGTCAAAGTCTGGGGCTTGATTTATAGAGAGGTTCAACACATTTGGAAACAATGAACTCTGTTGCGTAAACACGTAAGAGACAGGACAGAAAGCTGAATCCCTGATTGTGGCCACAGAGGGCGGCAAAGGGAGGCCGCCAGAATCTTGATCAGTTCTTGAGTTTTCTTACAGTTGTCTGGAGAGCCAGGGCAGGGGAATTCCTGGGGGCCATGGTTCCCGTAGCTGCTCTCAGGGAGTGGGAGATGGCTGTTGAGAGGCTGGGATTGTGGTTTCTTTCTGGAAAGAGGAAGAAATAGTTTGGAGGCCACCAAAGAACAGCTGCTTCATAGCTCTACAGAGTGGAAAGATAGGAATTCCCTGGGATCTTGGAGGCCTTGGGTCCTCGATCGGACAAGTCAGCCTGGATGCTCTGATGAGTGCCAGGACTCCCTGGCTGACTTGTACTGTCGGGTTCAGCTGTGGAGGCCAAGTTCCTCCTGAGTCAGTTTTCCTGGGCAATGGGTGCACTGTAGTCCCAGCTTCTTTAAGCTACCCTTGAATCCTGGGGGAGGGGCAGGCTCATGTCCCCCACACAAGCCCTTGTGTGTTGGTCCACTCCTTGCACATGGTCTGAGTTGGGCTCTTGTTCACTGCTTTATATGCCAGGTCAGTTAGTCTGTGAGATTCTGGGAATTCTGTCTCCACCTCCTATCATGCCCCAGGAGATCTGGGATTACAGATGTGCATGGGCACAGCCAGCTTTGCATGGGTTCTGGGGATCCAGCTTGGGACAAGGAAGTCCTAAGATGGAGCCTGCCTCACTCTTGGACTTTGCTGCACCCAAGCTTCTTCATTGAGTTCAAGAGATTGAGAACAGGAACCGCCCATCTGGATATCTGGAGCAGAGTGGGTACCTGTTAAATCACTTCTCCTGGGAACCCCTAAGGGACATCTTTGGCAGGCATGTCCAACTTGCAGTGCACAGGCCACAGATATTCCAGGATAGCTATGACTATAGTCCAACACATGTACTACAATGGATGAAAATGTCGTATTACAATGTTAAATGGCTGGACCACACTTGCATCGAATGCATTTATCCAGCATGCATAAGCTGAAGTCTTACTTTGTGATGTACTGATCACGGGTCAGGGACACTTCAAGGAGGAAGACAGGTCTGCTCTTGATTTATAAGAAAGAGCCGTGCAGCAGTGGCGCATGCCTTTAATCCCAGCACTTGGGAGGCAGAGCCAGGCGGATCTCTGTGAGTTTGAGGCCAGCCTGGGTCTACAGAGCAAGATCCAGGACAGGCACCAAAACTACACAGAGAAACCCTGCTTTGAACCCCTCCCCCACAAAAAAGACTTATAAGCCAGGACTAAGCATAGGCAGTAATAACCGACCAGACCATCTAAGACAAGGAGTGGGAAGGATCATGAAGGAAAAGCAAGAGGGCTAGAGTGATGTCTTAGTGGGTAAGGCTCTTGCCTGCAAGCAGGACGACCTGAGTTTGAATCCCCAGAACCCATGTAAAGCTGGCTGTGCCTATGCACATCTGTAATCCCAGATCTTCTGCGGCATTATGGGAGGTGGAGACAGAATTCCCAGAATCTTACAGGCTAGCTAACCTGGCATATAAATAAAGCAGTGAACAAGAGCCCCTGTCTCAAATAAGACAGCAGGAGGGGACCAACACACAAGAATGTCCTTTGACCCCCACACGCATACATTTGCCACCTCCCCTCACAGGATTAAAGGAAACCATAGGGTGACAGAAGAACATAAAGACAATTAAGCAAGATACAGAAGGAGAGAGATGTAGGCGGGTGGGTGCTACCTCAGGGGAGGTGGTCAAGGAAGGAGGCCAGACTCTCCTCTAAGGTGCCTTAGCCTCTGTGCCTATGATTCTCTAGACCAAAGGTTCCCATCTGGGGGTGATTTTTTTCAGCTCAGAGGATATTAATAATGACTGTCTAGAGATGTTATTTCCAGGAGAAATAGGTGACTCCTAGCACATGGTAGGAGGGACCAAGGATGATCCCACTCCCAATGTCAATAGTGTTGAGGTTGAGAAATATTGAGTTTACTGCCAGACCACAGGCCAGAGTCAGTTCTGAGCCCAGGCTCTTCCTCTGTCTTCGAGCAGGGAAGTATTTATGACGGGATATTAAAAGGGTTATGCAATCATGTGGAGAGATGAAGAATCAGGCTCTCAGGATGACTCTCAAAGCCACAGCCCTGGAAGAAGCCAGCAGAGGAATGGCCGCCTCTCTCCGCCCCCTCCAGCCGCTGTCGGGGCATCCTCTCATGTACCCAAAACAGAGTGACAATTAAAAGATCGTCCTTTAAAATGTATAACTCACAAGTTTTCAACATATTCACTAAGGTGTACAAACATTACCACTACCTATGTCTAGTTCAATTTTAATTTTGAGACAAGGTATCATGTAGCACAGGCTAGCCTTGAACTTGTTACGTACCTGAGGCTGGGCTTGATCTTCCTATCTCTACCTCTAGAATTCTGGGATTACAGGCTTATGTGATGCTGGAGGGCCTTATGCATGCTGGCAAGCACTTGACCAATGGAGCCACATCCCTAGTCTGCTCACAACATTTTAATCACTACCCACCCCCCAAACAGCAATTACCCATTAGTCCCTCTTCTTCCCTCTTCTCCCAGGCCCCAGAAACCTACTTTTTCTCTCTAGGCATTGCCTGTAAATGGAATCACACAAGCTGTGTGCTGTGACAGATTTTCCACACAGTGCTTCAGGTTCATCCCATGTGGTAGCATGGGTTAGCCTTTCATTCATTCCTATGGGAGAACAATACTCCATTGACTGAAATACTGTTTCCTGTGAGCATTCATCCATTGATGAGCATCTAAGTTGCTAGCACCTCTGGCTATTTGAACATTCATGGCCAAGTTTGTGCTGACTGAGGCTTTCACACTCATGGATCCACATGCAGTAGCAGGATGGTGGGGTGTCTGTGGGTCTTGGTTTTGTGATCATAAACCTGGGAGATCTAGCTGGCTGGTTTTGGGATCCTTATGAGTTGAGATTCTGGGCCACCTCAGTCCCCAACTGTTTCCCATGAGGCATGTTTTGAACTTCCATCCTAGACACAATATGCCCCAATCCTGGAAAGGCTTTCCTACACCCAGCCTGAGTTCCCACGCACACAGCCTCACTATGTCCATCGACAAGCTGACAATGACTTCTCAATCCTTAGAAATTTGACAGTGTCTTTGGGGACATCTACCAGCTAATCTTTTTCTACTATCGTATCAAGATGGGGAAACAAATTCTGACTGTACTCTCCAAGGCTTCCTTAAAATATTGAGTACAGTTGAAGCTAAATTGCATATTTTTAAAAAAGTTAAAATTGGGACTGGAGAGATGGCTCAGCAATTAAGAGCAACGGCTGTTGTCTTCGTTAGGGTTTTTTATTGCTGTGAAGAGACACCATGACCACAGCAACTCTTATGAAGAAAAACATTTAATTGAGGGGGCAGCTTCCAGTTTCAGAGGTTTAGTCCATTATCATCATGACAGGGAACACGTGGTGTTCAGGCAAACATGGTGCTGGAGTTGAGAGTGCTATATCCTGCAGGCAACAGGAAGTCAACTGAGACACTGGGCAGTATCCATAGGAAACCTCAAAGCCCACCCCACAGTGACACACTTCCTCCAACAAGGCCATACCCACTCCAGCTGAGCCACACCTCCTAATAGTGCCACTCCCTATGAGAGTATGGGGGTCAATTACATTCAAACTACCACAGCTGCTCTTCCAGAGAACCCAAGTTCTGTTCCCAGCACCCACATGGGGTTCACAAGCATCTATAGCCACTTCTGAAGATATGATACCCTCTTCAGGTCTCCTTGGGTACTGCACACATATGATGCACATGCAGGCAAAACATTCATATACACATAAAATAGATAAATCTTAGAAAAAAGTTAAAATTATGGACAAGATTGCTATTTTTAAAAGAAAACGTTTTTCAGAGGTTTCTTCATGAAAGTCCAGTCATTTGTTCATTGTAATCTGAGCCCCATCCTTAGTGAGGATGGTTGCTTTAAGGACACCAACTTGATCCGCTTAAGCTAATGGTGTAGGAGGTAATAATGCCCCACCATTGCAGAGCTAGCCCTGGAGAGGCCACTTCTGATCATTTTAACAACCAGACTGGGCCCTCTAAACACGGAATGGAAGTTACCCTCAACCCTGGGAGCATGTTTCCAATCATTTACTGTGGACTGCGTCAGTTTTTGGGGTTTGATTGTTTATGAGCTGCACACTCAGCCGATGAGGGCTTCCCACGCTGGCTAGCATGAACAGCTACTGCACAGCATCCAAGAGGCAGACTGAGTGGACAGAAGGGTTGACAATAATGTTTCTGCCATCCCAGCCCTCAAACGAGTCAGCAGATGGAAGTTGTCTGACCGCAACAAACATTCATTGCACATTTTCTCCAAACACATGGTGCATACTTAGACAGAGCTCAGTATTAAGAGGGTGTATTGGTCAGGGTAGGCTATGTTATGCTGCAGTAACAAACAGCCCCACCAAGTGTCAGAGGTCTTCAATAACAGCTCCTTACTCTGACTGGGGCTCCATTCATCTGACCTCCCTAAGGGAGTTAAGCTTTGCTCTGAGGACTGTTGACCAGAGAGAAGAGGTATTTCTGGGCTGGCTTTGTTGTTTGGTTGCCATGCTACCTAATTAATTTCTACTCTACAGTCAGAGGGTTTCATGTAACATGACCTCCCCACTAAGAAGCTGTGTAAAGGAACGACCATGCTTTCTTCTACTTTCCCAGACTGCTCTGCTGTCTCAGGGCCAGGCATGGAGCAGGCCTCCATCAAGGACAGAGGACACACAGACAGAGCTGCACACAGGGGTTTGAATCCTGTGTCTGCTGCTCTTGAGCTGTGAGACGTGGACAGTTTTCTTAATTTCTCTGTATCTCACTTTTCTCACTTATAGAGTGGAAAATAATCATGCCCCCTTCTGGTATACGAGGTGACTCGATGCCTGTGACATGCTAAGTAGGTCTTTTGGCCTATCACCGGTACTGTTTGTTTTTGATAAGTGAATAGTGGTGACTGGTGCCTTCCAGCATCGATTTAGGGTATGAACTCAGCACTGCCCCCACACCGTGTTTTATTGTCTTCACAGCTCAATATGACAATGGCCATTTTACAGATATGGAAACTGAGGCCAGGAGCGGTAACTTATCCAGGATCCCTAACTATAGTTATGTGTTGCTTACTGATAGGGATACATTCTGGGAAATTTATGTGTGCAAGTTTTTTTGTTTTTGTTTTTTTTTTTTTTTTGTGTGTGTGTGTGTGCAAATATCAGACACAAAATAAGACAGCCATGATGTCATGGGGTCATGTGAATCAGCATTTATGGTGATATCATCAGACATGGGGTACATTTTCAAAGGCTAAAATGTTTTGCAGTGAGTGACTTAGTCAGAAATGGAGCCAGAATCTGGATCCAGATCTTTCTGACCCTGGGGCTGACACCCTGCCTTGGAAGAGCAGAACTTCTCTTTGCAGAATTTAACCAACAGGCAGGGGCAGAAAGCACATCTGCCCCCTCCCATCCTTATGTGATGGGAGTCTTACTATGCAGCCCAGGCTGGCCTTCAACTCTCACTGGTCCTCCTGCATTGATTCCGGGGTGCTGGGTTCCAGGCATGCGTCACCACGCTTGGTTGCCCACTTTTCTTGGCTCAGTATGTTGCAGTCTCTGTCATCAGCCACCACTTCACATGCTTGGCTCTGAGAGGAGACTCTCTGGTCCTCTTATCTCTCACTTTCCTTAGAGTCCTGTCTCTGGGAATGGCTGTCAGCATCCAGTAGCCCACACCACCCTTTAGTGCTTCTTGGGTAAAATAATTCAGCAGAAGCCAGCGACACTCTTCCTCATCGCCTGCATGTGTTACCCAAGTGGCTGCCATATGGTCCACCCAGCCTCTTGGCCCATGGCACTATGTTTAAGCCCAGAATACTGTTGTCTGGCTCCTGACATGGCAGCTGTGTATGGAGCTGACTTAGGTGTTTCCTCCCTTGACCTCAGTCTTATTTGGGGGGTAGCTGGAGTTGGGGGTGAGAGCAGTCTCTCTTTCGGCCTTCTTCCTTGGTTTAGTTCAGATCTTTCTTGAATGTTTTCCTGGGCTGAGGACTACATGAATGAGGTGCCAAGGCCAGTTCCGCCAGTGAACACCCGTGAAGTGGCTTCCGTGTCATCACACTCAAGAATGATGGACAGTCATTCCCCAAGACATGCTCACATGTCTAGCAGAGCCCAACAGAGGGTTTGGTGTAGCAGAAATGCACGCTGGCCTCTCCTGTAGATTCAGGGCTGTCCAAGGGTCAGCGGGTCCCCCAAAAGTTTAGCATACACCCACTGTGTGTGCCAGGCTCTGTTCTAGGTACTGGGAAAACATCTGGCAAGACAAGGTCCCACATCTGCAGAGCTCACATCCAGGCATGGGGAGACAGGTCTGTTACAGGCTGTCCGAAGTTGGGACAAGGATACCACACATGGTCTCACTCAGAGGCAGCCTGAAGTCTGAAAGCAGGGGCCTGGGGTGGGGGTTGTAGCTCAGCAGGTAGAGTGGTTGTCTAACATGTATGTGGCCCTGGGTCTATCTCCCGAACTGCATGGTTGTACACGCCTGTCATTCCAACATTTGAGGGGAATTGAGGCAAGGAGACTGGAAGTTCAAGGTTAACCTCAGCTACATAGTGAGTGAGAGGCTAACCTGTGCCACATGATACCCTATCTTAAAAAAAAAAAGGGAATAAATAGAAGAGCAGGAGCCTGACCTCTGGATGGGAAAACACAGGTTGGGGGTAGGGCACCTGAGGCAGGCAGGGCTGTCCTGGACTAAGGCTTTTGGAGGCTTGTTTGCAGGTGTGTGGTACTGAGGTGACGGGCACCACAGGCCTCCAAGGAGAGAAGGGGCCTGGGCCAGCGCCAGCTGAATGCTGGGAAGGAGCCTGCCTGGCATTTCCCCTGTGCCAAGGGGTCGGGGTGGGGGGAGAAGAAGTGGATCCAGGAGAGAAGGAGGGGGTTCCTTGGGAAGGGGGTCTCCCCACGGGGTAGACAGAGGACCCAAACATGGAAGCAACTGTGGACAGAGGAACAGCAGGGAGACCAGAGGGGCTGCGGAGAGTCCACTGACAGCCGCTGAGGTTCTGTTGCACTCTGGTTCTGGTGAAAGCTAGAATCCCTGCGACCCTCCCTCCCCACAGGATCCTGTGACATGAGGACCCCGGCTGACCCTAGACAGCAGGGCGCCTCAAGTGGCCTACCGGAGAGTGAGTCTAGGATGCCCCTCCATGCCAGGCTGTGTCCTAGGGACGGGGCAGAGAACAGTGGAGGCCTGGGTGAGGTTTGGCAAATGCCACTTATATAATGACTTGTGAACAAAAGGTCAGGCCCAAGGCACGATGTTTGATTACACAGAGAAAACCAATCTCGTTTTTAATTTCCTCAGGTGGAGTGCGGGCCGTGTGGGTTCACAGGGTGCTGGTGATGGAGGAGAGGCAGCCTGGGCCGGGGGTGGGGGGGATCACTTGCCAGAGGGCCACCCAGAGGACACTTCCGTGGACATCAAGTACAGATGAGTCTTCTCACCTGTCTTTAGCCACAGACAACAAGGGAAAGAGGAAGAACAAAGCAAAGGATTTTGGGAGGCTTACTCTGCACCCAACACTGTTCAGCACTCAGTATTCAGCACTTTAAGTCTTCACAATGGCTGGAACTGGGTCCTCCTAGTATTCTCATCTCTGGTTTATCGCCAAGTACAGAAATGCAGAGAGGAGCTAAGTAAGTGGTCCCAGGCCACACAGCTAAAACAGGTGGGAGAGCTGGGTCGAACACATCGAGGCAGATCCTGAATCTCAATCCTTCCTTCACTGTTAGCAGAGCCGACAGGGTCAAAGCGTGCACCCTGGCAGTCCTAGCTATCTAGGTCTGGCCACCTGTCCCCTGTAGGCCAATTAAAGGCACAAGTAATAGTGACAAGCAGGGAAAGGAGGTTTATTCAGTGTGGCCACATTCAGGAGAGGAACAGATAATGAGATCCAGCCAGGCGGTGGTGGTGCACGCCTTTAATCCCAGGCGGATCTCTGTGAATTTGAGGCCAGCCTGGTCTACAAAGCTAGTTCCAGGACAGCCAAGGCTACACAGAGAAACCCTGTCTCGAAACAACAATAACAACAACAACAACAACAACAACAACATAATAATAATAATAAACAATGAGATCCAGCAATTTCCCCCTCCATTCTGTAAGCTTCCTGAATCATTACCACTCCTGTTTTTTTTTGGGGGGGGGGCTCTTTTGCACTCACTGTCTCTTGGGGCTACCCAGGTATGTGTTACCAGGTGCTCTGTAGGCAAGGGCAAGGGTAACAGGGCAAGCAGAAGCTGGTCCCTGGGCCAGGGTGCCATTTCTCTACCAGCTGGGGAGACATGGGTTTAGAAGTCACAGGGGGTCTACCATGCCCTAGAGAGCTGGGGTAGGGGGTTGGCGTTTGGAATGGGCACAAACATGCAAACAGGCAAGCATGGGGAGAGCAGTGACTAGGTAGAGTGACAGTCTGGGACTGAGAACTGAGGGGGGAGCAAGCAGAGAGGTTTGATTCCAATGGGGAGGAATCCGGGACTGCGCTGTCCTCCAAGGGCCCCTCCCTGGCTCCCCAGTCAGCAGGCACAAAGCTGCCCATTAGATTAGCGGAGACCAGATGAAGTTCAAGGAGGGCCGGCCTGGATGCCTCTGAGACTCTCAAGGCTGCTTGAGGCTCCGTTCTCTAGAACCACAGGGGCAAGCGAGGAAGGGTCATGAAACGGAGGGGGTCCCTTGCAGGGAAAGCCACGTGAGCAACGCCCAGCCTTCCTTCCTGCCCTAGAAACTTCTGGAACCAGTGGCTCCTCCAAGTGGGGAGGTGAGGTTGTGAAGGATTTGGTCATCCTTGTGAGAATCAGGCAAAGGACTTTCAGAGAGCTGAACAACAAGCCCCTTTGTGTTTTAGGGGCTGCTGGCTAGATAGGGACAGTTGACGCTGTGTGGATCTACTAAAACCATGAATGTCATACTTTAAAACGAGGTTTGCTGACAGACGAATGAGGTGGTATTCTGCAAAGACCAGAAACCAATCAAAGGAAAATGGCAGCAATCCACTGGGTACCTGGAGCTCCTGTCCCGGCATTAACCGCCATTGCATGAGCAGATGGGCCTCATGCCAGATACTGGCTGGGCTCTCTGTGGTCACAGCAGAGGAGACAAGAGTGTGCCTTCAGAGTGAGAACGAGAAGCCGAGAGAGCAGAAAATGTGAGCATGGGGTGGGACGTATCTCAGGCAGTGCGAGGCACATGAAGTTTAGTTTCAGGAAGTCTCAAGTAGGGCAAAGGCCACAGGTCATAGGTCAGAGGACAGGAAACCAGGACTCAAGGAGAACTTGAGTCCAAGACAGACCTCTCTCCACTCTTCTCTCTTTTATTCTTTCCCCTCTTGTCACCTCTTTTCTTCTTCTCTCCCTCTCTCCCTCCCTCCCCACCTCTCTCTTCCTTCCTCCCTCCCTCCCCCCCCCTCTCTCTTTCTCTCTCTCTCTCTCTGAGACAGTTTCATGTATGCCAGGCTGACCTTGAACATGTTATGTAGCCAAAGATGACCTTAGATTCCTAATCCTCCTGCCTCCACCTTCTGAGTGCTGATACTACAGGCGTGTGTCACTATGCTCAGTGAATCCAGGGCTGGGGATCAAGCCTAGGGCTTTGTGCTTTAGGCAAGCACTCCACCAGCCTGGTGACGTCCCAAGTCCCTGAGATGGACTTGAAGGATGGCTGGCATCCTTGCTAGGTGGATGTGCTGCTGAGCAACGTCCGAGGAGAAGACTAGTCAGCAAGGAAGGTCCAAGGGTAAACAGATGGTGTTTTAACTCACGGCCACAAGGGGCTGTGGAGGGCCAAGGTAGGTCTGAAAAGGCAAGCAGCACCTTGCCCATTAACCATTAGGAGCAGGGTGGATTTGTTTTACCGCAATGGACATCTTCGTGAAGTGACTGAGCCAGTTGTCCCATGTCCTTTCCTGCCTCTAGGGTGGTTCTGGTCTTACATAGTGAGGAGGTAAGGTTTGTTTTTGGATTGTATCCCACAATCCTGTCTGTCAGATTCCCAGTACCTGCCTTCCTGTGCCCACAGTCCCAGCTTTGGTAGGCACGTCCCTGAACGACACTCTACTAGTGACAGATGGGGGAATGAATGATGAGTGAAGGAGTGAATGAATGAATGCTCCTCACATATAAGGCCCCCTCTCTGCTTAAAATCAAGGGGCCGGAGAGATGGCTCAGCAGTTAAGAGCACTTGCTGCTCTTGCAGAGGACCTGAGTTTGATTCCCAGCGCTCATGTCAGGTGACTCAAAACCACTTGTAACTCCAGCTCCAGGGGAGCTGATTCCTCCTCTGGCATTTGTAGGCACTTGTAATCACTTGCACACAGCCACATTTGTGTACATAATTAAAAATAAAAATACATCTTAAAAAATAACTAATAAGTCAAATTACTTCTTGGGGGCATGTAAGGGAGATGGAGCACAGGGCCTCTAGCCAGGAGCCAAATGCTTTATCACTGAGCAAAGCCTTCATCCTCCTCATCCTCATTTCAAAATTAATATGCCTGGTGTCCTCCAGGATTTTGCTGGAAAAGATTCAGTTCAGTCCCACATAGCCATGATGGCACCATGGGATGTTCTCAATGATCTACCCAGGTGATATGGTAGCATTTGTAAAGTAACTCTGCAAAAATTCTGAGCCCAGGGATTCTGATGTTGTACACTCAGGATATCACAGACACAAGTGCTTGTCCGAGAACCTCAGACCGCAGCAGTCCCTTAGGTGACATCCTGAGGTGCCCCTGTGCCATAGAGTAGATGGAGTTATAGAAGAAAAGCAGCTTCTATTGGTGGGCGGTATCTATGGTGCAGTAGCACTGGCCGGGCCTCTGGACTGTGAGCTGGAGGGGGGGCTCTCTGATGCACGATGTGCTGGGCCCCACTGGGTCCCGCTGCATCTTTTATTCATATGGACAGGTACCTGTCACTCTTGACTCATCACTCAGCAGTCCAATGCAGGGAAAGAAACTCTTAGAAGCATTGATACCCCATCAATCTTCCAGACAGAGCCTGTTCTGGAATGCTCTGTTAGATGCTTCTCCATGAATTCAATTTACCCACCCTGGCTCTTCCGAAGCACCCCCCAGCATTTGCAGTTAATCACAGTTCATTTGGGCTAAGGATTTATCTTCTCTGCATCACTCCTGCTAGAATCCATCTTTTTCTACCTGATACAGATGGGTCTTCCCATCCAGTTCCTACATACAACGAGAAGATGAACTGAAGCTTGTGGGTTGGCTCTTAGTGCCCCTATTTGTCTGTACCTAGCTCATGGAGTTTGGGGTAGGATGGGACAGTACTACAGAGGCAGGGCCAGCTACTGGCAATCACGTGACCCAGGCAGGTGTATAGGCCCTGTGCCTAGGAACTGCTGCTATCTTGCAAATTTTAATATTAGTTTTTCTTTTTCCATTGTGTGTGTGTGTGTGTGTGTGTGTGTGTGTGTGTGTGTGTGTGTGACAGAGAGAGAGAGAGAGAGAGAGAGAGAGTGAGAGTGAGAGAGAGAGAGAGAAGAGAGAGAGAGAGAGAGAGAGAGAGAGAGAGAGAGATATGCATATATGTATGTTTTGTATGTGTGTGCATGCATGTGGAAGTTTAAAGCTGATGTCAGGAGTCATCCTCAATAGCTTTTCCACCTTATTCATTGAAGCAAGATCTCTCAATCAAACCCAGAGCTTACGGATATGGCTAGTCTTGCTAGCCAGCTTGCTGTGGGGATCCTGTCTCTACCTTCTGAAGCCGGCATTATTGGGAGGCTTCTTGCCCATCTGGCATTTACATGGGTTTTGAGGCTCTGTTCTCCTCGCTTTCATGGCAAGTGCTTAACCATTGACCTCTCTCCACAGCACTGAAGGTCTAATATTATTAAACAAGGAGTCTCATACCTTCTTTTCACACTATGTCCCCACAGTAACGCAAGCAGCCTGCCTCTCATTGGCAACTGGCTTACTTTCCTTCTGGGACCACTGATATGGCCTAAGTCTGGCAGGTCTTGCAGACACATACTCACAGCTAATAAACTCTCACTGCATCAGTTCCCTTTGCCTTCATGCTATGGTCACCGGCCTGGTCCAGGGTTCGGCCTCTCTCTCCTGGGTTGCCATGGCAAACCTTGACCCTTTCTGGACTGTCCGGAGTGATGCATGTCTGCTCTTATGTGGTCCAACCGCAGGAGCACCAATCATCCCAGAGAGAGCACAAGGTCCCAGAGGGCTGTGCTGCAATCCACGGCAGTGAAGCTCCTGGACTCATGAGGCACGGGCCCTGGGAAGCAGCTGTGTATCTCAGTCACCAGCAGCAGCAGCTACGCTCATGCTGTATTTGAGGGCTGGCATCAAGCAGTTTTCACGCATGTGCTCACTATCTATGATTGCAGAAGCAGGTGTCAGCTAGTCGTCCTTTTCTGTACGGGGGCTGTGGTGCTACAAGAGGTTAACCTAAGCGTTGTAGGTGAGAGCCAGGTCTCCAGAGTCCAGACCCTCGGGCCAAGACGGAAGCCTCTTACCCACTGAATCCAGACTTGAGGCAACCTCAACCTCACTGTGTCTTGGCTTTCTATCTGCACCAAAGCAGTGTCAAGAAAACCACCTCTCCCACCCTGCCGCAGACCTAAGCGTGAGAAACGTTAGGTACTGAGCCCTTGACATACTCCTTAGGCCTGTGCCACATGCCACACATATGTTAAAGGATGCTTTGGCTGTGTGGAACATATCCAAGGTCACATAAGTACAAAGTGGCCAGAATAGGACTTGAACTCAAGAGAGTTAGAATTCCAAGTCTGTGAATCTAACTACTGGACCACATAATGCCTCCAGAAGGAAGTTGAGAAATACAATACTGAAAGATGTCAGCGAGAGCTGGGTGAGATGGTGTATACCTGTGATCCCAGCACTTGGAAACTTGAGGCAGGAGGACTTCCTTGAGTGTGAAGTTATCTCGGAGTACCTAGTGAATACTAGTTAGGCTAGTTAGGGCTACAGGGTGAGACACTCAAGAAAACAACAATAACATCAACAACAATGGCAACACCATCCACTCAACCAAACAGGGCTTCAGCAAAGTGTGCCTAATCCAGTTTAATCCCAGTCCATGATGCTGGCGTCAAGAGCTAGAAATCAATAAGCAGAACGCAGTTCAAAATGCCGACTCTGACCCCTAGACGTATGCTGTTCGTTAGCTCAGAAATGCGCAATTTCACAGTGCTCCTGCGGTACTTCACTGTTTGCCAGAAAATTCACCGTGGCACATCTCCGTATGGTGACAATGTCATTACAAGAGAAGATGTCAGCACTGCATCCGTCTATTAAGCATCTTGCCAGAATAGAGGGGAGAGTGTGTGTTATGTGAGACTCTCAGGGTGTGCAGATCACCCAGGTACAGCCACAAACAAGACGGTTTCGCTACTCTGGTTTTAGGGAGTTGGGGAGGGAGATCGGGAACACGTTAAAGACAGGCACTGAGATGAGAGTGACAGCCTTTCTCAGTAAATGACAGATGAAAACAAAGGCAGCTAGCCCACTGTGGCTCCTCAGGAGGGTTTGATTTTTCGCAGGTCCGTTCAGGAGCCTGAATTGAATCATCATGTCTGGTTTGGCCCAGTGTGGGGCATCAGCTGTGTGTGCTCACAAAAGGACACATGGTTGAGGACGTTCGAGTTCCACATTGGCTCCCCTCTCAGGGAAGAAGAGCTCATTGTCCCATCCTAAGTAAAACCCAAGCCACTCCCCAGACTCTAAACCTTGACACACAGCTACGCTCAGAAACTATTAACTACAGCCTTGCCATGGGTAGAAGGCATAACCCACCCCCTTTTTAAGAACTAACTAACTTCTCTTATCACATTTTTTTTGTGTGTGTGTGTGTGTGTGTGTGTGTACATGGCACATGTGTGGAGGTCAGGGGTCAACTTGTAGATGTGGATTCTCTTCTTTCATCCTGGGACTCAAACTCACATTACTGGGCTTGGTGGCAGGTGCCCCTATCAGTTGAACCATCGGCTGGCCCTGGGGACCCCAAGTCTTAATTATTAGCAGCCAGAACAGCAGGTGCCTGAGATGCAGATAAGGAGAAGGCCCAGTGCATAGGATGGCTAGAAGATGGAGTTGGGTGGCCACCCTGTGTAGGAGCTTATCTGGCTAAATGAACGACTTCATGGTTGGAATAACAATCATTAGAAGCCCCTTCTAACGAGCACCTTTACTCATTGTGCGGCTTGCCGAGTACCACCCCAGGGTGTCATCTGATCCGAGTAGTCCAGCTTCTTCTACAAGACCCTTCTTACCTCCCTCCCTCTACCAATGAGGAAACAAGTTCACAGCGGTTGATGCGTTTGTCTCAGGCTGATTCCCAGCAGGGGAGAAGTTCCAGTCTCCTGACTTTGAAACCTGTGTCTTCCCCCTGACTGCAGTACCACACAAGTGTGTGTGTGTGTGTGTGTGTGTGTGTGTGTGTGTGTGTGTGTGTGCATGTTCATATGTGCATGCATGTGTGGATGTGGAATTCCTTGACCCACCTCACCCTTTTTTTGCTTCACATAGTCCTACTACATCTTCGTGCCCCATTCCCCAGGAACTTCCATCTCATTCCCCTGCAGGTCAGATCTCTTGTGCTTCTAGGCCTTTCTTTTTCTGTCTGCTCAAAACAAAGGCTGTCTCCAGCCCACCCTCTCTCCTCTATGGAGCCTCCTTGGGTCCTTCAGACAAAGCTCTCCTCTGTGAACTCAGAAGGCTCGGGGGGCCACAGTGGCACCATCTCTTAGCATTTGGGGATCACAGTGGCATCATCTCTTAGCATTTTTGCCTGTCCTCGGATCGGAGGTCCTTGCCTAAGGACAGAGGTTCCTCTTTGATCTCTGGTGCACAGGAATCCACTTGTTCAATGGATGCATATGTGAGCACAGGCATTGGTGTGGATGGTCTGGCTGGTGGGAGGTCCTGAAATGTAAAGAGGCCCCACTACCCTTGGCCTCTCAAAGTCACCTTGAAGGACAGCTGGTCTACACCCAACTGTCCTCTTGGTGGTGGCTGGTCTTTCCATGAGGCTCCTGGAGCAAGTGAGCTTTCCTGGCTGTCCTGCCCGTCTTTAGGCCCCCATAAGTAAGATGGATGCCTGTATGACCCTTGTGATTCAAACTAAATGTTCTCATCTCTCCCCGGACAGGTATTTGGTGCTGAAAATGGCATCTGCAGAGGCTTTGCAGGACACATTGCAAACAGTCTTGTCTCATCTGCCACTTGATGGCCAGGCCAAGCTGAGCTCACACAGAGCCCTTCAGGGCAGGGACCCTGAGGGAAGCGATGACTCCTCTGTCACACTAGCACCCGTGGGCATCTCTAAGTATTTTTGGAAGCCATCATGAAGGAAAAGGAGAGCCGAAATTGGGAAAGCCACAGGCAAGAGAGTTATTGGCAAATTTAGCGGCGCTGGGAGCATGCTTAGCCCTTGGGCAGCTGATGACAAGGGCCACTGTCTGCAAGGACAGCATTTGCAGACAGGTTGGTGGTTCAGAGTGGGGGAGGGGTGACAGCTCTACCCTGAGATTCCTCCAGAAAGGGAATCACTAATGGTCTCTTTCAGGAAACTAAGTCCCTACATTTGGATCCCACTGATTGGAGGAAACAATCTAATTAGGTAATTGTTTCCATAGAAACCTGGGTATGTTTATTAATGCTTTACGAGCCTCTTCAGTTGTTCAGAGGAGGGAATAGACTTTTACTGCCTTGAGCTCTGAGCTTGCATGGGTGTGTGTGGGGGGGCGGTACAGGGAGTAGGGAAGATCACAGAATTCGGTACATTTGCCTATGGAAGGGGAGGGGCCGACGAGGAGGGCCCTTCCTCAGCATGGGGAACAGCTGCTGGTCGCCTGTATGAGTAATTACGGTGAACACAACAAAAGCAGAGAGGGCTTTTATGGGGTCACAGGGTCTCATGCATACCGGGTCAGAGCTCTGTCATGTGTTTGTGACACAGAACAACCTTAGATGTCAGTTTCAGGAGCTGCTCACCTTTTTTTTTTTGGAGACAAGATCACCCATTGGCCTGGAGCTTGCCAAGTAGGCTAGGTGGGCTACTGAGGAGCCCCAGGGGTCCTCCCGTCTCTGACCTCCCCTTAGTGGGGTGGTAAGAGACACTGCCATACCCATCTTTTAAAATCGTGGGTTCTAGGGATTAAGCTCAGGGCCTAATGTTTGCAAGAGAAAATACTTTACCAGTGGGCTACCTTCCTCCCACCCCCAGGGATTTTTTTTTTTTTTTTTTTTTAAAGACAGAGTCTCACTATGTAGCTCTGGCTGTCTGGGAACTCATTCTGTAAATCAGGCTGGCCTTGAACTCACAGAGATCCCCCTGTCTATGCCTCCTGAGTGCTGGAATCAAAAGCATGTGCCACTACTCCCAATTCTCCCAATCATCATCATCATCATCATCATCATTATTTTTTAGGCAGTTTCTCATGATCTTTCTGACTCTACCCCCAGAGTACTTGGATCATGGTGTGCATTCCCCACACCCATTTATGTGGTGCAGGGGATGGAAAACAGGACTCCCTGTATGTTAGGAAAGAACTCTACCAACTGAGCTACATCCCTACCCCTCCTATTCTCAGCACTGGCTGTTTTGAGTAGAGGGAAGGTGTTTGTGTTGTGTGTGTGTGTGTGTGTGTGTGTGTGTGTGTGTGTGTGTGTGTGTATTTGTGTGTGTGCATGTGTGGTTCCCCCCCTCCACCCATGTGGAGGAGCATCTGAGACTGCAAGGCCTTGCTGCTTGCTTTCTTGGTGGCGTTTGATGCCATACAGTTCTCCTGGCGGGGCTAGATAGCCTCCATAAACCCCAAAGCATCCGCCCTTGAACATCTGAGGATGCAGCAGCCCACTTCCCCCTGAGGTTTCTATAGCTTCATCTGCTGGGTTGAATTAGGACATAGAACAGTGTTCAGCCTGCATGACCTGTATTTCTAAAGCTTGCTGACTGTAACTGTCCCCTTCAGAACTTGACCCTGTGCTTAACAGATGAGGTCATGCATCTTAACCTGGCACCTGGGAAGGTTTACAAACAGGAAGTGTGGTTTCTTAGCCCATTGTAACATATCATGTTTACCCTCTGGCAGTCCTCACCTCCTACTCCCAGCATCCTCTAGGCTCTGTCTCTCATGTTGCAACAGGCTTGCAGGACACACACTAGATCCTCTGAACTGCCTTCCTCTGTTTCTAAGTGAAGATAAAAGATGCCTTTGAACTTTGAAGCTGTATCAGTTTACACCTCAGTCATTATCAGAACTCAAGGCTCAGCATGCTGGAGATGATTCATCCCCTGACCCACAACAGCAGAAGAAAATCATGTACAGCCTTTACCTTGGAGCACAGCAAGGGTTCGGCACTGACCTAGGCACTTGGTGTGTGTTCCTGTGTGCGTGTGCGTGTGCGTGTGCGTGTGCGTGTGTGTGTGTGTGTGTGTGTGTGTGTGTGTGTAAGTGGTGCACCCGAGTGCCACAGTGTGCATGTGGAAGTCAGAGCACAGTTTCTGGGAGTTGACTCTCTCTTTCTACTATGTGGGTCCCAGGGATGGAACTTAAGTTGTCAGGCTTGGCAGCAAGTGTCTTTACCCACTGAGCCATTCTGCCAGCACTACTGTGAACGTTCCATTTCATTTTATCTCAGGATTCTCAGTCTGTAGAACAGTATTTGTTTTAACACTCTCTCTCTCTCTCTCTCTCTCTCTCTCTCTCTCTCTCTCTCTCTCTCTCTCTTCTGTGTGTGTGTGTGTGTGTGTGTGTGTGTTAGGGTTTTACTATGCAGCCCAGTCTGGTCTTGAACTCACTACACCCTTGAGCTCATAACCCTCATGCCTCAGCCTCTGAGGTGCTGGGATCCCCAGTGTGTACCACTACAGCTGACGTTGTTTTGATTTTAAAGGTTTTACAGTGTAGCCTAGACTGGCTTGGGATTCACAGCAATCCTCTTCCCTCAGCTCCCCCTCTCCCCAAGTGTTATTGGAGAATTGGGGTCCCCTTTTGGGTTTCTTAGTCCTGTTAATTTAAAAGAAATCCAGAGGACAATTTTATTAAAACTTGAAAGAAGAACCAGGCAAGGTGAGCTGTAAATCTCAGCAGCTTCCCAGAAGAGGGAGATGAGAAGAGGAAGA